>NC_143510.1:24436797-24754297 GCF_031878675.1 Megascapheus bottae
TGCCAAAAGTTTGGCCCAGTCTTAGAGTGCTTGCCTCGAATGCCTGAAGACCTGGATTTGATTCCTTGGTACCATAAACATAGAAAAAGCTAAAAGTGGTGCTGTGGCTCAAGTGGTAGAGCTCTAGCCTTGAGAAAGTCCAAGGACAATGCTCAGGTCCTGAGTTCAAGCCCCATGACTGGCAAAGAAAAATTGCTGGAGCTGGTGGCTTGTGCCTATAATTCTAAATACTCAGGAGTCTCAGATTTGAGAATTATGGTTCAAAGTCAGCCTGAACAGAAAGTCTGTAAGACTCTTATCTCCAATGAATCATCAAAGATGAGCTGTGGATCAAGGGATAGAGCACTAGCCTTGAGCAAAAGAGCTCAGAGTCAGTGCCTAAAACCTGAATTCTAACCCAAACACAGGTTGCACAGGCACACACATCAACAGAACAAGAAAAACTAACAACAACAACAAAACACTCAATAGCAACAACAAAGACAAGACCCAAAATGGTTGAGGGTAGAGTTCAAGTGGTAGAGTTTAAGCATGAATCCCTGGGTCAATTTCCAGTATTGAAAAATAAGAAGAGAGAATAGGCAAAGGCAGGTCCTTTCTATGGCAGATCCAGGACTACCTCCATAAGCTTTGCTGTGGATTGTTGCTACATTACAGCTCAATATACATATCTGAATAGATTTTTATCTTTATTTGAAACATTTGACACAGTAAATAATCTGAAAATGAAAATTAATTAGGAAAATAACTAGGATGGCCATATTTATGCAAATTATAAAAAACGATAGCAAGACTATTCTCTGCTTCTTTAAAAATCACTAGCAATGAATTAATGAAATTCTGGTCACTTTCAGTACATTTTCTTCCTCTGAGAGGAAACATTTATTCTGGCAGGTGTATCATGTTCCATCTATTGCCTGTACCACCAAGATTGGCAATGTTAAAATCAAGCAACCAATCCAAACCAACTGTTGAATGTCGGGAACAGGTTTGTAGACAAATCACCCTCTCTCCCTGTTATTATCTAAGCTTGGTTCAGATTTTTATCTCTTCAGTAAAAGTTTCATAGATACTACAATTAACCATAATTTCCTCTTCTCCAATATACAATATCTTTTGCATTCATTTGGTTTTGCTAAACAATACAACTAGATAATCATATTCTGTAAATTTTGTGTGAGCATGTATCTTGTTGATCCAAATCAATTTTGCTTCAAGGAAGGATAACTGATTTTATGTTTTTGTACCTGTCCTGGGGCTTGAACTCAGGTCTTGGGCACCATCCATGAGCTTGTGTGATCAAAGGTGGAACTCTACCACTCGATCCACTCTTCACCTCCAATTTTTCAGTGGTTATATGAGATCTCATAGCCTTTCCTGCCTACGCTGGCTTTGAATTGTAATCTTCAGATCTCAGCCTCCTAAGTGGCTAGGATTACAGGAGAGCCAACAGTGCCCAGCTTAACTGATTGTATTTTATGCACTCCTTGTTGGCATAACACAGTGTTTTACCTAGAAAAAAGTATAGTAAGTATTGGTTTGGCTACATGTTTTCTTAAAAGGAGCTGGTTACTAGCTGTTCTATTATTAACAGGAAGCAAAATCACAAACCAGAAATTGTTAGCTTTTGTATAGTCTCACAGTTCTAAACAAAGTTGCAGTCATTAGTATGGTTTACTCAGTTGAGTGCCACTGGAGGTGCTATGAAATAAGTCAACATAATACAAATAACTAATTGCAAAATGAGATGTTTAACATAAAGTAGCCAGTTAGATAGATTGTTTTGTGAAAGACATGAACATTTTTGGAAAAAGATTTTTGTTTTCCAAAGTGAGTGCTACAGGACCCCATGTACATTCTCTCACTTCTAATGAATGTGTTTAGGAATTAAGACATATAAATTTTGCTTCAGTTCAACCAAAGGCTGCTACTGGACTGTTAGCAAATATTAAGGTAATAGTTTTAAACACTCATAAATACACAGTGAAATAAGTTAGACAGGTTTTAATCAGACACTATTGTGTGAGTTTAATATAGAATTTTTAGAAGGAAGCCTTATTAACTAATGATGGGGATGGAACAATTTTTAAAAAAAGAAGAAAGGAGAAAGTGTTGGAGAAATTATCTAAGTAGAGTCTTGTATTACATTATACACCAGTGAGTGCCATATAATTTAAAGAATACTTATTTTCAGGAAACGTTTTTAAAAGCAAGAAAATGCTACTGAATAATAAAATTTCTAAAACAGAGGGATTTAAAAGGTAAAAACAATGAAAGAAATTGGAAAGGAAAGTGGATAAATTTGTATGGATGAACTTTTCAAATGCTAGGACAGATAGATGCATAAAAAGTATTTATTTAAAAGATACACACTGGTCAACTATGCACAAGGCATAATTCTAAGTCCTCGACAGATCTGTAAAGAAACTGATAAAGACTCCTGCACCCCAGGTTTCTTGGGACATTTATTTATTATTTATGCCAGCCCTGGGCTTGAGCTTAGGACCTGATCACTGTCCTTGAGCTTTCGCAAGGCTAGAGTCCTACCACGTAAGCCACAGCACTACTTCTAGCTTTTTTTTCTATGTATATGGTATTGAGGAATCAAATCCTGTTCATTGGGCATGCTAGGCAAGCACTCTTACCACTAGACAAAACTCATAACCCATGGGCTTCTATTTTAGTAGAGTCTAGCAACAAAATCAGGCATAGTCAATGTGCACTTTAGTCAAAGCTACTTGGAAGACAGAGGCAAGAGAGTTACTTGAGATCAGGAGTTCAAGAATATCCGGGCAATACCATGAGCCTTTATGTTGAGAGTAGAGAGCAGGAGGAGAGAAAATACGAGGGAGAAAATAAATCCGAGGAGGCTGAAGTTTCAACACAGTTTTCAGGCAAGTCTCAGTGAGTACAACTTGAATCAGGGCTTGCAAGGGGAGAAGACATGAGCTCAGTGGATATCGTGTGAGACTACTGAAGGCAAGTAAGAGACTGGGAAACATTTTCAACAGGTAAGATGGAAAAATGATAGCATTTTCAGCAGAAAATAAGAGTTCTTGAGAATCAGTTTTAAAACATTCAATATATGATTCTGATGATCACAGGTGAACATTGTATAAATGTGTGCAAAAAGTTCAGTGTGTCCAGTCCAACAAATAATCAGAAAAGTAGATATGAAAGCAGCCTCACTACTGGGTTATTCAATTTGTGAAAATCATGTAATTCTGGTGACCTTATAGGAGAAAAACACTCTTTCATCCAAGGGATACAGGAAAGATGCAGCCTTTATAAAATTACATCAATAATATAGATTAAATCAGTAATATAAAGAATGTAGCCTATATCAAATTCTCTTGCAAAAGGCTGTAAAATAATGTGTTTATCGGCAGCCTTTATTTTAGAAATACCTCTTACGTAAGCGGTCACAAATTAAGATGAATTTATGTGCAAGTCTATTCTTTAAAACTTAGGATACATTTGTGAGTGGTTTGTAAGAATTAGATTGCCTCCATATGATTGAAATAGAAGTAACTCAAATTTCAAATACCCAAAGCCCTTATTATGGCCCTTGAATATCCTCTTCCTTCTCTTCCTCCTATTTCTTTTCTTCCTCTTCCTCTTCTACTTCCTTTTCGTTTTCCTTAGATCAGTGAATGACACCAACACACACTCAATACTTAAGACATAAGCCCAGCAGTGGTCTTTGGTGGCTTCTCTTTTGCTTCTTGCATTCCACCAGTCTCTGTGCTGTCTTTTCTAGTACTGTTCTGTCTTTGAAATCTATTGCCTCTGCTCCATTCACAGTGGAACTGCACTCACCACTTTACACTCAGGCAGCCTGTTCATGATTGTACCTGTTTATGTGGTTGCTGCAGCCAATTTCACCTCCAACCTATCTTTTACATCTTTGCCATACGACTCTTTCTAAAATATAAAAATGATTAAATCCTTGGTTTGTTTAATTTTTAAGCAGTTCTCCACTGCTATCAGGTTAACATCTAGGTACTACAGACAGACTTTCACAGCCTGACACTGATGGACAATGGGATTCTTGTCCATACAGCCTAAATCTTTGCCCCTGTCTGGAACAGTACTAGCACAAATTATATACCCCATGCTGCCCCGCACCCCAGGTAATTTCTGGTTACCTTTCTAATATCAGGTGAGGCTATCCTATCACTTAAGAAGCCTTGCCTCACCCCCATGTCCACATTTGGACTTGGACATCTTACTAATCTCCCAAAGAACATGGCGTATTTTACACCATAGCTTGTGTTATGCTGCAGTATAAACGGTGGTTTGTTTAATGAGGGAAGAAATGAGTGATCAACCGCATCCTTGTGTCTTTGAGCAAAAATTCTCAGAGATTAGTGGCCCCTAAAGTGTGGTCTGTGGATCACAACATCTACATCCCTGGGGAAGGTGTTAAAATGCAGATTCCCAGCTCCCACCCAAGGCCTCCTGGATCAGAAATTCTGAACTTGGCACCCTGGAAACTGTTTTTAACAAGTTTAACAAGTTAACTGTAGATGATCTAATGCATACTTGACAGTGAGACACACTGCTGTAAGACTGCTCAAAACTAAAGGCAACTCTAACACTTTAAGGACACATACAACATGGCTTTAAGAAGAGCATTTGCTAAATGTTTTTATTTTATTTTATTGTTGGGATAATGTATAAAGGGTTTACAGTTAACATTCATCAGTTAGTAGGTGCACTACTTCTTGCACCTTGATACCCCTTCTCATGTTTTTGTCCCCGTTTCTCTCCTCCAACCCTCCAATCATCTCGTTTTCCTAAATGTTTTTTTTTATTCAAGTTATAAAAGAATCCATAGCTCTGCTCTATGTGAAACAATATTGTAGACATCCCTTTGGTAACAATTCATATTTGTTCCATTTGCTTCATCTCTCAACAACAAACAACTAATAACCTATCTTTTCTCTCCCCGTTCTTTCACCAAGCTAATCATGATTTCACAGTTAAGTGTGTGCTTCTCATGCCCATTTTTCCATATTTTACTACATAAGAGAGCAGATATTTATCTTAAAGAATAGAGCTTATCGGGGCCGGGAGTTTGGCCTAGTGGTTAAAGTGCTTGCCTAGCATGCATGAAGACCCGGGTTCGATTCCTCGGTACCACATACACAGATAAAAGCCAGAAGTGGTGCTGAGGCTCAAGTGGTAGAGCTGTAGCCTTGAGAAAGTCCAAGGACAGTGCTCAGGCCCTGAGCTCAAGCCCAGGACTGGCAAAAAAAAAAAAAAAAAGAATAGAGCTTATCCAGGAGATTGCTGAAGAAATCACAATGCCTGCCTCAGTAAGCTATGGATTCACCAGCCAACCATCATTTACCAGTCTTCCTCACCAACATTTGGTGAAAACACACAGGAGTCTCACAAGCCTTATCAAGTGTGCTCGCATTGGGTTACAGTATTTATTATAACTGAAAAAAAAGTCTTTGCCTTGAAGTCAAGGGTGTCTTACACACAGTACCAATAAAGTTTTGTGTGGTTAAGCTTGGTCATTTTGCCCAGCCCTGCAAATCACATACACAGGGGAAAGAAGGGTGCTTATGTGAGTGTGACATATATCTGTGGATACAGGGTACCCTGAAACAGTCACACTAGGGGGGGGGATGTCCTGTTCATTCCTTAGCACAAATGGGCTTCCATTTTATCAACTGCTAATAGCCAGACATTACAGGGCATTTATGAAAGAGATGTGATAATAATTTAGGGATTAAGTTCTTAGTAATTTGGAAATCATGACAAAAACTTTATGAAAATATGGTTACCAAACTATATACTTATTCCTCCTAAAATGAAAAGATGAAAGAAGGAAGGAATAGATTGAGGGAGGGAAAACAAGGAAAATAGAAAAAAATTAGCAATTTGTTTCCTTCTCTAGCCTACCTTAACTTTTCCTCCTCCTCCAGCATGGTAATTCTTCCTCCTCCTCATTTTCCTCCTTTTCTCTTTCGCCTCCTCTTTCTCCTTTCCTTCTTTTCCTTTTTCCTTTCATCTCCTTCTTTGTCTTCTTATCTTGTTTCCTCTTCTTCCTCATCTTCTTAGACTATGTGAATTTAGTGTATATTAATTGAAGGGGTTTCCTTGTGCTATTTCCATAGTGTGTATCATCTATTTTTATCCAATTTACCCTTCTATTGCTCTTTCTTATCCCTCTTTTAAAACTATCTTTAACAAGTTTCCTTATTCCATTTTCAGACATGCATGCAGCTTGTAGCTGACTTCTCAGTCATTTTTATAACTCTTCCTTCTTTTATTACCTTTAAAAGTCTGTTCCCCCCTTTTTTCATTTTTCTTTCTTCTTCTAGGTAATTCTTAGTGAGTTTACCTTCAAATATCGTTGCTATTGGTAGAGTCCTAGAAAACTTTTATGCTGTTTTTATTATGTATGTGTGTGTATTTATTGGTGTGTTACTGACATATTGTGGACAGATGACACCCTTTGAGTACTGCCATTTTCTGCAGATACATACATTCATGTACTTCTTTTGTTTATCCAGATCCTTTCCTAGAAGCTTAGCTGCTGTCTGTGCCGGGTTGCCCTTGCTACACATTAATGGTTGATGAGTGTACGTATGTATGTCCATGTGTGTTTAAACAGTTTTGTGTTTTCCCTTTTTAATATCTTTGAACATTGTTTTGAACATAGCTAACAGAATACATTTTCTGTGTCCAATTCAGTCATCAAAAATACTATTACATATATTTATTATCTCCTGGCTTTGATGCTATTTAGTAATACAAAGCTTGTTACCACAAAATGGAATCTTTAAACACTCGCTGCTTTCCTATTTATCCAAGATGTACTCTTCCCTGACTGTGCTGGCTTTCAGGTCAGAGGAGCCTCTAAGCTCGTTGGAACCCTGCCTGTTAAGAGATCTCCACAATAACTGTATTTCACCTTTACTCTGGATGTCAAGGCACCTGGCTACAATTTTCAGCTTTCTTTGCAACTAGGAGTCAAGAAATAAGATTGCAGGTAGTTGGTGGATGGGTAAGGTCCGAGAAAGTTGAAAAACATGAGTTGCCATAGAAGCGTTTTATCCTCCTCACTCATCTTTCTTGCTGTCTAGAACTTGTACAGGAAGGTTAGAGTTCCAGCAGTTATCTTGAACCGACAGGAAACATGGGGGATAAAGTTGTATACCAGGAATATTATTGCAGACAAAAGCTAGGTAACTTAAGTGCCTGATAATCATGGAAACATGTCTCTGACTCTGCAAAGAAAAAGAAATCTCTGTTTACCTCACTGTTATGAATGGTTTTCTGTTGTGATATGCTCCAAATAGTATTTATTCTTTTGACAGGATATATTTGCCCAACATAAAATGCTGATTTAATTTCAATGTATCATTTCTTTTCCTAGAAATGGGGCCTTTGCAGCCTGACAGATCCCAGCCAAAGTCTAACCCTGTCCCCTTAACAATGGAGTCTTCAGTTACTGCTCTATTTCCCCTTTGCTTTCCTTGTCTGGATACAGACAATGGAAATTATAAGCACAGGAGAGAAATTGTTACATTTCTGTCATCTCAATAGCACTGCTGTAGGAAATAGTCTAAAATGGGAAAAAGAGATATAATTCTAGCTAGAATATTTTTCATTTGTGAAAATCACTTATATGTAACTGCATTATCAGAGAGAGAGAGAATGGAAGGAAGAAAGGAAGGAAGGAAGGAAAGAAGGAAAGAATGAAGAGAAGAAGAAAAGTGAAAAAAATTCTAAGAACTTTGGCTCTAGAACTTTGGCCAAAGTCCTTGGAATGATGAAGACATAATTTCTGTCTTGGTATTTTCCAATAGGTTATGTTGACTCTGAATGTCTTGAAGCAAGCCTGTTTAAATGAAATTGCAAAAGAAAAAAGCAAATTCTGCTCAAACTCCTACATTATATAATTTCATTTCTGCTCTCATGCACATTAAACTAGTTGGAGAAAAATCTTTTGGTAAATTAAATTTGGTTTGATTAGGAAATTTGTGTCCTGTGTAGGCGAAGCATGGGATGAGTGGGCTAAAAAAAATGTCTTGGTTATTTAAAAAATTTGTTTCACTGATGACTCAGTTTTCCCATTCCTTCGTAAGCAAAATAAATTGGTACAAATGAGGATCTGCATTAGGAGTGAGCAGGGCTTTTGCCCTTTGTTGGGAAATCACTCAAGGAGAAGACAGACAGTCCTTTTGAAGAAAATTAATACAGGAACACTCGAATATCTTCAAATCCTTCCTGCTCTGACTCCACATGTGCCTTTCTTGCAACACTATCATCTTTTCTTTTCCAAAAAACATTTTTCCTTGCTCTTCTTATTTCATTTTTTTCCCAACAAGATTTAAAGGGCAAGGTTGGCCTCTGGATTGCTTCAAAATGAGAGAGAGGTGCTTGTTAAATGACTTTGGCAGAATGTAGGTCCAGCAGCAAGTATTTTGATAGTGCTTGATACCTAATGAAAGCAAAATTCTACCAGTAGCCTGATGTAGAGGTATCATGAAAGCTTGTTTTTCAACCTCAGTCCACAAAAGTTCTACTCTGCTATAACATGTAAGGGGAATTTATACATTTTACAGGTCACTGAAAAAGTATTCAGGTACATAAGAATAAACCTTTTAAAAATGAAAATTTCTGTTATTAATACCACATGTCAAAAGACTACAGGCAAAAATAAGAAATGGACATTACTGTACAGTAAACAAATGAAAAGCTAGCATCTTCTGGGACTCATGAAGTTCAGGGTATCACTGTGGCATATCATTTTTCTATCAAGATCAATGTGGCATTGTACAGAGAGTTACTTGCTCAGACGATCGAGAAGCACTAGTCCTATTCCCATTATTTTGTTTTCATTACTTCATCCTTTCTATATTCCACATGGGCCAAAATTCTGGAAAGAGGCTTAGAGGATCTTGACATCAAGACTATCCCTAACTTTTGGACTGAGTTTGGGTCAGTAGGAACCTGTAGAATAATCTTGTATGTGCCAGGCTTGGCGCTTTATCAACATGCACACCACAGGAGGCACAGATGCATTCTATATCATCTGGCTTCTTAGGGAAGTAAGACACATCAGAATGACCTAAGTATGTGTGTGAATGTTACATATTTTTCTCTGGTGGATCCCACTATATTCATGGAATCTGACAGAGAAGTCCAGTAGCCAACAGATGAAAAATACACTGCTTCTTGGGTGCGTGACTTGGATCATCCTTACTCACCATCATTACTCTCCTCAAGGACTTTTAAGGGGTTTCTTGGATCTCTTAAAGCATAAAGGACCCCAGTCTGGAAAATACTGTCATTCAATGGTCGGTGGTCCTTAGTCTGTGATACGTCTGTGATACCAGGGGAAGGCAGTGATGCTTGGCCAACAGAATCAAGCACTGTAGCCAGGACTCCACGCCTGAGCCTCCTTGGGACACATTGAGTCTTCCTATGCTGGAAGTCTCTGACAAGATTCAGTGCTTCCATTGCATAGAATGTGCTGATGGAATATTTGGTTGGTGATTATTGAGCAAAGATAGCACAGGAAGAACACAGGATCTCTGATTTTTAGGAGATTTTTATAATGAGCTTAGACTCAAATCAATGAATAGTTCATGCAACCACAAGAAAGCAGATAAAATTCCAGCTGTATTATTCTCATTTGTTCTATGCCTAATTTAGGTTTTGCATTGTTTATTTTTATTATCAATGAAAGTATCATTTCTTATAGGTAAGAAACTTACAGGTAAGTTCTGAGAAATGCCATGTAGCTCATAGTTGTGTATAAACATATATAACATTTCCATAATTCTGGAAAGTTCCCTCCTGCCCTTGGCCTATCACCTTTTTTCCCTGAAATAATGATGGTTTGTGCTATTACTATGGATTAGTTATGCCTTTTTCAAGACAAGACAAACATGGATTAGCAGTCTATGTACTCTTGGGTTTAATTCTTCATGTTTTGAGCCTCTACAGAAATCTTCCCTTAGTTTTGTTGTGTGTAAATGAGGAGTGGGACTGATCAATAGAAATGCTTATAGGCATTCTGAGGTATCCTAGGTTCCTAGATTTGGGTAGGGGTTATAAGAAGCCTCCTTGATTGGGACAAGAAGAGGCTGAGGAGTAGATATTTTTAAAGGTAATCTTTTGTCTTCAAGGTGGGAAAGAGCAGTCCTTTTCTATGCTTTACAAATTATAAGATTTCATTAGGAAAAGGCAAAAATTATTTAATATATGTAATATGCAAGATATAATACACAATAGATGCAATATAATACACAATAGATGAAATATACAACACGCAACACACATGCAATATGTAATATGTATTGTATGTTCAATATATATAATATGTTATGTATATACACACAGGTTAGAGACCCATAGATCTGAAAGATTCTTAGTCATCCCTTTTTCATGAACAGTTCATGCATTACCCGAGGTATTTTCAGACAAGAGAACTGGGACTGGGCCATTGGTTTGGAGCGCTGGGAAACAGAGGCAGCCAGACTGGGGCCCCCTGAGGGGAGGGCCCGGGCACTGAGCACTGTAATATTAGTACTGGTTACAATCAGATAGCACTAGCCCAACTGAGGCGCCCAGACAATAGGCCAGAGACCATGAGTGAGGGGAGACACAAAGACGGCATTCAAAAGACCCAAACTCCTGCCGCCAGTGAACATTTCTATGGACTACACTAGACCCCTGAATGCAGCTTTAGTTCCAGAAGACTATTTTTTCCATGGTGAGGTTATAAACTGTTAAAAATAATAAACACAGAAAGGAAAGTGCTGACACAACCTTAAAGGCAGATAAACTGAAACTGTTATTCTAATAATAAAAATAAATTAAGCTCCAAATTAGAATCCAATGTTCCAAACAGGGTGCTTGATTCTTTTTACCACATCTCTCTAGCCAAAATGGGGAATCCAGGTTTATCACTAAAGAAATGGATTTCTACTACTGGAGTGAATCCCTTTTTTTCTCTGGATGTTCTAACCCATGCTTATCTAATTCTTAGAATGATTTTAGCTCTGAAGGAAAGCATATATGACACAGGATGGCTGGATCTTTGTAGAACACAATTTCCTGCATATTAAGTGGGGAATGGATTCTTACTTCTCACTAGGTTATGATTGCTTTCCTTCTTCTGAATAGTTTACTATTTTTTGAATAGCTACACAGTTTAAAATGATAATAAATCACACATGCAGCAGTGCCATTATGGGAAGATCATTCCTAGAATGTCAGTTAATAGTAAAAAAAATCGTAATTTTGCAAATAGTCAAGTCAAGCTTAGCATCTGACCTTATTTGTGAATCATGGGCAGAACTTGTCATCCACGCAGGTCAGCCAACTGGAAAAGAATCCACAAATCTGGAAAAGAAAAAAAAGATAAATACATTTTATTTTTGTAAGTTCCTCAACATTTGAGCAATCTGTATCTGCTCTTATTTCTACGTTTAAATAGGGTCTGGTTTCCGAGCTGTCTCTGATTTTGAATACATGCTAACAGACTAGATAAAAATCTCATTGTGAGGAGAAGATGGTTTCAGGGGGAGCGACTTTACAGCAGTACAGAAATGGAATGACTCTGGTGGTTCCCATAGACTTTCTATAGAGCTTCCGGAACAAAACCTCAGAGCTTTGGATTCCCACTTCAGTAAGTTGGCTGAGAGACAGGCATAAATATCAAAGTGATGAGAAATTTCATGCTAAAGAGTCCAGCATCCTGTGAGAGGATAGTTCCCAGTTTAGGTCTTCATAGATAAATGATGTGGATGCACTGCTAGATGGCACTGGTGGGAGGAATAGAGACATGAGGATATAGAGCCTGGAATGATGCAGTAGAGTGGTCTAGACACTGCTCTGAGCTATCATACTGAACACACTGCACAGATATAAACATGATGAGAAAGGCAGACAAATAACCCACATGCTTAGCAATGTCTAAGAACCTTTCTGTACTGCAAGGGAAAAGGTGCATTTCAGCTGCTGTGGTACCCAGTTGAGCAGCAGGGAATTGTTGATTTCAGAGCCCTTTCATATTGTCCCAAGAGTAGGTAATTAAAAAAAAAAAGAATGAACAACAATGCATGATCCCACAGTATTTGTGATTATGCATAACTTAGCAATCTTGGAATGCCAGAGATGGTTAAAACAAGTAAAAAGTTTGAGTTCCCATTACCCTAAATGGACAATTATTAACATTTTTGTTGTGTCTGTTCTTTATGCATAGTTAAGAATAGGAATACAATTTCTTTGGCAACCCTAACCTAAAATCAGAACATAAAGTTGTTTGCACCTCTCCTGGCTACTATTTAAACATACATTTGCATACATATTTGCATAACCAGTGCAACAGTGTACTGTGACGGGAATATCTGTGCCTGCATCTCTCTGTCTATACTTGACTCAGCATCACTCATGGAAGCTCTACCACGTGGACCAGCAGCAGCTCGTTCCTTCCAACCGCCACACCTAATAAATACCCAGTCATTGTCTCTTCACCCAACACCCAACGTTTATGGCACCATAAAAAAACGCTTGTTATGTCATTAAAGTGATTGCTGGTTATGTGTGGGTATGCATGTGCATACAAGCATGTGTGTGTGTGTGTGTGTGTGTGTGTGTGTGTGTGTGAAAATTGTATCTTCTACTCCATTCTTGGCTCTTCAAAACTTGGGCTCTTCCATGTAAAAAAGGCAACACATATTTGTGAAGAATGGACTTGCATATTATTAATTCCTCCTCAAAGCTATGTAAATGAAGACTTTGGAAGTGTAATTATCTCTTCCTTCAGACTCTTTCCACTGCTCTTGCTATAAACCTTCTGATTCAAGCATTTGCTTTCCTCTCACTGTTTGAGACCACCAGGAATGCTGGGAGCATGAGGCTGAAGAACAGACATTTAGAAGTGTATAGCATTCTAAAAGTATTTGAAAAGATGAAATCAATAAACCAGGAAGGAGCTCAGGTTTGTAACTGTCATTATAGCTTTATGGCAATTATGGATTAATTTCTAAAAATAAGTGGTACATTTTGTATAAACATAATATTTGCCCTCCAATTTATATTTTTGCGTTTAATTCCTAGTTAGATTATATATCTATGCATATACATATATTTATATAAAGTTGGCTCATGAAAATAAAAATTCTTACATAATGAGAATACATGTTTTATATTTAACATTCATTAAGCACACTTAATGGGTATGGTTGTGTTCATTTTTTACCTAGTTTCACATAACTGAATCCTCAGAGTGATCATATAAGACAAATATTAGCAATTCTATTTTCCAGATGAGGAAAAGGAAAAAAGAGAAATGTTCAAAATTTTACCCAAAGCCAAACAACAAAGAAGAGACTGGCTAGGAATGTTACTTGAACAGTCTGATGTTATGAATGCCCCCAAACAATCACAGGCTCTAAATAGCTGAGAAGAAACTGAAAAACTGTCATTGAGGGTAGCTTCCAAATAGTGCTACAATACAAACACATGGCGTCTCATTCATGATGTCTCCAACTGAGAGCAAACTAAATTAGAGTCCTTCAAGCTGACAAATTCAAAGTGATTTCCCCATCGTGAAGGCAAAGTTAAAGAAGCAAGGTCAAGGCCCAAACCCTTCCAACTTAAACAGACCCATTTTTGCATTCTTCTCTTTAGAAAACAGAGAGCTGTGGGTTTGTGTAGAGCTGAAAGGAGATTGCCCAGTTTTGTTTACACAAGATCCCAAGCAAAAATGAGAATTCCTCCCTGGGACAACTTTAGCTCAGTATGTGTGTTCTTAACACAATTTTAATTGGGGCTCCAATATATTAACAGTGCGGTTATTTTGTAGTTTTGTAAGAATTTGTTTTATAACTGAATCCTATTTATATTTGGAATACATTTATTTCTGGGCATGAAACAGTTCATTTTATTAGGCCATCGACCTGAGGTGAGGTTGGCTCTATTTCCCATGGCTGCTCCCAATTAATGCAAATTGAAGGGTAAAGGGGACAAAAGGCATCTTTACCTTGGTTGACTAGTATGTTATTTATAAATGGGTCCTTACAAATATAACTGTACAGAACAAATTAGCAGATACATAATGTGTACCTTACTACAAACATTTAGAAGGCTTATATTTATATTTAATTTCAAAAGGTTAATATCATGGCAAAAGTTAATTCAATTTATCTAGAGAGCTGTCTCAAGCTGTTTGAATAGCATTAGTAGCCTACATTCCTTTTGTGTTTGCTTTCAAAGAGCTTACTCAGTCGTTTTAAATTTTATTTTGACAGTTACAGAGTATCCTCTTATACCATAAACCATAATCACACTTATTGAAAGCCAGTGCAATCTTTTCTTCTACTATTTCAAAGAACTCTAATTCATAACACTACATAAGTACCAGTTCTCACATGTAAGTTAATGTATAGGACAATTAACTATTTAATGAGAATGCAAATTTTTTATGTTGGTTGAAAATTTTTAGACTCTTCAGAAGTAGTTTCAATTATATTTCATATCTAAAAGTCCTATTTCCCCATGCCTTTGCTAACATGATCAGTTATTAAATATTATCTTTACCTGTTTGATAGCAAACAAATGGAACATTTGTTTTACTGCAGGTAAATCCTGAGTGAATCAAGTTGAGAACCTTTGAGTATGTTTGAAAGGTTTATTCTTCTTTTGTTATGTTTTCCTTCCTCCTCCCTTCTCTCCCTCCTTCTTTTCTCCTTCTTTTCCCTTCTCTTTCTTCATCCCAATTGTTTATTTTTGTGTGTGTGCTAGTAAAACACTTTCCTATCAGTGCATGCATGTGTTGTACCTTCTACAGAAACAACATCCTATTCTCTTGGCTTTGCCTTTGTAAACTTTGTCAATGTAGGTTTCTTTTTACCTAATTTAGTTTTTCTTTTTCTTCTCTTCCTCCCTCCCTTCCTTCTTCTTTCTGTGCCGTTCTCTCCTTCCCTCCCTTCCTTCCTTTCACTTTTTTTGTTCCTCTTCCTCCTTTTCTTCCTACTCTTCTTTCCCCCTCCTCACTTTTCCCCTTTTTCCTCCTCTTCTTTTTCCTCCTCCTCCTCCTCCTCCTCCTCCTCCTCCTCCTCCTCCTCCTCCTCCTCCTCATCCTCGTCCTCCTCCTCCTCCTTCTTTTTTTCTTCTTCACCAGCCCTGGGTGCTGTCCTTGAGCTTTGTGCCAGGCTAGTGCTCTACCACTTAAACCACAACTCCATTTTAGGCTTTTTGTGGGTAGTTGGAGAGAAGATCTCATGGACTTTGTAGTCTCATGGGCTTTTCTTCCTATGCGGGCTTTGAATCATGTTCCTTAGATCTCAGTCTCCTGAGAAGCTAGGATTACAACATGAGCCACCAGAACTGCTTTCTTTCTTTTGTGGTAAGATATTTAACATGAGACTTACACTCTTGAAAAAAATTTTAATGCATAACAGGGAGTAGTTAAGAATAGATGCAGTGCTATGCATCTCTTAATATTGTAATTTTCTCCTCTTATACTGTAATTTTACAATTTTGCTCACTGAAGTGATTCAGTCTGCTTTTGTATTGTCTTTGGTTCTGTTTGTGGTCCAGTAACTTATTTTGCCTAATTATCAGAGTGTTTTCAGATATGCTGCTTATAGAAATTTAAAGAAGTCCTTGTGTTATAAGTGTTTCTCTGCCCTTCTGTATTTACAACATACCTGAACTGGCCTGTCACTGGGGAAAGAAATACATTGGAGCTGGCTCATTGCAGGCCAAAATAAGTTCCTTTGCTGAAATACAGCTGACCACAGAAACCTATCAGTGACTGTAAGAACCAGCCAATCTTTAGATTCATAAGCCAAATTTCTGAGTTTTGAGATGATTTGTTACCATCCCAAATAATATTATTATTCACTAGATAACTCATATAGGACTTAGCCTATCATAAAATGTAGTAACTATCCACCAAATGCCAGCTATACAGGTGGAGGTTTATCTAAAGAGAAACACAGGCTAACTTAAGTATTTGAGTATATAATGCAGGCAATTAGTTGGGTGAAGGAAAAGATAGGTAGTCAAAGCAAAGAGAAAGAGTCATCTAGGAATTCACAAATGTAGGAACCCCCTAAACCACTTAGATAAGAATGAAGGTATGACAAGTTATCCAGAAAAAGCTGTAAGCACTATGAGCCTGTCCAACGGATACTGAAATCCCAGGGGAGAGAGAAGTCTATGTGAGGGTGGAAAGATCCTGCACTGTCCCTTTCTTCATTGCTACTTTATCTTCCCAAGGCCTTCTCTCTGATCCCAGAAAAGGCACAAATCTAGGCAGCTTCCCCTCAGTAGGACAGTAGGGGAGAGTGGAAAAAGGATTTAAAGGCAGACAGGTACGCATCCGTCAAGGTGTATAGAGCCTGCACATGGAGGTGCCCTAGCCACAAAACTAAGTGAGAACTGGAAAACTAGGCCTGGGGATGTGGAAGGGTCTGGCTGTGGAGGGAGGGAGGAAAGGAGGTATAAAATGGCAGTAACAATGTCACAAGACACAGAAAATCCTGGAGATAGCCAGTATTTTGGTTCCACCTCGAAAGCTGTAGATTGGGTGTTTGTAAGAAGATGCTGGCTTGAAGAGTTGTGATGGGGATATGGAGGCAGAAATAAGTCAGAAACCTGAACAGAAAAAATTTGAGTTTTGTTCTGAAGGCAACAGAAAAAGGACCTGAGCAGAGATAATATGATCCAAATTTTTGCAACAGAACAAATTACTCTAATAGAAAAACTGAGGGCTAGATTGGAGAAAGAAAGAGACAGACAGAGACAGAGACACAGAGAGAAACTAGACCAGGAAATATTAAGCATAGAACTCTGGAAATTCACCACCCTCCTTAACTAATTTTCAGACATTTGTACAAGCGAGAGAAATGGTACATAGCTTTCTCATGGCTTTCAATGGACTCCATGACCTCTGACCCCATCAAATTTTTTTAAAGCACTTGAAGCAACAAAGACATTACTGAGTGTCTACTATAATTCTTTTAATGAGGATCAAAAAACACAAGAATGAAAATCGGAATGGAAATGAGACAGATACAAACATTCATGAGATAAGATCTAGAGGAACAACAACAGGAACAACAGGAACAGGAGATTCTGAAAGACTTAACTCTGGTGTAACGCCCACATGTTGTTATTCCTTCCCTTCCCTTTTGCAGCATGAGGAGTAATTTATGCTTCAAAGACCCCTGAAAAGTTCAGGTAAGCATCAGCCAAATATGCTATCACTGCCCCTCCCCCACAGACATTACTAATGAAGCACAACAAACCCTTATTATTGCTAAACTCAAACATAACTCAAATCTTTCTCAAACAGTGCCTCAGGCAGATGAAACATCTCAGCTCTAAGTCATTCTTAAAGCTATTTTTTATTTATGACATCAACTATTCTATCATTTTTATAAAGGTGAAGTACCAATAAACAGGTACATTTGGCTGAATGTATTACACGCTAATATGATCCGTAGGTGTGTATTTAAATACCTAGTTTTCACTAAGTTACATTGAGTTGGATCACTACTTACATCTTACCCACATTTGTGAATCCACTTAATGTTCAACACAAAGCAAATAGCAGGGCTGAATTACTCTGAATTGAAGGAAATGGTTTAGTGTATGTGAGAACTTATTCTATTATCAAGCTGTCATAGTGAAGTTTTAAAGTCAGCATATGTCATCACAATAAACTATAAGCGACTTTACTGGGTGGCAAATTATTAACTCCACTTACAGGCAAGTAGGTTTACAGTATTAAGATGAATCATCAGCCTTATAAATTATGGTGATCCTGAGGTGGATATTTGAACATTATTATAGTGATTTACTATCTGACGTTTGAAAAGAGTGCAACTGTCAGAACTGCCTTCAGTTATAATAAGAGATAGATTTTGATACAGCAGGTTTATTTTCTACCAGCAACTGGTCAGCAAGGACACTGTGACTGTCTATATCAACATGAAGATTAAAGTTCACTGCAACACCAAACTCTAAAGTACAACCTGCTTCATTTAAAACAAACACTTTGGAAAACTGTCTACATATCAACCATACAATAGTGGAGAAAAACTGATTGTAAAAGATTCCCATGAATAGTTATTTGATCATGATTCATGATAAGTGTATGTTTTTAAGGCTCTAATGTATACATATATAAATCTAATTAAACCAAAGTTTCATAAAACCATATTTCTGTGATGCACATTGGAAACTAGTCTTTTTACTTTACTATTATATTCAATTCATTACATTCTTTTTCTGTTCTATTTAATACACTGTTTCACTAAACAAGTTAGCAATGACTTGCTAAATTGATTTTATTACCCACTAATTGTGCCCAACCCACAGCTTAAGAAACACTTCTGTAGCAAAATTACTGAAGTACTCTGATTTTATTCACCAATGTAAACATATCCACAAAAGACCAAGGCTGAAAACTTAGCAAGAGAGGGGAGGGGGAAGCCTCTTGGCTTGCTTTCTGGCATCCTGGATGAAACCAAAGTTTGTGGAGCCAACTTTTGTACTTGGTGTTTGACAATGCCTGAAAACTGAAAGGCAGAGATCAAATCCTCACTCTTCCTCTCACCACATCTCTTCCGCTAATTTATACCCAGAGCCTATCAAGCAATTCAAGTTTGCTGTCATGTATTGTTCTTTTTCCAGCCGCAATGGAAATACATCATTGGTTTACCACATTCTGTCTTAGGTCTTTCACTGCAAACCCTTTCAACAAAAATGGCATTCACCACTTCAGAGGGCCACCCTTGGAGGGTCTGTAAACCAAGTGTGGCAGAGAAACTACTCCATATGAAGGAGTAACAACAGAAGCCCCGTCTAAGCTTGTCAGTCTACATTATGCACAAGAACGTGCTTTGTGATAATTTCCTTGACTGACTGAACACAATTGCAACTGAAGCAACATCATCAAAAGCAAAAACAAAGGACAGACAGGCAAACGGACAAATCTTTTTTTGTCTACAGACAAAAAGCCATTAACTTTGAAAATTAAATCCTTTTTTCTTCTTTTTCTAAAAGGACAAACACAAACAGATAATATGGTATCCTCAGATCCCAGATTCGTTGGGGATTGTATTGAAAAAGACTGTGGTTCTGGAATAGTCTGCTTTGTATTTTGATCTTTTTTTCATTCACTTTAGCATCCATGTACATCCTGTATATTCTCCTCCATATCCCTGCCATCAAGACAATTAACAACTAGTGACGATACCAGAAGCCATGAGGTTTTCATCTTAATTCAGCATTTGTAAGAATGCATCCCAAATAGGTAATTATAGCTATGTACAAAGGGTTTGTGACAAAGATTTCTCTGTCGTATTATTTAACATAACAAAAGATTAGAAGGATATCTAATAGTTGCTAAAACTGTGTGTGTGTGTGTGTGTGTGTGTGTGTGTGTGTGTGTGTGTGTGTATGTGTGAGGGGGTGGAGAGATTTGGTGATTGAATTGCTGGATTGCTTACAAACTTTATATTTTACTATCACTTCTAAATAGTCCAGGATAATAAAATAAAACAAATGTTGAAAGTAACAATTATCCAGTTCTTAAAACGAAACTATTGTGAAATTTAAAAAAAATGTTGAGTTGATGTACAGAGGGATTGAAATGTTCTTTTTTAAAATTGTTATTGTAGAGTTGATATACAGTGGGATTATAGTTACATGAATCAAGTAATGAATACAATTTTTTATTTTAATCAATGCCTCCTCTTCCTTTTTTCCCTCCTGTTTTTTTCCCACCCACAAGATACCCAGTTCATTTTTCACACAGTATTTTGTATTAGTATTATATTTGTTTATCCTTGTTCTACCTTTGATGTGCCCTCCATTGCCCTCCCAAATAGAAGCTAATGAACAAGACAGAAGGAAAAGAAAAAAAACAGCAACAGAAACTAAAATAAGTCTCTTGCTTACTTTTCTAGGAGTTCATTTCATAGAATATTATCTTCCATGATCATCTACACATACCTAGAATGTTCTTATAAATCTACAAATAAGCATACTGAATGATTAATTATATAAATATGTGTAGATATATATGCACACACACTGGGATATGATAAATTATATAGGACTTTAGACATTCACATATTGAGGCCAAAGGAGGACTGTGAAATTTTCATGCAGAAGATTTTCACCAATCTAAGTAAGCCATGATTTTAGAGGGTTGAAGTGCCTATCTGAGTTGGGCAGAACACAACTCTGAAACAATGACATCTAATGTTCAGAGTTATGTTGAAGATTAATTAAATAAGATAAATATCAAGTGTACAACATGCTTAGAAGACTACCTGGCACATTAAAGCATGGTGTATTTGCTATGATCATTAGCCAGGAAAGGGCAGTATTTGTCTTACTTCTTGTTGAATGTAACATGAAGGCCCAGAAAAAGATGGGCTACTTCTAAGGGACCCAAAATGTATGCTCCTTATCTGGCCTATTAGAACTAGGCCTGAACACAATAACCAAGTCATGGAATCAGCATAATCCCTACCCAGGAGTAAATGAATAAACAAGGCATGGTACAGATACCCAATGGAGTTCTATCCAAGCCATTAAAGAAAAATAGAATTTTGTCATTGAAGGAAAATGGAAATCATCATGTTAGATTAATGAAATGCTGAATGACAAATAAAGAATATTTTCTTTCATATGTGTAATACAGCGTTTTAAAAAAAAGACATGAAAATAGAGTGAGGACCACTAGGGAAGAGGCAGGGGACCAGTAGGAGGGAGAAAGGGCAATAACAGGAGAAATGAATGTGATTCATGTATATTGTAGACATGTATGAAGACGTCATAACAAAGTCCTTATAATTAATGCCTGATAAAGAACAGGCCAGAAGAATTTGATCAATGTTTTTGTTGTGGCAATTTCTTGTGTATTAAATTGTATAGTTGAAACATGTCCAATTTGTTTCAATTAGACCTTAATATGGCTATTTAAAAATCAAGATGAAATACTTTTTTAAGGAAGCAATCCTGAGAGAATTTGTGGCCTACGGGTCAATACTAGAAACATCTTTTAAGACTGGATTTCTGGCAGAGGGAGCTCCCAGATGGGAGCTAGAAGGACAGGAAGGAAGGGTGAGCATCAGAAATGGTAATTGCACAGTGATTCTATTGCCTGTTTAAAACAGTAAGTGGCAATGTCTTCTTGGATTTAAAGTGTGTAAAAATTGAGTAAAAGACAATAATAACACTAAAGGAAGGAGTGATGAGTGCAATAAAGTACTCCAAATCACAAACTGTGACATATGTCTTCAACAGATGATCATTTCTTAAAATTTATAGAGTAATTGCTAAAGAAGAATAAAAGGATAAATGACTAATAAGCCAATAGAAGATCCTTCATTAATTCCAATTGTGGATATTAAAAAAAGAGGAAAAATAAATGCTAAACAATTGGGAGAATAAAAGAATGGTAACATGATAGACTGTACCTAAGCATATCAGTAGTTTCTTAAGATACAAATACACATATTAAATATTATATTTTTAAATCTAAATTATTTTCAAAATCCCATTTGGGTGCCACTGAAATGAGACACAGATTGGATGAAAGGCTCTTACATTTTCAAGAAAAATAGAGGATTCATGGTAAAAGATATCAGTAGAGATGCAAACATATATTTGAGAGTAGTAGAAAGAATCAAGCCATAGGAAGATAAAAATTCTAAATGTGAATTATCAGGGCTTAAAAGATATGAAGTCAACACTGCTGAAACTTAAAAAAAGCAGGAATATATATTATGGGTGTGGAAGAGTTTAGTGTGTTCTTTGAGTCTCCCAGTTGGGAGACCATGCTGTTAGAGATGAGTAAAGATATAAGTGAGGAATTGTGATGAATAGTTTGACCTAACTGATCTTTTAAGAGCACCTGTGGTAACAGCTACAGTATAAACACAATGCACTTGAACATGTTCCAAAGTTTGCAATGGACTGACTGGAAAAGAAATAAGTCTAAACAAGTTTCAGAGGGCCAAAATTATACAGAACATCTTTTCTGACCACAGTGCAACAGAAACGAATATCACATGACTAAAAATTACAAAAATGTGGGGAAATTAAGTAATGTACTTCTAATTAACCCATGGATCAAAGATAAAGTATGATGAAAATTAGACAGTATTATTAGGAATTAGAGAGAAAACATAACATATCAATTGTGTGAGATGCAGTTAAAGGCATGATCAGGGCAAACTTAAACAGTTAGATACATGGGTTAGGAATAAAGAAAATATGATAATTATACAGGTATATATATATATATATATATACATCTCACCAAGTCATGTAAAAAATGCAAAATTAAAGTGAACTAAAAAATCGAAGAAAGAAAATAGTGACAGAAGCTAATGACCCAGGAAACAGAAGTGTAACAGATAAAAACTACCAAAAATTGCTTCTTTAGAAATGTTAATGAAAGTTAGGTATGATAACACATATAGGTAATCCCAGCACCCAGGAAGCTGAGGCAGGAAGATCATAAATTTGAGACTAGCCAGAAATACATATTTAGACTGTCTTAACAAAAAAAATAAGAAGAAAAATATTAATAAATTGATGGGCCTGTAACCAGATTAATCAAGAAAAGAAAAAGAGAAGAGTAACATGAAATAAAGAAGTAAATCACTCAAATACTATAGACATTAAAAGATAAGGGGATTTGTGAGCCCTCTGGCAATATTAAAAAATCATTAGCATAGATAAAATACTAATATCTTTTTCCATCATAAACAGGACAAAAATAGTAAAAATGTGAATGCTTTTTGTCTACGTTAAAGAAATGTTCTGTTTGTTGAGTACTCATAACCTGTAATACTAGCTACTCAGGAAGCTGAGATCAATGATTAAAGCCAGCCTGGTAAGGAAAGTCTCTTAGAGTCTTTTTTCCAATCATGCACCTACCTCCTCCCTCTGCCCCCCAAAAAGGCCACAAGTAGAGCTGTCTCTAGTGGTAGAGCACTAATATTGAACAGGAAAGTTTAGGAACAGGCTAGGAAATAGTGACCCATGCTTGTAATCCTAACTACTCAGGAGGCGGAGATTTGAGGATATTGGTTTGGAGCCAGCTGGGACAGGATAAGTCTATGAGACTTATCTCCAATAAGCTACTCAGAGCAGGCAGAAGAGGTGTTGTGGCTCAAGTGATAGAGTTCTAGCCTTAAGCCAAGCAAGCTCATGGACAGCACTCAAGCCCTAAGTTTAAGCCCCAGGAGCAGTACAAAAAAGAAAAAGAAAAAAGCAGTAGACTTACTGATAAAAATTGAATTCTGAACTATGTTCCCAGTACTAAATTGCCTTACTGATGAATGTAATCAAATATTTAATGTAAATGCCACATCAATCTTACATAACCCATTCAGAATACAGAAAGATCTTGTCTCAAGTCATATTATGAAATTTCCATTTTGAAGCCAACATCATCTTCATTCCACAGCAGAATAAGACAATCACAAACTAGTAGTCCTTGAATAATATGAAGTTAAACAGCCTCTGCTCGGGGAGACAGGTAGGAGTGGGGAATGTTAATCAATAGGGTGAATAATAGTGATGTGTGAAGCACTTTATATGCACATCTGCACACAGAATGATGAAAATGTGGAAATGGTTTTAAGAATGGGAGGAGGCTGAAAGGAAGAGCATTAGAGGGAGGGTGAATGGGATTAGGAAACATGTATATATGCATGTATGAAAATGTCACAATGAAATTCCCCCGGTGAAAATAATATATGCCAATAAAGTTAACAAAAAGCATTTCACAGGAACATACTACATGGAATATTAGAAAACCAGACTCTAGGATATGTTTTGAAAAGACAAATATCATCATGAGAAAGAAGAATTGATTCTAAAAATTCAGGACTTGTTTAATATGGGACAAACTAATCAATGTAAAATACTTGACTAAGAAAAATATCTGTATCTGTATAGGCATAGATGAAATTAAAGCACTTGAGGTCATTTAAATACTCACAATAAGATAATGAATAGAGTAGATGTACTGTGAAGCTTTAAAACTTCCAACTTTCCTGGTAGTGTCTTAACATCCTCACCAACAGGCTGAGAACTCCCATGGCAGGTCTCTTCACAAAGTCTCTTCCTTGCCTTCCCCGGAGGACATTCCAACACACCAGTGGCAACCCTCATACCCTGTACTATAAGACACATGCCCACAGTTCTTCACTCTCACTTGGCTCCATGTCTGCTCATCTGACTCCAGTTTCTTGGTGCTAAATCCGGCTGCCATCACACATGTCTAGGACACACCTTCCCCTGTAGGCCTTGTGAGAGCAACAGATCCTGTACTTTCATATACCTCAAGTGTATGGCCCCGGCCATGTTGGAGTGATTCTTAGAAACCCCAAGAGAGAACTTACTCTACATTCACAGTACAGTACAGTGGGAAGGACATATTCTACAGCTGGTAACATTCTACAACAAATATCTTACTTTCTGATGAATACTGAAAGTTTTCCTCTGAAACTAGGAATGCCTCATTCTAGAATACCTTCCATAATTACCTCCTGAATTGAGTTGTTAGATGTTGCATTAAGGATTAAAGAAGACACTGCAATAATGAAGGAAGATCTCACATTTAGAAACTTCCTGTATGAAGAAAACCAAAATATTCTACAGATAAATTACTAAAACTAATAACTGAATTACGCTTGGTCACTAGAGATAAGATTAGCATTTAAAGTCAATTAGAATTCTATACACAATCAACAAATACTCAAAAATTATTTATCAAATTTAGACTTTATAGTGGACCAAAATGTCAAATATTTAGAAAAATAAGTAATAAATACTCAAATAAATGTATATATGATGTATCAAGTACCAAAGTCAGATACAGCAGTGGCAGAGGATAAACCATAAAGGAAAGGAAAAAGAAAAAGAGAAAAAAGAGTAAAGAAACATCTTCACCTAGAACATTAAAAACAGCAACCAGAAGGATAAATCTCTAATCCTAGAGGTCATTTTCCTTGGACTCTTCCTATATGGCCATATACACATAGCTTTTGAGCTAATATGCTCCTCTGCTAGGGGAGTCCTCGATACATTCTAATTATTACAAATGAGGGAAACCGTGGAGCCTTTGTTCCTTTGGGACTGGCTTACTTTGTTTAATATGATTTTTTTTCCAAGTTGTTCCATTTCCTTACAAATGGAGAAATGTCATTCTTTCTGATAGCAGGATAGAATCCCATTGTGTGTGTGTGTGTGTGTGTGTGTGTGTGTGTGTGTGTGTGTGTGTGTATACCACATCTTTTTGTTTTTTTCATATATTTTTTATTGTAATTAATAGAAGGGTTACATGATATTTGCCAGACAGAAGGTGCATTAATTCACATACATTGATACCCTTTCATATGTCCCTCCTCCCTACCCTCACTGCTCATCTTGTTTTCCCCCTTTCCCTATCCAATTTCAAATAACCACATACAAATATATCCGATATATCAGGTAACAAAGTGAGATACTGTAACAATATGAGATAACCAAGGGACAGCAAAAGAGATGAGAGATAACATAGTACCTTAAGGACAACAATCATTCATTATATGGCTTATGTTTCTATATCCTAGAGATCCTTTCATTTAGTGTCATACTATATGGACTTTTGTATCAAGGTTTTGCTCTATTGCAAATCTCTGCTCCCCTATGACCCAACAATTCCACTACTTGGCATTTACCCAATCATCCAGAAACAAGGACATACTAAATACACCAGCACAACAATGTTCATTGTAGCACTATTTACCATAGCAAAGATATGGAACCAACCTAGATGTCCCTCAGTTGATGAGTGGATCAACAAGATGTGGTATTTGTACACAATGGAATTCTATGCTGCTGTCAGAAAGAATGACATTGCCCCATTTGTTAGGAAATGGAAAGACTTAGAAAAGATCATATTAAGTGAAGTAAGCCAGACTCAAAGGAACTTAGGCTCAATGGTTTCCCTCATTTGTTATAATCAGTAGATACCACATCTTTTTGATCCATCATCTATTGAGGGGATTTGGGTGGTGCACTGTATATACATTTATTTGCTTATTTGAAACAGGGAAGAGAAGGGGAAAACAAGATGATGAGTCAAAGGACAAAAGATGAACCAGTGTAACAGAGATATTCACAAGACAACATGTTGGCAATGAACTCTTGGAAGGAGTGGGGGGAGGGAAAGCAGAACAGCATAGGAAGGGGTAACAATGTTCAGGAAGCAATGTACCCACTACCTTATGAATGTAACTCTATACATCACTATGATAATAAAAATTAAAAAATACACGACTTCTGCATATAAGAGGTATAATTTTTATCGAAAGTAAAGGAGGGAATATATGATCATAAATGGAGAGACTTAATAACCCAAAGATGTCTATTCTCCTCAAATTAGTATATATATATATATATTCAGTGTAGTCTCTATCAAAATACCATATATTTGAGGAGTGGGTTTGCTGGAAATAAGTAAATTAATTCTATATTTATGTGGAAAGACAAGGAACCAAGGATAGTCAGGGAACACTGAAGAAGAACATTACAGAATGTAATACTGCCAGTGTTACAAGTCTACATTAATCAAAAAAGTATGCTATTGTCACTTGATAGAGAAATATATCAAAAGAACCTAACAAAGAATCTAGAAACACATCCATTCACATGTCATCATTAATTATTAAAGATGACTCGGTATTACAGTGAGAAAATGCAGGAATCTGTTGGTTGTACTTTCTTTTGCTTCATACAGAAAAATAAGTTCTAGATGGACTTCTGATCAACATGACAAAAATAAAACACTAAAGCTTCCAGAAGATAACATAGGTGAATATTTTATGATTTAGGGGTAAAAAAAAGTTTTCTTAAGCACAATGGTCACTAAGCAACAAAATAATTTAAAAAAACAAAAGGAAGAATAAAGGAAAATATGAAGATTTTATTAAGCTTAGGAAATGTTTCTCACCAACTGGCAATTATTATTAGAAAGGAAAGTGAGAAATAATATTTGCAATACATATGACTACTAAGGAACCAAATAAAAATATTACATAGCCCCTATAAACCAATAAGAAGATAGGTATTCCAACATAATTTAGCCAAAAGACTTGAATATCCCCACATAAGAAGATACCCAAGAAAGTATATGACAAGGTACTTAATCTTATTATTGGGAAAGTGCAAATTAAAAACACAATGAAACACTTATACATACTCACAAGAATGACTAGAATTTAAAACACTGCCAACATCTAGTGTTGAAGGAGACAAACAAACAGGAGCCTTCCCATATAGTTAGTGGGAGTAAAAATGTTAATTGTTATTATAAAGCTGATGGGCAGAGGGGTTACAGTTACCCTAAGTCTGGTAAAGAGTACATTTCTTTTTGGATGATGTTACCCCCTCGCCTTCCCCTGTCTCTCTCCAAATTTTTCCCTCCCATCTCACACTCACACAGACTTTTGTTTTGTTTTTCCAATTTTGAATTTTATTTTGGGCTTTACACATCATACAGTTAGACATTTGGGATTCTGTTAGGTACTGATTAACAGTACTCACTATGCACATATAAAATGTTTTAATCAAACCCACTGAAATTGCCAAAAAGAATTTACAAAGCAACAGTACTTTTTATTGTGTTCATTTCTGTTCTTTTGATTGCATGACTACAATACTTGGAAGGCTGAAGGAGGGTCATGATTTGAAGCTAGTCTGGTCTATGTAGTATGTTCCAAACCAGCCTGGATCACATAGGGAGATCTTGTCTTTACCAAATAACTTTTGATTGTCACATACACGCACATAAATTTGAAACATATATTTTTAGCAAATAATAGCCTTGCTTTGTGTAGCACTTTCTGATATATTCTATTTTGTTCTGGCCTTCATATCCTAGTCCATTAAAATGGCTGCTAGGAGTGAGTGGCCTGTAATTCTAGCTAGTTAGGAGGCTCAAATGGAGAGGATCGAAGGTCAAGGACAGCGCGGGTAGAAAACTTTGTAAGATCCATCTTGCAAAGGCTAGGCTGGAAGTGTTGCTCAAGCAAGCTGAACAAATACAAGGCCTAAATGAAAAGACAATGAGCACGAGGGGAGGGGAGGCTAGAGTTACATAAATGAGGTAATGGGTACATTTGCTTGTAACCAATGTCCCCATCCCTCATTTTCTCCTGCTTACCCTTCTCTACTCACCTTCCCTGAAAACTGTCCATATCCAACAGTGTCAAGTGAGTATCAAATTTTTATAAATAGACTTAATCTATTTTAAAACAAGTGTTTTAAAGGACATTTCCAAAGGTACATAGTAAGTGGGCCAAAATAAAGCCTGTAGAGAAAGAGGCTCCAGAAACAGGAAGCTCAATACTTGTACGACAGGCGCTTCCTGTCCCACCATCTGTCACAATGTCAGGACACACTCAAGCAGATGGTGTGTGTGACTGAGCAACTGGAGCTCACCCTTAACCTTTCGGGGAACCATATATACTCTAGCTTTCCATGAAGTTCTCTTGCATTTCCGACAGGTGGGAAAGAGAGTGCCAACTAATTCTGAGAAACACAAAGCCACCTTTGAGAGAGGAACAAAGGGCTCGGCACCTGACAATGCAGAGTGGTGTGAGCATCTCTGTGCATCACCGTGATAAAGGAGTCCACGGTCTTGAGTTTCCTTTTAT
This sequence comes from Megascapheus bottae, assembly GCF_031878675.1. NCBI lineage: Eukaryota > Metazoa > Chordata > Mammalia > Rodentia > Geomyidae > Megascapheus > Megascapheus bottae. Next base: position 24,465,519 of record NC_143510.1, read on the forward strand.
CTCTCTTTTCAGGGTGTCAGGTCTTTCTCGGGCCATTGAAACTGTGTCTACAGGGGAGTCAGCAAACATGTCGGCAAACAACTACCTCAGACATGTGAGAAGAAACCCTCTCTGTCTAACACAGGGCACAGTTTCACCTTAGTAACACTTTCATTTTAAACCATTCTCTATGGTCTGATTGAACAAAACTTTCCCAACAAAAGAATCTTGGATGGCTATTCGTCAAGTTGACAAACCTGGCTTATGTTCAGCACCCGAAGAAAGGAAGACATGTTTTGGGCTGAAAAAAGTGGTCTGGCTTACTGTTGCTGTCCCTGTGAGGACAGGGTTTATAGACCAAAGGTGATACAAATGTGAGCTGCCATTCTTTTGTGAAAAAGGGTCGAAATAAAGAGGAAGGAATAGGGTGAACTGGACCAGCAGTTACTAATGTAAACTAAGACTCCCATGCACAAATGTCTACAAGGCATTTGCTGTAGCATGAGATTGTAAGTGCCTACAATTAGAAGCTCGAGGGGAAGTGCATAAATGGCTGCATAATGGGCAACCATTAAAGTATTACTTACAAACTCACAAGTTTAAGAAAAGCAAGCTAAACACAAAAAGGATCAATTAAGCACTATTTCTTTCTCTCTCTCTTTTTTTGTTTGTTTGGTTTTTTTTTTTTTTGCCAGTCTTGGGGCTTGAAACTGTCAGGACCTGTGCACTGCTCTTGAGCTTTCTCAAGGCTAGTGCTCATCATTTGATCCACTGGGGATAGAGTACCTGCCTAGCACAATGCCCTGGGTTCGATTCCACATACACAGAAAAAGCTGTAAGTGGTGCTGTGGTAAAGTGCTAGCCTTGAGAAAGCCCAAGGACAGTGCCCAGGTGCTGAGTTCAAGCCCCAGGAATTGCAAAAAAAAAAATAGAAAATAACTTCGAATGTTATCAGAAAAAACATGACGTTTACAATGGATGGCTAGGATCAAAGATCTAATCATTGGGTCTTCTTGTTTATAAAGAAGGTAAATTATTTCAACATCTTACCATGCAGCCCTTTGGCAAAGACATTGCTCCTGACTTTGGAAATAACATTGGGTCATTGATAGTCGACACTAGAAGAAAGACTGTAGAGTCCAAATGGGAGGGGAGGGAGGAGCTTCGTTGGAGTATGTCTGGATTTCTTCTCTGAAGGGAAAGACTGTGGCATTAACTTATGCATAGAAAGATAAACTTGATGGCTATGTGAAGAACTCGGTTACTTGTTTAGTTGAAATAGGGAACAGAAGGGGAAAAGTAAAATGATTGGAAAGGGGTGGGGAGAAGGAAAGGAGGACAAAACATGAGAAGGGGTATCAATGTCTGAGATGTAATGCACCTACTACCTGTAACTGTAACCTCTCTTTACATTACCCCAATAATACAATACAATAATAAAAAAAAAAGCTTGGTTTGGAAACAAGACTACAAACTCCTGTGGCTGATGGCGCTCCTGCCTGTCTGCCGGCCCGGTCTTCATCACAGGTAGCTCCTTACTTCCTCTTTGAAGCTGATTTGCCACAGTTTATTGGGAAACTCATCACAGAAAGCTCAACATTGGGCAATGAATACTAAGTTCTCACTGACCTTGGTAAGTACATGAGTAGTGAATGAAGAGTAGAGAAAGGTTTTTTTTTTTCCTTACGGCAAAAATGCAGTTCATAAATGCAGAAAGAATGATGGCAAAAGAAAATGGTCAATGGATAGAAATTTGAGCAAGAGAAAAGGTAGGTGTGTAGTTTCCAGGTATTTCCTTCAAAATATGATGTTGACTACAAGAGAAAAACAACTACTTTACAGAGAGAAATCCGGGCAGATGGTACCAAGTGCTAGAGAATCCTGACATCCATAAAGAGTGTAAAATGACTTTGTGAACTTCCCACTATGGTGCACAGACAAGAATTTCCTCCCTCCTGTGTTATTCCTTCTAAACACACAGCACTAGGATCTAACATTCAAGAACCTCAGAAACAAAGGTAGTAGACATCCAGATCTCTGACAAAGCATTTGGTCTCTACTCTCCAAAAATGTTAAGGCCAAGAAAAGGAAAGGAAGCTGAAGAACAGTTTATGAACAAAAGGGAATAAAACACGACCAGCTAATGTACTGTCATAGGTTAGGGGGAAAAATCTATCACTGGGGGTGGGGGAAGGCAACTATAAAAACCCATTATCAAGGACATTGTAGTACAACTGACACAACCTGCATACGGTAGGTCAATTATATAATTGCATTTATCAATGTTCCATTTTCTAAGTTTGATAATTGTATTTGCATAAGAGTCTGCCCTTGTCGGTAAGAAATATTTACTGAAGTATTTAGGAGTGAGGGTGAGAGAGACAGGAAGGTAGGTAGGTGATAGAGACCACAGTACAGACATACCATTTCTCTACCTTGGGATTCCTCCCTAGCCATACCATAGAGTCAGGCCATGGAGGGATCTGGCCAACTGGGAAATGGGGTTCAGGTTATCACCTGGGAGAAGAAAGAATGCATACATGTGTGCCTGCACAGCTTAGGAACAGCTGGGACATTTCTACAATCTTAATATGCTTAATGCACCCAGAGGTCTAAGATACCATCTTACAGATCATTTAAGGTAGGTGGGAGACTTGAAGTATGATTCATCCTGAGGCGGAATTTGGCTCCAGCGGCAAACAAGTGAAATCAGACAAAGCATGTGTGTCCAAATACACAGTTGGACAGATATAAAGAAAAACAGTGTCATGCTAAAAAAAGAGAAACAGAAAAGATAGAAAGGATGAAAGTCAAAGGAACTCCCCAACTCTAGCAAGCTGATAACTTGCCCAAGAGTCAAATTTTAAGGTCATTTTGTTTGGGTTTGTAGCTGCTTCCTACATTGGGATTTTTCCAAGGTAAATTTTATTTTATTTTTTTGTCATTTGTGGGGCTTGAATTCTGGGCTTGAGCATTGTCCCTGAGTTCTTCAGCTCAAGCCTAGTGCTCTACTACTTGCGCCACAGTGTCACTTTTGGTTTTCTGGTGGTTAAGTGTAAAAAGGAGTCTCACAGACTTACATGCCTAGGCTGGCTTTGAACTGCAATCCTCAGATCTCAGCTTCCTGAGTAGCTAGGATTACAGGCGTGAGCCACCGTGCCTGGCTGGTTCTTCCCCTTTCTTAACCTAATGCAGGTCTAGAATGGTTCTGGAGAAGCCATGGATGCCACAGAATCCAGGAAGTTCAACCCCTCTATGCCTTCGCCCAGTCTTTGGCTGACTCACTAGGATCAACTATACACCCACATTTCCAGTACATACCTTAAAACTCTTTCAGTATTTACCCAATACTCAGCCTCTAAAGCCGATCCTATGTTTTTTAGTTATTTGTGAGAGGAGTGTCCTCCTTCTCAGCGCATAAAAGCCTTTAGAAGGGCCACATCAGATATGATATGAACCGCATATACTAACAAGGAAGGACAGACTTGGCGTTTTTCCTCTGCATCTCAGACTGGTCTGTGTTCTAATGAATGCTAACAGCTTTCCCTCAAGAGATCACAGTTAGAACCCAAAGACATCAAATAAATTGTCACTGGGCACTCCAGAGAGATTTTTACCTGAAAAAAAGTTTTCAACAGTTAACTACATTTTCCAGTAATCTAGTGCCAATGATTAAACAGAAATGTGAAGCTCTTTGCTTTGAGGCAACGGGCCTAAAAATTGAAATTGAAGAAGAAAAAGGGATAAGAATTTTAACTTATTTTTTCTCTTAGTTACTCTATTATTAGTTTTCTTTTTCACAAAAAAATTTATACTTTAGTTTCAGAGCTGAAGGAAGGGTTTAGAGAGTGTCAGTCGAATACCCCTTTCTACAGTTGAGGAAAACAGGTATACAAAGGCAATATGATTTTCTGTCATTAAAAAATCAAACATGAAGATTCAACCCTGCAATTCTAAATATTCAGGAGGCAGAAACTGGGGGGATAAAGTTTGGAACCATCTCAAACATACAAGTTGAAAAGACCCCAACTCAACCAACAGATGGATGTAGTGATATGTGTTTACTTTCTATCCTAGCGAGGGGGGAAGCACAGGCCTTAGTGTGTGTTTCTGCCATCCCCACAGGAAAGCACAAGGAAAAATCTCACAGTCCAGGGTGGATGGCCCCAGCAAGAGATTCACCTTGAAAAATAACCAGTTCATAAAAGGCATTCAAGCACCGCTCAAAGTGGCAGAGCAACTGCCTAGCAAAGTGTCAGGCCATGAGCTTGTTTCTCAGTATCAAAAACAAACTAACAAACAACTCTGACAATGGAATCCCAGTTTCTTTTGAAGGAGAAGAAAAACATACATGAAATTTTGAAAAACAAATTGAAAACTTTAAAAGCATCACTAAGGAAAGGATGTCTCCCAAGGGCCGATGGCTGTCAAGATGACCTTATTTAATCCAGAAATTATCCTGGGCTACAACCTTACATGCATCTGTAAATTCCTATTTTACCAAAGAAGACAGTTCATTTTATAACCCTATCTTGCTCTTTTGTTTGGCCTTTAATTTGAGCTTTTTTATATCAATTCAATAAAAATTTACTATGATCTTCAAAATTAACTACAAAGTATTCCATTATACTTATTCCACTTATAATTTTATTAAGCCATCTCCCTAATACCATATTTGAGGTTTATTGCTATTTTTGACATTATAAGTGACGTTGTACTGGCTGAGTACAGTTATACCTTGTTTGTACCTTCTTGTAAACTTATTCTGTGTTTTAAAACTTAAATATTTGTAACACTGATCTCTTTTTTTATCCTACCACATTGTATTATTTTCCTCTGCAGCATTTACTGCTACCTGAAAGAGGGATGACATTTCTTTCTTTTAAAATGGAATTTTCCTGGGATCAAGAACTCATTCATTGTTGTATCCTTAGATATGGAAACAGAAACTGTCTTCTGGTCAGGGCAAAATACATGTTTGATGAATAAATGAATGATTTGCACATTTTACTATTATGATCATTGGTTGTGTTTTTCTTATTGGTTAATAAAAGTCCTTTAATGACTGAATGATTCTTTGATCATCATTTGTATTACCAATATATTTACTAGTAGGTGTTTACTAGATTGATGGTGGATTATTTTTGCCATAAAGTGTTCATTCTGTAGATAAAATAACATACTTGGTTTTTTTTACAGTATTGTATTTTGTGCTTAGAATGGCCTGATGCACTCCAGTGTTACTTTTAAAATGTGTCTGGTATTTAATAGCTTGTTTTCATGTTGGAAACTGATCCACTTGCAATTTATGTTGGCCTAGTTTGCAGTGGAGTCATTCAGTTATGTTATTTTTTCTTGAATAGCCATTTGACCTCACATCAATAAAAGAATATTCTATCCTTTTCTCATTATTTGAATAGTGTCTTTCTCCTATGCCACATTCCCTTAAATACTGACAACTGTATGGCCTTTCTGTTATTTATCATGTATTTGCCTGCCTAGTTCTGTGTTGGTATGTAATTCTATTTTTTTCTTTTTACTTTATAGTGTATTCTAACACCTTGGTAAGGCTGGGCCCTCTTCTTTGTATACTGTTTCACTAATTTTTGTTTTGTTAATTCACACAAGGTTTTAGTTTTTCTCTAAGAACCTCAGAAACCGCTGAACCAGTTGGTCCTGTCTCCCAAATATTCTCCCTTTGATAATGATCAGATGATTGTGTGGCTTAATCTAGGATGAAATGACCTTGATATGAAATCTCAGCACCCTGATACTGAGTGCTCCACTGCTCTTCCAACAGCAGAATGAACACCTTTATAGCAAAAATAAATAAAAAATAAATAACACGAGCAACAGAATCAAGTAAACACCCTCTAGCAAAGATATTGGTAATACAAATGACGGAGAATCACTCAATCATTAAATGTGTGTGTGTGTCCTGGACACACATAAATAAAATTTCACTTTCTTCCAGAGGAAGGCTGAACATGACTCATATCTAAATTAAAATGAAACCATTGGTTCCAGCTACCATTTGCAGTGAAACAAACCGCTCTAAAATTTAGTGGTTTAAAACAACAATCACTTTTACTCCATCTCATGATTTTGTGGGTTAGAAATTCAAACAGAGCTTACAGTGTGCTAATTGGTGATCAGCTAGTGGCTGGACTGAGCTGGAAGCTCAAAGATGGATCTCTTCATTCACTATTCCCGTAGGTGGCAGGAATGCTGAGCTCAACTGTGATTATTTCCTATAGAACCTGGATGTGGCCTCTACAGCCCTTTCAAGGTCATGGGGATTTAGCTGATGGCTAAGCTTTCAAAACCAGGTGGTTTAGAGAACAAGGCAGATATTCCATGACTTTCAATGGCCCGGCCTTATCAATGCCCTAGAGTCCCTTCTACTAGGTAAACTTTGCATGATGAAGTCACAAGCCTACACAAATTCAAAGAAAGAGAAATGGATGCCCACAACGCAGAAATAGAATAGGCTTCTTTGGCAGTACTGGGGCTTCAGTACTCGGGGCCTCAAGCTTGACAGGCAGATAATCTTTCTGCTGAGTTATGCCTCTCATCCTGATTTCTGTTGGCTCTTTTTAGATGGGGTGTTTTTTCCCACCTGGAGTTTCTGGGATTTACTGGGCGTTGTTAGGGTTTCAGTTATAGCTGGGATAATAGACATTGTGTCCAGCTCTATGTTCAGAAGAGGCCTCATGAACTTTTCTGTCCATGCTGACCTGGATCCACAATCTTCTCTATCCTAGGTAGCTAGGGTGACAAGCTTCAGCTACCTACCAGCTCCTGACTTTCTTTTTGCTAGTTTTGGGGCTTGAACACAGGCCTGGGTACTGTCCTTGGGCTTTCTCAAGGCTAGAGCTCTACTACTTGAGCCATAGCATCACTTTCGGCTTTTTTCTATGCATGTGGTATCATGGAATTGAACCCAGGTCGTGGTGCATGCTAGGCGAGCACTCTACCACCAGGCCAAACTCCTGGCCCCTTGACTTACATTTTTTTTTTTGCCAGTCCTGGGCTTGAGCTCAGGGCTTGAGCACTGTCATTGGACTTTCTCAAGGCTAGAGCTCTACCATTTGAGCTTCAGCACCACTTCCGGCTTTTTTTTTTCTATGTATGTGGTGTCGAGGAATCGAACCCGGGTCTTCGTGCATGCTAGGCAAGCACTCTACCACTAGGCCAAACTCCCGGCCAACTTTTTAAAGATAAATTTCAATTGAGTTTTATTTCTTGCATGCACAAAGAACAAGTGGCTGCTCTTGGTATGACACTGGCTTTCCCTCTTCTTATTGCTCTTTGTTCTTGGCCACTGCCACAGCTTATTGGGTGTGTCTTCAGAGGTGTTAAGAGTAAAGAAAGTCACCTTGAATTTGTCAATTTTTAAAACTTGTTAAAATTTAAAGTTTAGCAAATTAAAAAAAAATTGCTAGTTGGAAACAAGGTTGCCTAATGGCAGAAAAGAAAACTAAAAGTACATGCCCAAGGACTAAGAATAAAGCTCAACAATGCATTACAAAGAGCAGTGGAACTGGTGTTCTTGGCATTGATCCAAGACTTTATTTCAGAAACCTTCAACAAATATTTCAGCAAAATGGTAGTGATATATTGATTATCTCCTGTGCTAGGTACCTATGCATGCCTATTGATTTGCTGAGAACGCTACTACTCAGAGAGGCTATCTCTCATGGCCACAGAGGAAACTATAGCCCAGCCTGTTCTTCACACCTGGGCTTCCCGTTACGCTTGGAAGGCCAGTAGTATTAGCATTACCTGGCAACTTGAGACAAAGTCAGAATCTCATGTTGAAACCTACATGCACTGTATCAGAAGATGCATTGTTAATTTTGTGGAGGAGGCGGGACTGGGGATTGAACTAAGGACCTTGTGCTTGCTAGACAGGTGCTCTATGATTTGACTGACACTTCTAACCCTTTTGCTTTTTTAGTGTTTTTAGATAGGGTTTGTTGGAGTGTGGTCTTTCCTACCTCCACCTCCTGTATAGCTGGGATTATACACATGATCCATCATGCCTTGATTGTTTGTGGAGGAGATGGGTTTTTGCTAACTGCTGCCCAAGCTGACCTTGAACTGTGACACTGCTGTTTCTACCTCCTGAGTAGCTGTAATTGCAGGTTGCTTGTGATGATACTGTACGTTGCCCAAAAGAGCATAGTAATTTAAACCTGCTATGATTCACATTCACATTCAAAAATTTAAACTATGGCTCTTATCCTTGATTCACAAATATTACCGCACACTGGAAACTCCTGGAGAGATGTTAAAGAAATTCAATGCTGATGTCTGAGCTCCTTTCCTTTGCCTCAACTCCACTTTAATTGGTTTGGAGTGAGACCTGGACATGAGGATCTCTCAAAGCACCCCAAGTAATTCTAACATGCAGCAAAATTGAAGAAGCACCATTTTACACATTTTGTACTTGATACTAAGTGTATGTCATATTTGGAATAGTTGTTTATCAGCATTTAAATACGTCTTGTACCCCAAACATGAATGTACTTCATATAACAGTTCTTTTCCAAGGCAGTTTGCTTTGCATAAAATGTGCATATTCGCTGCTATTACAGTTGCTGAAAATGGTATTTTAATTGGCCTTCAATGGGACTCAGGCATCCAAATCCCTGAAAAAAAAAAAAGCCTTGTGTGATTCTATTGTGAAGCCAAGGCTGAGACCCATTGGACTGATTTCTACAGCTCTAGCTGATGGTTGCTATGGAGAAATTTGGGTGGAGGAGTGCCAAATCTTCTGGATTTAAGATGCACCTCAAATCCCAGACTTTTATTTCTTTTATAAAAATGTTGACAACAAATTCATATTTTTTTGTTTTGCAAAAAGTACATGAGCAAAATAAAGCACCTCCGTGGGGGGGGCAGTCAGCTGGTAAGTGTGGGAGTATGGCTCTGAATGGGTCACAGGACATTCAAATAAACTGAAGGTCATGTTTGGGGATCCAGAACCCCCTAAAGCTTAGATTGGCTGACTATATATGCTACCACTGCTGCTGCATGGGAAAACATATCATTACCATTAAGTAATCGTAGCTTAAAAAAAATCATGATTATACTCCTGTCAATATACATAATATATAGCCCAAACTAGACACAGTGACATTCTCGGAGAATAATAAACCGTACCTTATTCAGTATGTGACAAATCTGCATGTGACAACAGAAGCAAGGAAAGTATAGCAAAAAGGTGGGTGGGAGGCACTGTGAAGTTCTAGGAAGAAAGAAGCCAGGCATTGTCATGACCTCTACCCACTGCCCGAGTACCATCAGTGAGGAAGCGAATCCCAAAAAAGGGAGACTGAGCACAAAGGCTAGGGCAAAGAGTAAAGGTCTGGAAGAAAATCCATCAGAAGAAAGGTTTTCTACCTAGTTTCGATTTTCTTTATAGCCTCTTCTATAGAGATTTATTTCCCTGGGTTGTTAACCAGGAGGCCTTCGTTGAAAGTGTGGTGCTGGGATGGGAGCCAGAGCCAGCCAGGCTGTGAGACAGAGGACCTAGTCTATGTCCTGCTGACCTGGGCACAGATGGCAAAGGGCTCCTAATCTGATACGTACTGCTTACGTTTTAAATCAAATTAAATGTTTCCTACTGCTTGTCAATTCTTTTCATTTACATTTATTTTAAATGGTGCACAGAAACAAAACATTTATGGGGGTACTGTGTGAGGCCTCATACTGGGTAAATGTTCAGATCAGGATGAATGTTATCAATCTCCTCAAATATTGATCATTTCAAAATCCTCTCTTATAGCTTGTGAAATGTTCAATCTGTTATCATGATCTATAGTTGTCCCCTGAGCCACAGCACACTGGTACATCTTCATCATACTAATAAGAGTTTAATACCAGCTGATTAATTCCTCCTCATCACTGCTTTTCCCTTTTTCCTTCTTCTCCTCATCACTGCTTATGCCACTGGCATATCATTATACTATTAACTTGTATGAGATAAATTTTTAATATCCCACATGTCAGTAAGTGAGATCAAGTGACACTTATCTGCTGGTCTTATTTCATTTTTACATAATAACCTCTAGTTTCACCCATGTTGTCATAAAGTATAAGATTTTACCCTTTTTGTGGCCAAATAATATTCTATTGTGTGTTTGTACGACATTTAAAAAATCATTATCTTTAAATATTTGTACAAAGGTGTTTTGGTTCAACATGTCCATTTATTGAGGATAAATACCAGTGTCATCCCTCCCAGAATTTTTCCCTCATCTGTAAGGGATCTCACACATCTGTCCTCCAAACTCTTCAGTGGTTCCCATTCTACTTGTCATAAAAGGCTAAATGTCTTCCATGGCCTGCAAGCCTTTACTTGCACCAACTTCCCAGGATCCTTTTCTGCTCACTGTGGCTCCGCCTCCCTGCTTTGCTGACCTTGCTATCCTATCTGTCCTTACCAACCATTTGCTGTTCCTCAACATATAGACCTTTCCTCTTTCTTACCTCCTCCAAAGGAACTCTCTTCTTCCTTCTCCATGAGGGTTTCTTATATCCACTCTCATGTCCATACCCCCTTTTCTTCTTAATTCTCTCTGTAGCACCAGCTCCTTAAAACATTCAGTATTTCATAACTGATTCTTTTGTACATTGCCCTTCAGCTTCTTGAAGATGGAGGTTTCCTGTTGGGTTCATAGCTGTATATCTAGAATTGATACCAATACCAGGTACCTTAACTGGCACTTAATTACTATATCTCATAATCATTGAACTAATGGTTCAGTGTGAAGTTAGGGCACATCCATTGAAGATCATAAGTGACCAATTATTAGAAGAGACAGTGTGAACCAAGCACTGCCTGACATAGATTGATAACAACCTCGAGTAACTTATTTTAAATACTGTGGTCCTTGGTGGGCAATGGCAAATGTAATGATGAGAATGGAAGTAGGCCCATGTTTGGGACGGTTGGGAATGGGGAAATTACTAGAAGATGGTGAGAAATTGAAAGAAGATTCTCAATTTTATTTACTCTGATTAGGATTCATAAGTCTCAGGGCAATTAATGGCATTTCTTAGATGAGTATTTATTTGCAAGAGTAGAATCTTTGAAGTGTTATTCTGGTGACGAGTAAGTCAAAGGTTAGCAAATCATATTTTCCCGGGGGATAAACATGCCAAAGGCTAATTTAGACTGTAGTTTGCTTAAGGAATTTTATCCAATGAAAGCAAGCTGGAGGAATTTCAGAATCTAAAGTCACTGTAGGAAATGACCACTGCAAACATGTCCCTGGGACTCTTAAAGGCTTCTGTAGAGAGCTCATTAACTCAGTTTTTAATGTTTCCAACACTCCCTCATCCAAGCATAAATCAGATGTAATGCACTTCATGCCAGATACAGGGTGCCTTGCTAACCAATTGTGCCTAAAGCCTCAGGGCACTTGGTAAATATTAAGCAACCTACTCAAGCCTGAGCTTTGAGTGGGTCAAAGTGCTTAGTCCATAAGGTCTTCATTTGTACGATGTTGAGCAAAATTCAAAAGTGAAGTTCAGGGAAGAGAATAAAATATTTTCTTTGGATACAAAAAGTCTTCTTTTCACACATCTTTTGAAAGTTGTCTGAAAAAAAGCTCTACAAACAGGAAACATCTTCCGGCAACTATGTGAGAAGCCTGAAGAACATGAGCTTCCTAAGTCCTCCATACAACTTATTCATAAGGATTAAAATAGTGACTTGACATTTATAACTCATTAATTTAAAGCAATGAACTTTATGATTTCCATAAAAACCATTTATGCGAATTCTACCAGGGGAAAACGTCTAATATGTGTTAAAAACAAAGAAATTCGGAAAACTGGTAGATTCCTTCTTCAAATATAATAAACATCTTTCACAATTTTCAATTATTTCCCATTCCAACCATCCCTCCTTTCCTCTCTCCTTTCCTTCCTTTCTTCTCTCCTTCCTTGAAACCTAGGGCTCTATGACCTGAGACACAAGTCCATTTCCTATTCTTTTGGTGGTTGACAGGAGATAAAAGGCTAATGAGCCTCTTTTCTTTCTGAGCTGGCTTCAAACTAGTATCCTCAGATCTCAGCCTCTGAATTAGCTAGGATTACAGATGTGAGCCACAGGCACGTGGCTTCCGATTGTTATATGAGTCCTAATTGTGAATTTTATTAGTAAAGAGTGAATAGACCTTAGGAAATAAAATGAGTTTTTAGTTTATGTATCTAGAATATCTTGAATTATAACTATTAATATCCTATGTACTCCTTATATGAGCTCTCTATATCATCCTTATATCAGTTCTCTATCACTATAGAAAAATACCTGAGAGAAATCATTTATGAAGAGCAAATGTTGATTTTGGCTCATAGTTTTGAAAGTTTTGGTACATAGTCTATTGACTATGGTAGGGAGTATCAGAATCTGAATTCAGGATACCATGCCTGTTTTGTTCACTGCTCTTTTCTGTGCTCTCCCACTTGAATCACAGGGACATAGAGTCTCCCTGAGGGTCCTGGCTGTGTCACCTAAACTGAAATCTTCCAGGTCTCAACCTCCTGAGTAGTTAGGCTCACTGACGCCCCCTGTCTGGCCTGTCTTGCTTTTGATCCTGTGAAGGGGCAGCATGTCATAATGGCCTACAGAGCAAAGCAAAATCACTCACTTCATAGCCAGGGAGCAAAAAAAGGAGGAGGGAGCTCGGTCCCTACAAATACTTTTAATGATTCCCCGGCCTCCACCACCAAAGACCTAAAAGCCCCTCACTCTAGCTCTCACCTTCTACAAGTTCCATCAACTCACAACAGCACCATCATGGAAATCAAGCCTTTAGCGAATGGACTTTTGGGGAACAGTTAAGATCCAAACTACAGTAAATGGATACTAACTTTAGCTATAGAGGACTCGCCCCGCAATGAAAATATTTAATAGTTTCTGTGTTCATCTGTGGGGTTTTTTTGGCAAAAATTGTTTACTGGCAAACAAATACCTGAGAAGACTATGATAGCAGCAAAGTAAATCAAGGAGATAGAGCATGGCTTTGGAAATGACTCAAGGGGATGAGTGAAATGTAAACAAACATGTCAGAGAAATTAGTTATAACAATGAGTTCCCACCACTACCCTCCATTGTTCTGTACATCAATGGAGGAATCACTTGATTGTTCCCACTCTAACACGGTGTTACCTACTGCATTACTGTATCCCTCTATTGCCTGTGTGAGGAAATGCATTGGTTCAGGATGGAAGGCAAATCACATTTTCTGTCTACTATGTGTCAGATACTCATATTTTAATAATGATGGCTCTATGCAGAAAAGGGTCTACAGTACAAAAAAGACACATACCTTATTTCCATCCTTTATAATAATTCTATTAAGGAGATATTATTATTCCTATTTTATAGAGAAGACTGGACCTGAAAAGTGTTAAATAACATGCTTTGTGTCACTGAGTAGGTAAGTTAGAATTCAAACTTCTGTCTGTGTTTAGAGTCCCCAAATCTTCTTTCCTTCTTTCCTGCCTGAAAACAAGACAAAAATCAATGGGAGGTAACTTACACTGCCCTCTGTGGAAAGGACTTGTGATAGGATTTACATGAGAAGAATGATAAAGCTGAACACAGACAATAAATCTACAAGTTACTCTTTCTAGATGAGCAACTGAGAGAAGGATGCCTTGAAAAACATTGTGCGATGTGAATATTTGATTTTGCTGTGGGGGGGGGGTGTATCTGGCCCATGGGCCTTATAAGGCCTACAAAATCATTTGAGCCAGCCTTGTGAAGGCAACTATAGGCAGGACTTGGAGTGTTTTTCAAAATAAATTCAATAAATCTAGGCCAGTGAATGATGCTATAAATATCCAAAGGGCCTTTGGCCTTTGGCAGAAAATATTTTCCTACCCTCGCTTTAGAGAAATGAAAATAACCAAATCAGGTCATTTTTTTGATGAGATGTTAATTCATAATGATGTGTTGTCTATGCATAAACACCTAGATTTTTCCACCCCACAATGTTAACTTAAAAACATGCTTCACTCATATCTTAACTCCAGATACGTACAAAACATACCAGGAAAAGTTTCACCATCATCTGCTTATAAACTTTCTCCTTTAGAAATGTATTTCTTTTTTTTCAATTTCATATATTCTTACTTTTTATGTATTAATTGTACAAAATACTAGACTTCATTATACTTTCATTTATGCATGGAATGTATTCACACCCTCTCTCTGACTCCCTTTTCATTTATGCCCACCTCAGGCTCCTTCCTTTTTCTTGCTAATCAGGCCATATGTCCTTCTACTTCTGAAGTTTTGTGAGTTTGTGTGTTTGTGTGTGTGTGTGTGTGTGTGTAACATATCACATATGTTATATGTAATATATATTTTAAATACTCGTATATAAATCATACATTTATTTAAAAACATTTATCTGTGATTGTTATTAGTTCAGCCATGTTTTATGTAGGACATAATTCTTAGTGTTTCCTTCTGCAAGACTTACCTTACTTACAAAGTACATTAATCCAGTAATGAGTCACTGCATCAAATTCAGCCCCTATGAACTTGTGAGAATTCAGGGGCATTCAGGGCTGGGCAGAGGGAAGGCTAGATACTCACTTTGACCATGTTTGCAAACTGACAGAACTCTATAGAGGAAATGATAAATGCCACAGAGTTTCCAGATAACTCTGTGTCATTGGACTCACTGAAAACAAATAGAATAAAGTCTTCTGACTGACTAGAACTGCTTCAGTGACCTTTAATAACATGCCTGCTTCATTAGGTCCTGGGGCAGTTTAATCTTTATAAATTCAGACTATAGATAAAATTCCTTGTAAAGATCAAATCCATTAATAGCTCATTACTGTAAACTGGATTTCTTACTTTAGAAATTTAAAGAAAGATGGCAACTGTAAACAAAAAAATAAATTATCACATGGAAAGTTGACTAGCTAGAAAACATAGTTTTCTTAAATGTTTTAATATTACTTTTAAGAATTTGAACTTTAAAAATTTTAACTTGCCTGGTATAATTAATTTGTGGAAGTATCATCAAATAACATCATAATTTATACTGTGCCTTCTATTTTCTTCCTTAGTGACTTTTTTATGGTGTTTGAAAGCTTATGAGAAATGCTAACTCATTTAAATTTGTTTTTGTCAATGTATTGCCAATACAATATAAAAGATACTTTAGATACTCTTTGGCACATTTCAGGGAAATGATAGGAAGAAATAAGAAGAAAATAGAAAGAATAAGGAGAAAGTAAGACGTTCTAAATAGGGATCATTTAACCTCATTCAAACATATTAGCTAAAACAAAAACCTGAGTAATGTTTTTAGAATGTCAGACTTCTTCATTTATATGACTGTTTCTATTAAAAGTTGGGCTAGCTATTTATTTCCATATTGAAACTTAATGTCTTCCCCAAATTAAAAGGTATAAGCATAGTTACCACACAATGGGATGAAATATTTGAAATTGCTTTTGGAAAAGCAGATCACCCTATTCATCAATTCACTACACCAGGCATGTGAGGCAGTGTGGATCACTACAAGACCATCCTAGCACCCAGTGTGGGGCAGGTGAGTATGGATGAGCGATAGATCCAAGTTGAAACACAGCCAACTTAGCCCCTATAGAGCAACATTTTCCACTTTGTACCACTGGCAGCTGTTATCATTCCTGCACGGGCTTTGAATAGAGAGAGTCTCCTTCAGAAAGTGCTAATGAACACTTATAAAATGAATGGCCCATTTGTGTGTTATGAACAGAATGGAAGACTGGGGATATGAGACTGACAAAGATGTCAAGGTCTTTACCTTTAAAGAATGTTCTCTTATTGGGAGAAAGAACATGGAGACATTGGGATACAAGTAGAAGAGGAAACAAAGGTCAATGAAGACAATGAAGAGAGAGTAGTAGTAGTTGTACAAGGGAGGTGGCATTTAACAAAGTAACTGGGATCGTAGATAGACACACAGCACCTTGTATGACTTGTTAATCGAGCCTCACTAACTTTTTGCCCAGGCTAGCTTTGAACAATGATTGTCAGGAATTTTGACAATTCTTTGTAAACCACATGGGATTAAAAGGGGCATGAAATAACAATTCTTTGGGTACTTTTCCTCATAGGGTACACATCAGCATTTATGCTTGATAGTTCAAGTTGTTATGCAGAGACTTTGGGCTCTAGGCTCAAGTCCTACTACTGTGCCACCAAAGATGAGTAGTAGAGTTGCTTGTGTTCCTATTTTCTCATCCGTAATAGGAATACTTGTATTGTAGATCACTTAAGTGTACGTAACTTGCATTGAAGATTGCTACAGCAGTACACTTAGATTGCAATAATGTGTTTCAAGTTCTGCTGAGCTTATATGAAACCTCTCAGGGGTACAATCACCAGAAACACCTCAAGACTGAAACTTGAACCTTAAGACGGAAGATGACTTGAGAAAGTCAGCCATAGACATTTATTGTGCCTATATCATATACTTCCCTTTTGATGATCCATTCCTGGTCACACCTAAATGGATCATTGATGCTGGTCTTGCAAGGATTTGAGGAATGTTCCTCTGTACTAGGGTGAGCTAAGGATCAATAAGTCATTTCAGGCCAGTCTCACAGGCATTCTATCTTGTAGCCAAACACCTCTAGCATTTTCCATGCTTATTTGGCCACCCCCATTTTACAAATACAGGATGTCCAGTTTGGGAAATGAAACAAGCTCCAAAGCATACAATACATTACAATTAGAGTGAATTGCACTACTGAACCAAGATGCTTTGTCCATTGCTTGGAAAAATGTGGGAGAAGGCTAGAATATCCAGTGAATGTGACAATAAAATATCAGATACAGGGATGTTTTAGGCCCACAGACATCCTACAAGTTTTGGTTTTCATCATGGTGTTTAGACTACAGCCATGAAGCCTCAAGTGGCCTATGACAGTGTCAAAGAGAGATTGGGTTCAAAGGGAGGAAGACTTTACCCTCCTCACCTTCAATCTAATGTGAATGAAAGCACTCTGTATATACCTATTTTATATACTAAGTCTCAGATGGATATTTTTAAGAGATGGTTTCATCACTTAAAAAAATAGAAAAATTCCAGTAAAACCCAAGGTCTAACTTGTTAATTTTTAACAAAGCTCTTTGGTGTGAGATATCGATTCTCATAAATTTAAGGAGCCTCTTTCTACCCTTTTCCCACGATCTGGAGAGATAATGTATATGTAAACACAATGAAAAGAAAGGTATATGAAAACTAAAGTTAACACTATTCCTGTAATTCTAGTCTGATCCTTCCTAAAACCAAGTGTCATTTCAGGGCTGTGCCTAACAACCTCACTGATCAGGGTAACTTCAGCTGACTTCCCAAATATTCCTCAGCTGACACTTCAGGGACCAGCCATGACTCCTGGCTCCCTGAACAAGTACACAAAGATAACCACTTTTTTCACACCTGCTGAACTGACAGAATCATAGTCTACACAGGCATTTGACAAGCCCTCTGTGAGCACAATGAACAAGAACATCAGGAGATGAGATCTACAAATAGCGAGTCACCACATAATGCATTCCCGATGGAAAAATTGAAGAAAAATAGCATCTAAAATAGCTAAGAATTATTTCAACTAGAAAAGAGAGACACAGGGGGTGTAGTACATTAAATACTGGAGATTTGATTTGCACTGTACTGTATTACCTTTAGTAATATTAAAATACTCAATATTTTTATGGCCAACACTATTAAGGTCACAGGTAAAGATAGACATATACTGAAGCATATTTTAAAATCAATATTCATCTTGGAAATGTAGCTTTTCCATTTTAGTTACAATGAAGAAGTACATAGAAAATTCTATTTGGGCATTATTTGTTCCTACTATGTTTCAAAGTACTTAAATATATATGTCCATGTATACATATATACAAATATATAATTCAAATATGTGTATGTGTGTATTTATAATTTTTTATAATTTTTTGTGATGCTAAGGGTCAAACCTGGGACCTTCAATATGCTAGTCAAGTACTCTACTACTGAGCTTCTTTCTCAGCTCTATAACATTGTTTAAAGACTACTGAAATGTATAAGTTCTTGTTGAAATGAAAACACTGTAAGTCTGATACTGTAATTTTAAAGGAAATTAAATAATTTAATTTTTTCAAGCTACATTAAAAATTGACATGGATTAAAGTATTTCCAGAATCAAGGTAAGAATGCTAATGCCTAGGGCAATGAGAATTCTTAGTTATATTTTTATTATCTTTAAGTAGTTGTAGAACTCAACATGTCAGTTTATGAGTACAATTCATCTTAACTAATATATATCATACCTTTCAGCATTATATCTCATACATCCAAACCCCACTCAGCACCTTAATCTTCCTAGGTTTATAAGATATATGTTAAATACTTGCTTTTTCATTCTTTAGATATTAATGGTATGAAATAAACACAAATAGGCATAAAAAGCAAAGCGAGTTAAGATCATCAAAGCTTTCTCATTTCATTTTCTCTAAGGTTATTTAAACAAAGATAAAATACCTGAGTCATGGTTACCAATGATGTAACACATTGCTGATAGCTTCTTGTGTCTTAATAAAAATCCAGACCACAGGCAGAGATGGAAAATATTTCTCTACTCTTCTCAAAGCTTCAATTTTGCCATACTTGCCAAGAATATAAAAAGTTAATCTTCAGCAAAGCTAATGTGCTTAAAATAGTCTATTGTTCTCAACAAGTTATAAACCTGGATTAAAGAATTGTTAAACAGTAGTGATACAAAATTCAAATACACTGGTTCTTTTGCATACATTTTCCTCTCTGTATTACTTTTATAAGGGCCCAGAATCTGATTTTCTTAAAAAATTTAAGAAAAAAATACAAGCTATGTTACAGATAGCTGAATGTGAACTGCTATTCTTTAAAGTGGTATTTACTTTCTTCTAAATAACTTTGGATTTATTTGCTTTGTCATAATCAAATGATATATTCAAATATTTTATTAACATTATATATAACTATGCAGACAGAAAGAAAAAAATTCACATATCAGGGAACATACTTACGTATTACCTGAAGTTAAAATTTCTAGTTTGCAATACCACTACTGATAAAAATATAACAGGATACTAGAAATAATCTCAATGGCACCACTAATCTTAAATGTTGATATTTTATACAAAGTTGTTGTCTGGTGCTGGGATTTGAACCCAAGTTTCTAACATTAAGTTCGTTTTTCTTCCCATATCTATAAAGCTGTTCCATATCGATGACTACATCTCCACTGAAGAGACAATCAGGAGATAACTTATAGCAACAGAAACATGTCAGAAATAGATGATATGCTTTTCTCAAAAGATCCAGTTCAGATTAAGTTACCAGTCCCCATAATTCATTTAGAGAGGCCTAAGCTTGTCCTCCGAGAACTCCCTGCAATGTGAGGTAGCTTTGTAGATAGAGCCAAACTTGGTGAAAGATCAAATTTATTTGTGTTTTAGTTGTAGTATCACAGGAAAAGATTTTAAATTGACTCTGTAATGGAGAAACAAAATACCCCATAAACTGAGACAAAAAAAAATTTAAAGCAACAGTTGCATGCTTTTGACCACAGATAGTACTGGGATTTCTACCTTGGGTCACTGTCACATTACAGTTCATACAAGTGTAGCCCAGTGAGATGTCTGTGGGGTAGAAGAAACATGTACATTTGGACTGAGCAGGAAACTGGGGAGCGAGAGGTTAGAGAAGAATTTTCATGAAGGATAAACTCCAAACATCTGAATAATGTCAGTCATCTTACATTTTTAGCTAACATTTAAGTAAAACATCTATCAGGCTACCCAACAGCTATTCTGCTGATGGACAAGAAAGATGCCTGCTAGTTGTACAACGTCGAGATGTGTGCATTACAGTCAGCCATGTCAACTGAAGCTCTAAAAGGGGAATGCTGCAGAAGGACTACTCCACTCCTGGGGTAAAGACTTGCATGTATTTGTCCAAAGACTACAACTAAGCCTCCGTTACTTCCAGGGAATCTGTCAGAAAATTAACTCACTTCTGGAATGGAACTCGTCACTTTTTAAAGGAACATGATGATTATGTTCACCATAAAATTAAAAAAAAATCATTGCATATGTGTCCTGGCTGAACCCTGAAGTGGGTAGCTATCAGTTCTGCAAGCTCTTGTCTGTATTCTGCTTCTGTATCCTACTTATAATAGTGCATGCCTAGGCTCAGACAGAAAAAGTGTGAGTTTGAGGCCTGATTGGGTGACATACTGAATGAGACCCTGCCACAAACACAGAAGTAAACAAACAAAATACATATTTATAGCTAGAAAATCCTTATGCATAGTAGGGAACTCATCCATTTGGTTCAGCGGGTCCTTCCATTCTCATTATTGACCAAGTAATCAGGAGAAACAGAGTGTCCTACTTTGTGACACAGGGATGATGGGTACATGACCCACCTGGACCAATGAGTGTCCTTTTGGCACTGGTCTTATAAGAATGTTGCTATGTATGCTTGTGCTATGGGAGAGTAGGGATGCTTGTGAATCATGTGTATTTCATGAAGCGAGGTCTACTCAAGAGATGGGGAAGCAGAGGTGTGGCCATGATGATATATTGTATCTCTGGATCCAGCCACATCAAAAGGACTTGGAAGACCTGGATTGGTGAGATTGAGAAGTGTCTGAACTCTAAGTTATTATGTAGTAACAGTCCTGACAGGCTCAGATGCTCAGAACAGCATCTACATAGTGACCGAATGTGACTTCCTGGTGAGAGTCAACACTTGATATCTGAAAGATGATCCTTCCACCTTCATGTTAAAAGGCTGTGTTATCATGACCAATCTCCTTTCCTCCTCCAAGATACTGAGAAGTGAGACCTTCCAGTACTTTTTCTAGCCACAAAATTCCATGAGGCTATGAAATAAGGGGCTTTCTAAAGGTACCGGGTTAATGCTAATTTATAAAAGTGAATTATTCAAGCCAACAAAGAAAGGGTGTTAAGATGAGAGACACAGGAATTCAATGACAAAGCTTGAAACAAAGCTCATAGGTAGAATTTCAACGTTTTTTGATTTACATATTTTTTTTTTGCCAGTCCTGGGCTTGTACTCAGGATCTAAGCACTGTTCTTGGGCTTTCTCAAAGCTAGAGCTCTACCACTTGAGCCTCAGCACCACTTCTAGCTTTTTTCTACATATGTGGTACCGAGGAATCGAACCCAGGTCTTTGTGCATGCTAGGCAAGCACTCTACCACTAGGCCTAACTCCCGGCCCTGGTTAACATTTTTTTTTGGTGCCAGTCCTGGGGCTTGAACTCAGGCCTTAGGCACTGTCCTTAGACATTTTTTGACCACAGCTACCACTTTGTCCCGTGAGCCACTAAACCACTTCCAACGTTTTTGAGTATGTGGAACCAAGGAATCCGATCCAGGGTTTAGTGCATGCTAAGCAAGCATTCTATCACTAGGCTACACTCCCGGCCCTGATTTCCCTGATTTACATTTCTTTGATGAGCAGAGATGTTAAGCATTTCTTTATGTATCTATTGGTCATTCTCATGTCCTCTTCAGAGAAATCTCTCCAAGTCTTCAACCCACTTATTAATGGTGTGGTTGTTTCTTTGAGGACTTGTTTTTGGAGGATTTAATTTTTTGAGTTCTAAATATATTTTAGATATGAGGCCCTTGTCTGTTGTATGTAGTGATCTTCTCACACTCTGTGGGCTTTCTGTTTATTTTGCTACTCATGTCTCTTGCCAATGAACCCTAGTGTTTCTCCTATTCTCTGCTGTAATGTTTTCAGAGTATCTGCTTTTAACTTGAGGTCATTGGTCCATTTGGAATTGATTCCAGTATGGGGTGATATGTAAGGATCTAACTTTAGTTTCTAGAGGTGTTTAACTAATCTACCAGCACGTTTGTTGAAGAGGCTTTCTTTTTCCATCCTGATTTTGGAAGCTTTACCAAAGATTGGGTGGCCATAGAGCTGCTCGTTCATTTCTGGGTCCCCTGTGCTAGTCCACTGGTTCTCAGGACTGTTCTTTTGCCAGTACCAAGCTGTTAATTTTATTACTATGGCCTTTTAAAGAGTTTGAAGTTTTGTATTAATATTCCTCAGTGCTGTTCTTTCTGCTAAGGAGATTCCACCTCACTCCAGTTAGAATGGCCATTATTAAGATGCTGGTGGGGATGTGGCCAAAAGAAAATGTTCCTACACTGTTAGTGGGAGTGTAAACTTGGTCAACTACTTTGGAAAGCAGTATGGAGGTTCCTCAAAAGATTAAGATATGGAACCAACCCCTATGCCCCTCAGTAGATGAATGGATCAAGAAAATGTGATATATATACAATGGAATTGTGTGCTTCCATTAGAAAGAATGACATTGCTTCACTTGCAAGGATAGGGAAAGACTTGGAAAAAAATCATATTAAGTGAAGTAAGCCAGACCCAAAGAAACATAGACTCCATGGTTTCCCTCATTTGTAATAATTAATATGTCTAAGGTAGTCATAGAAGAGAATCACAATATCTCAATTGCGAGGTACATATGACCATGTAAGATGATGCTAAGTGAAATGAATTCCAAGATATGGAAATAAGATGTTTTTCTTTGTTGTTGTTCTTTTTAATGTGCTGTGTGAAATTCTTTTTTCTTTTGTTTTTCCCCCCTTTGGTTTATAACCTATTGTCACTGTGTTTTATTTTGGTATCTTGGGCCTTGGATATATGATTATCTTAATTAGGGAAGGGAAGGGGAATGATGAAATGGTGAGACAAAGGAAAAGGGGTAAACCAATGCAACAGTAATACCAGAAAATTTGTTAAAAATGATCTTTACAACTTGGGGAGGGATTGGGAGGTGAGAAAGTGGGATAAAAACATGAGAGGGATAACAATATTCGCCAAGAAATATACTCATTACCTTACATATGTAACTGTAACCCCTCTGTTCATTACCTTGATAAAAATTAAATAAAAAATAACACTGAAAAATACTATAGCTGCCCCCCCCCCAAAAAAAATCTCATAGGGCCTTTCAATGTCCTGAGCTACAAAAATCTTTGACCAATTTATATTTCTCATGTTTGCAAGGTTCAATTCAGCCAAATCTATCATCTGTTGGCTCTAAGTAAACTCCTTAAGAACAATTTCAATTATAATTTATAAGACAAACCCATGGCCATTTCAACTTTACAAATAAAATTCAATAAGAAAGTTAACTTAAGAAAAAGTGAGACTGAAGATTTTGGGATGGAAAATAAAGAACAAAATAGGGCTTTGGGAGACCTAATAATCAGATTAGAAAAAAAATGGAAATAAGGCTGCTATATTTTATTCAATGCCTTATTCTGTTATCTAGGGCACCTGTGACAGTCATTATATTCCTTTTCTTTTTGTTGGTCATAGTATTAAGATCACAAATAGGCTTTTTTTTGCCATTTCTGGGCTTGAGCTCAGGGCCTGAGCACTGTTCTTGGGCTTTCTCAAGGCTAGAGCTCTATCAGCACCACTTCCGGCTTTTTTATTGTAATTAATGGAAGGGTTACATTATATTCACCAAATAGAAGGTGCATTACTTACTTCACAAACAGTGATACCCTTTCTCATGTCTTGGTCCCCATTTCCCTCCTCTCACCCCCACCCCTCATCTTGCTTTTTTTTTTTTTCTATGTATGTGGTACCGAGGAATCGAACTAGGGTCTTCATACATGCTAGGCAAGCACTCTACCATTAGGCCAAATTCCCAGCCCCACAAACAGGCTTTTATAAGACAAATATTATTGGATAAATGAATAAAGGCTATGGATAAGTCTGTCATACTAAAAATAACTAGAAATGGCCAACACACACAAACACCCACCCACCCCCCCCCACACACACACACGCTCACACAGGTACACAGGCATACACACGCACATATACTCAAACTCATTTTAAAGAAAGGCAAATCATAAATTTGATACTAATCTGATTGGCAAAAATTCATGACTATGTTACAATTATTGCTGGAATAAGGCACCAAGCAATCTCAGAAATCAGTGACGGTAGAAATTACTGCAACTTTAAGGACATTTTTATAGTATCTGTCAGATATTAAGGGTGCCAATTCTTAACCCAGCAATTCCAGCAATAGGAATATACCACATGACTTGTTTGCTCAAAGCTTCAAATGCAAATAGTATGGAAATTGCACTTTTGTTTGAAGCAGTAAATGAACTACCTACCTCTCAAATTTAAAAACCCACATGCACAAGCAAACTCTTTATGTCTAACAATGAAGTAATTATAACACATTTATACCATGAAATACTAGGAGCTCCTTAAAAACAATTATTGAAACATGGAGGAGGAATCTTCAAAACACCTATGTAAGAGAAATATGCAAGGTCAGCATGTTGAAACTAAGATAATTGCATATACATTAAAAATGGAGAAACAAAGAGAATCATTCCTTACTATTTTCATCCTATCCTTATTAAATCATGTAGGATTTTTTTACAGAAGACTTTGAAATGCATTCATTTTTATCCAATTAATACTAGTCCAAAGTGTCTTCATTTTCTTCTTATACTTTTGCACTAGATTACAGCTAGATCCCAGCTCAGCACATCTGTCCATCCTAAATTCCAGCTGTTCTGAGAACCTCCAGTTAATTGGATAGCAATGGTCCTGGCACAGTCTCTTGCATGAGCATTTGCCTCTATATGGAACCTTTCCCTCCAGGTCAACTCACTTCTCCATTCTCCTTTCAGATTTCAATGCATTCAGCCTTTTCTCCTATAAACTCATATATGCGCTTTCATTGGACATAATTCATAATGTGTTGAACTTACTGTTTTGTTTAACATTGAATCCTCAAAAAAGCTCCTGACCTAGGATTCAAGTATATTTCAATTTCTCTCTCCCTCTCACTGTCTTCCTACGTATGTGTCCATTCATTATCTACCTATCCTTCTTTTGGTCTATCCTGTAATTGTATTTGAATATATGAAAGCCATCGTTAATATCTAGGACTGAGGGTGAGGGAAGGATTAGGTGTGAATGAAGACTTGATTTTTAAGTATTTGTATATTCACCAGATGTATTAAATAATTTAAAATGATATCATAAAAATTATTACTTTCTTGTTAATGACATCATTTATATTAAAAATGTCCTCAGTCTACAAAGGCAATTAATATCTTAACTTACTGTCTATAAGACTACAGTCATCTCTAAAAGAACTGTTTGTTAATTCTTTTTCCTTGTCAAATCAACTCAGTTCTAGTTTAAGTATCTAGTAAATAGAACTTTTCACAAGCATTCTTCTGGGTGTTTGTATACTCATGAGAACACACATCTGCTTTTTCTCTCATAAAAAGTGTGAGAAAATTCCCCAGGAAATTCATACACTCTGACATTGTCTTTTCAAAGAAGGAACAATGCCCAGGAAACAATCCGTTGATTTTGATTAATGAACAAAGGAGCCTCTTCAACCTAATTCACCTATGGTTACATTTCCTTGATCAAATGTACAACAATAAAATAAGGTACATTCTAAACTAGTAGATGGAAGAATTCTTAAAATTTATATGTTTAAAAGATCTTTGCTGGCCTACACCTCAACTAAATGTACCTGTTATTCCTTCTTGTAAGTCTTTTCAGTCTGAGGAATTATTTCAACAGCCATATTTCAGCAGGACTACACCAGGTCTTGTCACCTTCAGACAAGGCCACATAGTATCTCCTTATTCACTGGTTTTCACTGAAGACGTAGATCTCCGATCTCTGCTTTTGGTCTCTAAACAGAAGCAAACCTGGACTACAGAACTTTATAGAAAGAGCCTTTGATTTTTGGGGGGCCTTCTGAACTATTATGTAGCAGATGGTGACATCTGGTTACTTATTAAATTCTGTATTTTGAGGTTTTAGATAGTATCACGACTCCAAGGGATTTTGGAGTTGGAGATAGCCATAAAGTATTTTAAAGTATTGTTTGTAGACACAAGAAAGGGTTCTAATTTAGATAATACCCAGCAGAACACTTGGGGGTGGGGTCCAGTGAAGGAGGGAACATCTAGTAGGAATTTGAATCTGTGAGAATCTCTGATTTCATTTAGAGGACAGACATACATAAAACTCATTCACCTTCAGTGTAATCTCCACCCGAGGCATAATTCATCCTCGGGAAAATTAGAGCATGTGTCTTCTGATTGCCAAAGCCCAGGGGTGAGTCACTTGACTAGACAGAGTTTCTCTTACACAAATGACCTCTGGAAAGAAGTCAAGAGGACTTCCGTGTACTCCAACACACTCCAGTAAACATGTTTGGGAATTTATTGATATGGAAACACTGCACTTAAAACCTGTGCTTCTCTAACCTATGTCACAAATGATCAGAATAAGGATTACTTTTGGGGAGACATATGCAGTGTAATGAGACAGAGGGAGGGGGCCTTCTGGGTGCTGGAAATGTTCTAAATTTGATCTGGCTGTCTGTTGGCTCCATGGTTACGTACACACATTAAAAACTCACTGAAGCAGACATTTATGATTTGTGCGCTCCATGAATGCAATACCTTGATTAAAATATAATGTAAGCAAAGGTACAATTATTTTCTGAAAGACTAGGAGATTTATGTATCAGAGAAAAGGACTTTTTAATAAGAAAATCAGTATACAAATTGTCATTTCCAAGGTCTAATAAGAACTTTATAGTGTAATAAGGATATTATATTACAGATGATCGCTTGCAGATGTCCTGAAAGATGGAGCCCCATTAATAAAAAAACTGCTGGAGCGTAAGAATATAATTTGAAATGTTCAGTTTTTATTAATGATTAAAAAAAGGGACAACTGTCCACCAGGCTGCTACTTGGGAGAATAAACCACTTTGAAAATTTCCATGAAAGAAACTGCTTCCTGATCTTAGCTTTGAGATACATTATTTATATCATAGAAGGCCACAAACTATTAAAACATTATCAAGGAAAATGAAATATACTATATTTCACACATATACACATGGGTTTTGTGTGTGCTAGAGCACACACAAATGGAGATTCTCTCTCTGTGTTTTTCTCTCTCTCTTCCTCTCTCTCTCAGAATTGAGAAACTTTTGTTCTCTTTTTTTCATGCAGCATAATTTGCCTTTACATCTTTGAGTTTCTGGACTACACATTTCAAGCACAGACCTTGACACTGGATCAAAGTTAATAATAGTTACGCTGAGAAAGACAGAATTAGACAGCATCAGTGAGAGTCAAAGAAAAAGTATGTAAAAAGAGTAGTAAACAAATAACTGGAACAAAATATAAGAGTTATTGGCACCAATGGAAAGCAGCACTGCTGTTTCCAAATAGAAGTAGCCTATGATGCCTCTAAGAAATGTCCAGATCCACTATCCTTTCCCCCATCCTGAAATGTTACACTCAATCCTACCCTAAAATGAAAATTTCCATATTTCTTTCCATTGACAGCTTATTTTATATGAAATGATGGAATGCACAGAATGGCTGTTAAAATCCATCTCCCCTTACACCCCACTGAGCAAAGTAATTTCAATGTTCTTAGCCTCAGGAACCTCAAGTCCATCCCATCTAAGCTCCAGCATCTGCTTCCAGGTACAAGGTTCCCACATCTCAGAACAGAATCCTTCTCTGGAGACCCAAGCTTTTGTGTCCACAGTTTAAAATCGAGTCTATATTCTTTGTGCACCACTTTCTCCATCCTATATTCTCAACAGCACAAACTCAAAACATGAGCCAATGCAATCATCTCTCTTATTGCTGTCTCTTCTTTCCAGCTCCTTCACTTACAAATGGCAAAAGGACATGCAGCAGCTTCTCAACTTACCTACTTCTTCTTTTCTACCTTGCCAAGAGTTAAAATTTTAAAAAATAGAGAGATACCACCCCTTTCTTGCTCAACATCCTTTGTGGCTCCTTATTTCATACAAGATAACTTTAACTCCCTATTAACAAATGCTGGCAAAGATATGGAGGGAAAAAGGCCCTTATATACTATCGGTGTGAATGTAAGTTAGTGTCATCACTGTGGAAAACAGTGTGGAGGTTCCTCAAGAAATTAAAAAAAAAGAACTATTATTTGATATTGCTGTGCTACACCTAAGCATATACCCGAAGGAATCTAAGCCAGAATATAGTAGAGATAAATGTATACTTATGTCTATCACAACACTATATGCAGTATCCCATTCAAAATATGTATCACCTCATGCATGGATAAAGAAATGTAGTATACATACAGACATACACACACACACACACATACACACACACACACACATATTATTCATTCATGAAGAATAAAACAGATGGAACTATAGATCATCTTGTTAAGCAAAATAACCCAGTTTCTGAAAGACAAGTAGCACGTGTCTTCTCTCATATGTGGAATTCAGGAAGTTGAAGAATTCCGTTCCTTTTAAGCAGTCCTTACACTCTCCTCCTGCTTTTCCCATACTGTTCTGTGTTCTATTTAGTTATTTACCTGTCCAGCCCTGACGACATTGGAGTTGATAATTCCTGTCTAATTTCAGAATTCTAGTTTCTAACTTAAAGGCTACTACTTTCTTGGTCAGGTTACTACTTCCCTCTCTAACTACACACCTTCCTGTAACTTTCTTTACCATGCATACATAGTGTCTTTGTGGCTCTGTGTAATCATTTCTTGGTAGTCTTTACCAGCTACCAAAATGCCTTTGGCTGGTGAATCTAGCCAAATGTGCTTGCTAAGAGAATAAAACTAAACTGGGCAGAGAGCCTATGGTTCACAATGATAATCCTAGCTATTTGGGAGGCTGAGAGCTGAGAAATATGGTTCAAATCCTGCCCAGGCAGGAAAGTCCCTGAGAGACTCTTATCTCCAATTAACCACTCAAAGCCAGGAAGTGGCTCAAGTGGTAGAGAGAAAGCCTTCAGCACAAAAAAGTTCAGGGACAGCCCCCAGGCTCTGAGTTTAAGCCCCACAACCAACAAAAACAAAACAAATAAAAACAAACAAACAAAAAACAAAACTGGAAGACCACTTTACCACATCATTACAACCATGACTAGTGTCTACCCTTCCTGAATGTTTTGAATGATATTCTGCATAACTTGTTGGATATAGGAAGATGTTTTCCTGACAAGGAAAAGAAGCTGGGATATCCTTTCCAGAAAGGATGCTTGCCAGTGTGCTTTTAAGACTAAAGGATGAATTCAGGCCATCCAAGTCATTTGGAACTGAG
Organism: Megascapheus bottae; assembly: GCF_031878675.1. Lineage (NCBI taxonomy): Eukaryota > Metazoa > Chordata > Mammalia > Rodentia > Geomyidae > Megascapheus > Megascapheus bottae. The sequence goes on from NC_143510.1 coordinate 24,494,761, forward strand.
TATGTAGCCCTATCATAGAATTCACTGTCTTGACTGAAGTTCCCAAGAGCAAATCTCTAGAGAATTTAGCAATGCAGGCAGGTCTTGGCTGTGTTACTCACGTACAGGTAAACGGCCCAAGTAATTGCCATCGTGGGCAGTCAGTCAAAACTCAGAGTTGAGACTATAAAAAGGCAAGTGCTCTCATGAAGGAAAAATTATAAAGTATTGTTAGATAGAATAATATGTGACTGATGACATTTCACCTTTTATTATTACAGCAATACTTTAGAAAAGAAATGTAGTTAAGGTTGTCAGAATTTCATTTTAACCCTCTCTTTAAGGCTGTTAAAAATTCACTCATGCTGAAACTTGCCTTTCAGGTTCCCAGCCAGATTTGTCCTTTGTTTTCAATCTGTTGTTCTCTAATGGAATGCAAAATATAATTCAGGGGGAAAAGTTTTTCTCTTTTTCCCCATTCCCAGATGATTTTTCTACATACGGTTTCCTGTCTCGTTTCCTTTTTCCTTCTCCATTCCAGTCACTACCAGAAGGTGAATGCTAACAACAAAACAACTCAGAAGATACTCTCCACTAAGATAGGATTAAAGGCTTTCTGGAAATACTTACAAAAATAGCTGCAGCAATAAGCAAACCTCAACAAGTAAGAATCCGTTCAGTGGCATGCACGAGAAGAAGCATCACAACCTTGGACCCATGTAAATGTCCACTCGTGACGCAACTGAATCAACAGGAATTTTTGGAACACTTACTGAATAAAAGGTAGCTGATGACAGCTGGAAAGTTTTCTGATAGGTTGACATATCTCACCAGAGAGGAACCAGAAATAGTCTTCCAAAGAAACATCTTATATCCAACACACTGATTTTATTAGACTGTGCTCTTGACAAGAAAAGCCATATAGTCTTCCATATAAGCCATCTCATGGGAGGGGTCAAGGTGCCAGCTACCATGTGCTAGGCAGAATGCTCAATACTTTATAATAATAAGGTATCGAGAGGCACAGACAGGAGGTGTATGCTGGTAATCTCACCTCCCAGAAGGCTGAGACAGGAGGATGACAAGTCTGAGGCCAGTCTTGGCCAAAAAAGCATGAGACCCCTTGAGATTACTTTGTAGCTGAAACATACTTTCAGTAGATCCACCTAAATGCCCATAAATGGCTTTAAAACACTCCCAGGCTCGCTTGCTTATCTGAAAACAGCAACTGACTGGCTTGAATTCCTGTGCTGTTGATATCTCACACAAAATATTTAGTTTGTAGACATCCTGACAGTGCTTTGATAGAATGACATGTTAGGTCTTGCATGTGCCATCCTCATTACAGAAGTTCCGGAACCTGGGAAAATGCTATAATTAGCCTTTATCATTATAAACAATTCTGTAATGCTTTCCATTTAAGAATGCTGGATCATATCAACTTGCTTTTTTTCTTTTTTGTGCTGGTAGTGGGGCATGAACTTGGGGCCTGGGAGTTATCCTTTAGCCTTTTTGCTCAGACCTGTCACTCTACCACTTGAGCCACAGTTCCACTTCTGGTTTCTTGCTGGTAAACTGGAGATAAACTATCTCATAGACATTCCTTCCCAGGATGGCTTGGAACTACAATTCCCAAATCTTGGCCTCTTGATTAGAAAGAATTCCAGGTGTGTGCCACTAGTTTATGGCCTGGTGCTTACTCTGTATATCTTACAAGAAATAAGATAGGTCAACATTTGTTAGCTTTATACTTCTGAGTTTTCAGGCCCAACACTCAAAGTAACTAATGGTTGTGAAGCTGGCTCAAGTTTAAGACCAACAAACTGCTCTGATTTTAGCCAGGCTTTCAGCATGATGCCCAGCTGCTTTCCAATCCTTTTCTGAATATAATATATATATACATATATTTCATATATATGTATATTATTTTTAAACTCTTGGAATTAAGAAAATTGTAGTAAGACTATTGGCCTCAATTCTTTATTTTTAGCATGAAGAATGCACAGCCTGGGATTTTGCCAAGTATTGCTGGAATGATTTTAGAGACAGTTCTTCAGACAATTTCACTGAGCTTGTAGAAAAAGTAAAGGCATCTTTTCTAATCGTCATTATGTCTACCTATGTCTGTAATATCAAAGAGACAAGGTGTGTCCCAGGTAGAAATCAGGTTCACTGTCCAGCTGGGCAGAGGCAGCAGTGGGGTGGCTCAGCATGTGAGGAGGCAGCTGCTGAGTCAGGCAAAGGTCTTTGGAGGGTGCTAGGCTGCTGGGTGATATGCATCACAGATCTGAGAAGGAAGGTCTAACTGATTCTGCCTTTTTGTATGGGACCTTTAGCACTTGTATTAGAATATGAGTGCTAAAGTATGGTCAAAGATATAAAAGAAGAACTATGCTCTGGAGAAGGTCATGTGGACACATACTCCTTTCTCTGAGAAGCCAGAATATTTTGTCTACCATTCTTTGTGTAACAGTCTTAGGGCCTGGGTGCTATCCCTGTGCTTTTTTTTTTGCTCAAGGAGAGCACTCTACCACTTAGCCAAAGCTTTGCTTTCAGCTGTTCTGGTGATTTATTTTAGAGAAGAGTCTCATAGACTCTCCTTTAAACTGTGATACTCAGATCTCAACCTCTTGAGTAGCTAGGCATACAGGCCTGAATCAATGGTGCCCAGATTGTTGTATCATAAATAATGTCATCTTTTCATAGCTGTGACAATAAAGCATTTGTTAAAACACATCATGTCTTTATAATCTAATACTTGTTATTAAATCTGAAGAGAGTAATTCCAACTTGCTTTTTAAAGTACTATTTTCACAGTCTATAGGCAGAGATTGCTCCAAGTATTATGGGTGCCAGGCTAGAGTTTTAACTTAAGACATTGGCACTGTTCCTAAGGCTTTTTTCCCTCAAGATTTGCACTACTCATCATTTGAGCCACAACTCTACTTCTAGCTTTTTGGTGATTAATTGGAGATAAAAGTCTCATAGACTTTCTTGCCCTGATTGACTGAACTGTGATTCTCAGATCTCAGCTGCCTATATAGTATTTCAGGCATGAGCACCAGCACTGGACTGGCCCAAATGTTCTATTTTAAACGTATATAAAGTGTTGTTAGTCATATTTCTGACAGTACCGAGAAAAATAATTGTCTAACTTAGAACAGAGCTCTCATCTGGGTTTCTCTTCCCATTCTAACTGTAAGGCCAACTGGCTTCTGATATTCTGTCTACCCTACTTTGAGTTGACTAGATGACCTGATCCACTTCTTATTTCCAAAATCTGTCCAAATACACTTTCCCCAAATACAATTGCATTATCATCATGACCAACATCACTGGAGCTCCTTCTTTGTGCCTGGAATTGTCTTGACAATGCCAGAGGTGCTAATTTACTCCTTATGAAAGTGGTGGGAGTTAATGTGAGCTCTGTTAGAGGGTTGCACATCCTGGTATCTACAGAGGTGAAGCAATCCACACTGGAACTGCCATGTTGAATGGGGAGCATTCAACATGGCAGTGTGGTCAAGAAGTTGTCACATCCAGCACTACTGCACTTTGCTGCCCCTAGCGGCATGTACCCAGCCATAGCATCCTGCTGAGGGTGCTGCCATTTCCAAAGCACATGCGTGTGTCTCTTATTTGCTTTTTACAACTACTCACAGGTTTTGTTTAAATGAAGTTCCTTCATCTGATTACTTCCTGGCCTAGTGGAAATAGCTAACATTTTTGTTATTGGAAAACATGTTATATTTTCTTCCCCAGATAAAATTTTCTAGATTTCCTTGAGAGTTAATTCTAGATTTAATCTAAACTAACACTTTGGACTTCACTTAAAAAAAAATTAAATCACCTGTAAATCATCCTGATTTATCCATCTCATGGCTTCTTTTTTTCCTTTTATAAAGTCCTACATCTTTCAAGGTGATTTGCTAGAGTCAGCAGAAACAGGAAATATTTAAATGTGTCTTAAGTTATAACTGGATGCATTTCAAAAAGTCAAATATTTTAGTCTTTACATATTTATAGTTATATGAGTAACATTTGTACTTATATGTTTAGATTTATTTATACTAAGCCAAATCCCAGGAAGAATTTTCATAACTTTGTGACATATTCTATTTAGAATTTCAACATTCCTCTCTTCTTATTGCTTGATATAGAGAATAAAATAGTTTATTTTATGTCCTCTCCACTTACATATGCAATGTTTTTCAAGACCTATGTGATAATGTGGCCTAATAAAAATAAATGCAAAATGATTACTTACTAATTTCTGTCATGCTTTTCATTCTTAGCTACAAATTTGTGGTTGGTTTCCAATTTTGCACAATATCCCTAAAAAAAACTATTGAGGTGTGCGCACGCGTGTGTGTGTGTGTGTGTGTGTGTGTTTCTGTAGAAAATAACTAGACATAATTTCTTGGAGAGAAGTCTTCCCATGCCACCTTACTGATTTTTCAGGACATTTGTGGGAGGCCCATGGAAGAAATTATTGGATGCCAAATAAGTCTTCAAGAGAGGAGGATTAGGCACCCACTGTCCCTGGAAGAAACAAGCGCTGTAACTGCTCACAGTAGCCTCTTCCCAACAGAGACTCACATACTTGTCATGAAAAGGCTTCCTCCTGCTAATAGTCACACAAAGAAACCCAGCTCAACAACTAAGTTCTCAAAGCAACATTTTGGGGAAGGTGGTACTTAGGCTTATCTTTCTCTGCAAACCACAAATATACATACAAACAAGTTCCAGGAGTACCGGGGAACCACCACTGCATAGATTATACTATATTCTACCACTTAACCCAGCCAAATGCCATAGACCCAGAAAGTACTTCCAGAGCTACTCAGCTACATTTCATTTTTGCATTCAGATCAAAGGAAACAACTACCTGATGCTTCAAACAGCCGGATACTTTTCTGGAATGACAAGACCATAAATTCAGGAACAGTATTAATGTTTATCTTAGAGTGGCAGGGAAACCCCATAAAGTTAGATCCTACAGCCTGCTTAGAACTTAGGTTGTGAGATGCTGAAGGAACAGAATGATGGAAGAGACAGATCTGATATATCTAAACAATCCAGTACCACCTTCAATTGTCGAATGAGCCTTTTAATTCTTAGGATTCAAGTTTTGTTGTTTTTTTGTTTTAGTGAGATAGAAACCAAGAGTTTGTCATGTCTTTACAGTCCCACTGAAGTCTCAACTTGGACCTTTAATTTTTTTCGTTTGTTACTTGAGTTATTTCAACATGGTTTTTCATGGATATTTTTTGTACTTTCTTAAAAGAAAGAGTAGAAAGCCTTGTAGAAGTTGAGTAACCCAGTGAAAAATCACCAGGTTATCCAGCAGAGCCAGGATGCAGACTCAGGTCTGTAAGATTCTGTTCCTATTTCACTTGCTTATGTACCTCAGGAACTTAGGCTACATGATGGAAGTTTACTTATGGTTCCCCAAAGCACAGAGAATGTGAAAAACAAATCTGCCTTTGGGACATTTACTACTTTTACAGCTACAGAGAGGGTAGGCACTTGACTTGTGCTTGAACTTGGTGGCCTGACTGATGGGAGTTTCCCTCCCTGCTTGATTTGTGTTTTCAATTCACACTTGGAATATAGAGGTCATACCCTTCTACTTTAAACTGTATTTCAAGGACCAGTTTCTAAGGGTTCAAGGACTCTTTGGAGGAGAAAGGTTTTATTTGCTCCTAATTAGTTCCATAGGAGCTAATTTTACAAACTTTACCTATTTGAGAGAAAGACCTGTCCTAAAATTTTTGAGTCAGAAATCACTTTGGGAAAAAAACAATAAAATACCCAAACATCATCAAATAGTACCAAGGCACTTCCTCAGTAGATCACACAGTATAGTTTAAATATGTTTATGGGGATTACTGAGGACAAGTAGTCTTCTTGTTGTTATTGTTTGTAATTGATATCACTTTTAATTCCTAACCACTACCCTCTACCTAGGGAAATCTTAGCTTACTAAACAGACACTATATAAATATGTTCTTCAGTCATTCCAAGGGTTGTTTAGACTTTCAAACAGTGTATGGTCTGCATGGAAGAGTAAAACCAAGCTGGGACTCTCTTGGTGTCAATGTTTCATCTCCATGGCCTAGCCACGCTCTTGGAAAAAATTCATTCCAGGATATTTACTTGTAAAAGAACACATTTGGAACCCTTCCTCACACTATCAAGAAAATAAAATACCTCAAAATGAATTACAGACTTCAATGGATTTTTAGATTTTATGAAGCAAAAGAGGAAAATATAGGAGAAAAATTTCACAACATTTGGTTATTTAAATCCTTTTCAGAAACGAAATCTAAGACATAAGACATTAAAAATATATAAATTTGACTTCATCAAAATAAAAGAAATTATGCTTCAGTAATACCTTTTGGAAAGTAAAAAGACAGCCTACAGAATGGAAGAATATATGCACAAACCCTATTATAAAGAACTTGTATATAAAGTGCATAAGGAACTCAAATTCAATTACAGTAAGACAACTCAACTCAAAAATGAACAAAGTCAGGCTGGAAGCATGGCCTGAAAAAGCCAGAAGTTTCACTGTGATTCAAGTACTAGTCTTAAACAAAAGTTTAGGGACAGTGCCCAGGCCTGGTTAAAAAAAAAAAAAAGTACATTCCAGCCGGGAGCATGGCCTAGAGGTATAGTACTTGCCTAGCACTCATGAAGCTCTGGGTTCAATTCTTCTGTACCACATACACAGAACATGCCAGAAGTAGTGCTGTGGCTCAAGTGATAGATTCACTAGCCTAGAGAAAGTTGAAGGACAGTGTCCAGACTCTGAATTCAAGCCCCAGTACTGGCAAAAAAATGAGCAAAATTTCTAAATAGCCATTTCTTTAAAGATGAAAAAAATAAAATGAAAACATAAAAAATTCAACCTATGGGCAAGGGAACTAAAGAGAGACCTATCAGAAGAAGAGATTAAAATGGCAGAAAAGCATATGAGAAAAATGTTCATCATCTATGGTCATAAAGGAAATGCAAATAAAAACAACCCTAAGATACCACCTTACCCCAACAAGAATTGCCAAGATTTTGAACTCAGACAATGACAGTTACTGGCAGGGTTGTGGAGAAAAAGGAACCTTACAACACTGCTGGTGGGAACGTAGACTAGTTCAGCCACTCCGGAAAGCAGTGTGGAGGTTTCTTAAAGAACTGAAAATAGACCTTCCCTATGATCCTGCCATACCACTTCTGGGCATCTATCCTGAACAGCATGACCCAGGATATTATAAAGACACCTGCTCAGCTATGTTCATCTCTGCACTATTCACAATAGCCAGGCGATGGAAACAATCCAGATGCCCTACTGCAGATGAATGGATACAGAAAATGTGGTATATATACACAATGGAATTCTACATAGCCAACAGACAAGATAAAATAATGGCATTCGCAGGGAAGTGGGTGAATCTAGAGCGAATCATGTTGAGTGAGACAAGTCAAGACCTAAGGAACAAAAGGCGCATGGTATCCTTAATATGCGGCTATTAAATCCAAAGAGTATGAGAGCGAGGACTCAATAACTGCATACCCAAAGCTACGGACATGGTAATGGAAATACAAACATAACTATATAGACATAAAAACCTATGACTCTATAGACATAATGTTTTATTTCATAAATTGATATGTTTCTATGACATACAAACCCTTAGCCTAATTTTGATTAAGTTCTAAATACTAAGTCCCAGAGATTGTAATTAGAGATTCCCTCCTTGAACACTTGTTTGTTAAACTTGTCATTTAAAATATGATGTAAACATAAGCCATATAATGAATGATTGTTCTTCTTAAGGTACTATGTTATCTCTCATCACTTTTGCTGTCCCTTGATTATCTCATATTGTTACACTATCTCACTTTGTTACCTGATATATCGGATATATTTGTATTTGGTTATCTGAAATTGGATAAGGAACAGGGGAAAACAAGATGAAGGGTGGGGGTGGGGGGGAGAAAATGGGGACCAAGACATGTGAAAGGGTATCAATGTATGGGAATTAATGCACCATCTATCTGGCAAATATCATGTAACCCTTCTATTAATTACAATAAAAAATATATGGAAAAAATTCAACCTGAGCCAGGAGCCTCTGGCTTATGCCTATAATCCTAGCTATTCAGGAACCTGAGCTCTAAGGATTTGGGTTCTAAGCCAGCTTAGGCAGGAAAGTGCATGTCTCTGTCTCCAATAAATTACTCAGAAAATGCCAGAAGTGGCACTGTAGCTCTAGTGGTAGAAAACTAACTTTGAGCACAGAGGCTCAGGGAAAACAGTCAGTGCCCAGGACTGGCAAAACAAAAAGCTTAACATCTTTAGTCATAGGAGAAAAACAAAAACCACAACCGAATAGAATTTTCATACCCATTAGAATGTTTATCCCCATAATTAATCAAATAAAACAAATAATTTGGGGGAAACAGAAATTCAAGTGCTCATATATTGTGGATGTAAATGTCAATAGTATTATGTGGATGTTTTAAGAAAACAATATGTTAGTTCTTTAAAAATTTAATATAAAGTGTAATATATGTCCCATCCATCTAGTTATCTGCCCAGGAGAAACGAAAATGTGAGTCCACCCAGGAACCTGCACTCAGATGTTTGCAGCAGCATAATTCATAATAGCTAAGATGTACAACAACTAAAATACCAATTAACTGATGTGTGGGTCAGCAAAATGTGGAATGATATGATTCCATTTACACAAAATTTCAGACTAGAAATTGGATCAGTGGTTAACTAGGGCGCGGATCGAGAGGGAGATATTGGTGGTGACTAGACATCCTTAGAGAAGGAAGCAAATGTCAAATGGATGGCGGTGGTGGCCCAGCTCCGTGACTATACCAATCACCGTGATGACATATTATACACAGGTGAGCAACATGGTATGTGAGTTATAGCTCCACACAGTTTATGTGTGTGCGCATGAAGCTGTAAGTCTTTATATATACTTTTATAGTCCTAAAATCATCTAAGAACAGCTACAATCCAAAGTTGGGGGCCACATCCTGGACCAGTGATAGACGGATAGAATCCAGATATCAGCAAACCTTCTCTGCTAGCTGATTCCGACATTTAGCCAAGGGTGAGAGCACAAACTCCATGTGTGGGGTAAATTGCCAAAACACTCCCTTCTCTGGAGGTGCTTCTTCCTCATGTCCCATTAGGAGGCACTTATGACACCTGTCATGTCAGAAGACTTTTCACTGTGACCCTGGTTGGTACCACTGCAGGTACATCACAGGGGAGACTGAATGCCTCTCCTAGATGTCACAGAGGGGGGATTCTGTACACTGCTGGGTGAATACCCAATGCTTGATCCTCCTCTTCACACAGGTAAAACTCTGGCGCTCACTTTAGAATCGTCTTAGAAGAGCGTTCAAAGAAGAGTATTCGAATAAAAATGCACAGGGCCAAAGCATTTCCTAATTAGTGGAGTAGTTTCACTTTGGTTCTTTTCATCTTGAACTCCACAATTTCACAACTACACATTTACTGCTAGAGCAAGTGCATGACCTGGTTACAAAGAACTTGCATACAAAAGCTATGACTCCTGCCTCACTGTTCATCAGTAGCAGATACAAAATGCTACTGAGGGATGCCACTTGCATCCTATTTTTCAAGTGACTGACCCTGCAAATCCTAAAGCAAAATGACAGTTTATGTGATTTTTAGAAATAAGAATGAAAGCTGGGTGCTGGTGGCTTATGCCTGTAATCCCAGCTACTCAGGAGGTTGAGATCTGAAGATAACAGTTCCAAAGCAGCCTGGGCATGGAAGTCCATGAGACCCTTATCTCCAATTAATCACCAGAAAACCAGAAGTGGTGCTGTAGGTTTATGTGGTAGAGTGCTAGCCAGGAGCTGAAGAGCTCAAGGTCAGGGACAGTGCCCAGGCCCAGAATTCAAATAGGTGGGCAACACAAATAAATAAAATAAAAAAATAATGAAGCCAGTTACTCAGGTAGCTGAGATCTGAAAATGGTAGTTTGAAACCAGAATACTCCAAGATGCTCTTATCTCTAATGAAGCACCAAAAAGCCAGAAACAGAGCAGTGACTCAAGTGGTAGAGAACAGCCTGTGTGAAAAAGCTAAGCAAAAGCACAAGCCCTTGAATTCCTAGTAACCCCACAAAAATAAACAAATATGCAAAGAAAAAAGAAAAATGATGGAGTGCATCATTTAGGATTCAAAATAGAAACTGCTACTTAAATTTTTAAATTTTTATTAACATTGATTTTTGCTACTTAAGTTTTACAACTGGATAGGAAAGGAGGGAAACAAGATGAGGGTACGGGTCGGGGGAGGGAAATGGGGACCAAGACATGAGAAAGGGTATCAATGCATGTGAAGTAATGCACCTTCCATCTGGCAAATGTAATGTAACCCTTCTATTAATTACAATAAAAATTATATGGAAAAAAGAAAAATATAAAAATTTAAAAGCATCCAGATATTAATATAATATAAACATACTACAATTAGCTGTTTTCCCCCTAATAATGGAGCTTGAACTCAGACCCAGACATTGTATCTGAGCTGTTTTGCTCAAGACTGGCATACCATTTCTTGAGCCAGAGCTCTACTTCTGGATGTTTGGTGGTTAATTGGAGAAGAGTCTCAGGAATTCTGCCTAGGCTGACTGATCTCAGCCTCCCTGAATAGCCAGGATTACAGGCATGAGCCACTAGTGCCTGGTGCTACCATCAACTTTTAAGTAAATGGAATAAAAGTTTATGTAGCAAGGGGGAAAAGATAGGATGTTGAAAGATTATGAGTACTGGGTTTGCACAAAGCAAAAAAAAGGCTGAGGATAAGTTTGGGATACATGCCCCTTAGCAACTGATGGTCTAAGTTTTGTTCTAAGTTTAGGAAACTACACCCACACATAAAACCCCTACAGCTACCCAGGTACCTAGAAATCCATTTATTTGATTGATGTGTTCTTTCTTTCTTTGCCTACAACACTGCTTAAGTCATAAGCATGTCTGCCTTGCAAGTCATGCAATAACTTTCACTGGTTTTAATGTTCACAGACTAGTGAGCCCTGCATGAAGGGCACATGGCAGAAGTTTTACCAAGGTATTTTAATATAACATTTACTTCTGACATTTCTGGGCAGCTATTCTGCTTTCAAAATGGGAGTAGAACACATCTGGTTTGAAGAGAACAGCTGCTGATAAGAATAGCTCACATCACATGCAGAGAGAAATTTCTTTATTAGTGGCATCAGAAGAATTCCCAACTCAGGCAGTTGCTGAGTTTCCCCAGAAAAATTAAAATGTACAACAATGTGATAATTCAAAACAAAAACTAACCTTTATTTTGTCCAATAACCACTTATGTAGCAACAGAGAGAGATGTTGAATAAAGAGACTGTCATAGTACCAGTCTGTGATAGATTCCAGCAATTAATTTTAAAAAGAAAGGGAGAAAAGGCAAGCAAACACTCAGGTTAATAAAAAGTAACCTCCAAAAGTCAACATACATAATTTTGTCAAAATCATGCTTTCTCAACTTACCTGAAACATATATAGTACAATGGTGGCAAAAGTGGTGAATTTGATATTCTGACTCTTTTCAACTTGTCAATACGATCATTTATTTGTCTGTCCCGGAACAAAGTGAAAATGCAAAGTCCTTGTTGAGAGCTTTAAGATAGTGGTAACAAAGCCCAAAGAGAGCCCTCTGAGCACAGGGATATGACCACAGGTCATAGGCTGTAAAGTTGATGGTCTCAAAATGTAACAAAGGAGAGGCATAGGTCTCTAATCCACATGCATGTCTCATTCTCTAGTTAGTTTAACTTCTCTTGTTAGATTACATAATTCTATAGACTCAGAAAACAGCTTAGGAATGACCTGTCACTTTCTTTCTTGTAGACACTAAGAAAAATTAAATGCCCTGCTTAAGATATGAGTCAAATGACAATGCCACAATTCAATTCAAACTACCCCATCTCTCACACACTTACCCAGTACTACCCTGTTCTACAGTTCCCAGTAGTTTTTTGTGGGGGGAGATAGGTCAGGATGAGGGGTGGTATTGGAGCTTGAATTCACAATCTCAAGCTCTTACTTGGCTTTTCACTCAAGGTGGGTGCCTTACCAGCTGAGCCACACCTCTACTTTTTGTTGGTTAGTTAGAGGCAGGATCCTGGATTTGGTTGCCTGTGTTGACTTCAAATGAAATCTTCAGATCTCAGACTCCTAAGTGGCTAAAATTACAGGCCTGAGCCACCAGTGCATAACTTTTCTCCAGTGTATATGCAGACAATTAGGAAATAGCAACCATAAAAAGTAACACAAAGCTGAGCACCAGTGGCTAATACTCCTAGCTACTCAAGAGGCTGAGTTCTGAGGATGGAAGTTTGAAGCCAGCCTGGGCAAGAAAGTCCATGAGACTTTTATCCCTCATCAACTACTCAGAAAAGTCTGGAAGTGGTACTGTGACTCAAGTGGTAGAGTGGCAGTCTTGAGCACAAATTGGTTCAGCGACAGCACCCAGGCTCTGAGTTCAATCCCCAATACAGGCAAAAAAAAAAACCCAAAACAACAACAACAAAAAACAATGTGAAGTTCAAAGTGTGAACAAACAGCAGTATTATATGAAAAAATGATCTGTTCAACTTGTGGGTGGACAGGACGGAAAAAGTGTAAGAAAGTGAGGGAAGGGGTGATATGGTTCAAAAAGAAATGTAGTCTTTATCTGATTCACATAACCACTCTGTACATCACCTCTACAATAACAATAATATTACTTTTATAGATAGAGAGGAGAGAGAAAGAGGAGAGACAGAGAGGAGAGACAGAGACTTCATAAATGTATATGGGAAATTACAGAATGGAGTCCAAGGAAATCAAGAAAAAAAAAAAAACAAAGAAACCTAGGTGATGGTAAGCGTAGGGTGTCATCACCAGATCCAACTTTTTTGGTGAAAAGTCAAGATGAAAGTAAGTGCAGCTGTGCCTCAAACGGCAGAGCTAGCCTTGAGCACAAAGGCTTGGGAATAGTGTCCAGGCCCTGAGTGTAAGCCTGATGATTGACAAAAGACAAATGTTTGCCGGGCACTGATGGCTCATGCCTGTAATCCTAGCTACTCGGAAGGCTGAGATCTGAGGATTGTGGTTCGATGTCAGCCCATGCAGAAAAGACTCTATTTTTGAAATAATTTTTTTATTTCAATGTATAGAGGGGGTACAGTTATATTCACCAGATAAAAGGTGCATTATTTCTCACCAGAAAAGACTCTTATCTCCAATTAACAATCAGAAAACCAGAAGTGGCATTGTGGTATGAGCAAAATAGTTAGGGACAGTGCCCAGGCCCTGAGTGCAAGCCCTAGAACTGACAAAAATGAAAGTCAAAATCCAGTTCTAAAAATCAGTTTTTCAAAATTATTGCCTGATTCAATATTTCTGAAAATCATGAGGTAAAGGACATTATATGACAACTTCAAACCTTGCAGCTAATTACCTTTGTTGAGAGCTCATTGAACCCTCAGTGTTAATGGTGATAGGTCAAAGTAGTTATTACTGGTTATGAAAAAACGCGTTAGTACATTAATCAGTATTCTTGCACAAATATTTAAAATAATTCCAAAACAAACTGAACTTCAACACAGAGCTAAACAAACAACTTTGTGATCTGAACTGAGGGCTCCAATAAGTCGCTGCCTTTTGGACGTCCTTCAGCACGAGAGGTATTTTTTCTTTTTTAAAAAGATTAATTAACACTTGAGTGAAAACAAAGGTTGACATTTTCAACATAAACATGAGGGCAATTTTTTTCTTGCAAATATACAAAATGAAACACATCTATCTTTCTAAACTCCAGCCTATTTGCAGATTTACTGCACGGAAAGACCTGGCAGCAAGGACACAGCCTTTGAAAGATACTGTGCAAATTAAATATCAGTGAAACTTCAACAGTGTATGAAAAGCACTCAAGCAGAGGATGAAAACAGTTCAAGGTAGACCAGCAACGGCATAATGCAAGGAAAATCCACTGAGAGAGGCAGGTGCTCACCTCCCTTCAAACAAGGCACAGGCTTTGTGCTACCAGCATCAGGGACCAGCAGATTCAATCATATCTCCATATGTATTTCATTATGATCAACCTCACTAATTCATCTGCAGAAGGTGGTGAGTAGAGTCACAAGGCTAGTTCATATGCTTTCTAGATGTCTTTGTAAACTCTGCAATTTGTGACGCATACACCTTTCCTTTTACCTAACTGTGCTGTATGCTCCTCCCACCTCCCATCCCACCCAAAAACACATCCACTGGATGGGTAAAATTAGTTTTGCATGAACAACATTCTTGCCTGTAGGTAGCAAAAAGAAAAAAAAAACAAAATATTCTCTGGCTTGAATAAATTTTGGCATAATTACAGGTCTGGTGTTTGGAAAATGAGGTCTGGATGAAAATGGTGCAGAGACATGAATTACCCAAAGTGCCTGAGACTACAGCACTTACATCTCATTAACCGCCAATTACTGTATTCATAATTTAACACAAAAAGGAAAAACACAAACGGGCTTAAAAATATCCCTTTTATCTAGACTTCAGTTTACACTTGGCCTCTAAAGACAGGATTAATGTAATAGGTTGAGAAAGGGAGTAGTTAGATTGAGCAATAAAAACACTTTTGATAACATGGAAAGCTATAAAAAAGGTTTGGCTGAAATATTAGCCAAAGATAAATAATATCCTGCAGGAAAAAAGAACTATATTTTTCTGGATTATTAGGTCTGGTATGGTTTTAAAGATTTTTTTCTGCTGAAAAATGTACTATATCTACTTATAAAACATTTTTGAAATTCATAATTTCATAGCCTTTGTTCATCAAAGTTTTCTTTTGTGGCAAGATGATGTTCAAGAGTTTTGTGGAAACATGGAAAGGGGATCTAGGTATGGTGGCACCTGCCAACAATTGATAATGGTAGCTCTGAAGAGGCTGAGGCACAAGGGGGGTTCAAGAGTGGCTTGAGTGACATAGCACAACCTCATCTCAACACAAAACAAAGCAAAAACCCCAAACTCACACCAGGAACCAAAGCATGGTACCCAGAAGGGCATTTATTTATGTTTTTCTTTTGTTTTATGATCAGGATGACTATTTGTATAGCAATACCATTATTCTTATTACCCCTATTGCTAAAAACATTGCTGCCACCTCCTCTAACCACACACCTCCTAATGAGAATACAATCTTAAGATTGGTGTGCTTATTGCGTTTGTGAGTTCTAATGAATAGCGCTTTTATTTCCAGGCCTTGTGCTGGCTGTCTCTCTCCAGTGAGTCTGATGAGCCTTGCCAGTGCAGTCCAGGAACCAGAGGCTTCAATATGATTTGAGATCTGCTTTTAAATGCAAATTCCTGGGCTTCAGGCCAGACCTACAGAATTAGAAGCTCTGGGGTAGAGGTTTACTAAAGATTTCTGATGTTCAGATTTGAAAGCTCTGCTCAAGGGAGGAAGTAGCCCAGGTGCTAGAGAAGTGAGGAGGGAGGGATGGGAGAATGCTGGGGGATTCACACCAGACACAACACCTGCAGGTTTTACCTGTCTGCTGAAGGCAGGCGGCCAACGTTAAGGAGAAGAAAGCAAAGTTGTAGGCAATGTTAAGCTAAGGAGAAGAGCGCAACTCTGATGTAGGTTTCTTGCTTTAGAGCACCAAGAGAGGCACTACCAGAATCCCTCCCACTTCTCCACCCTTCCTAGCCCCAGCTTTTGTTTGCCTCTTTTGTCTGATAAATATTGATAATTTCAAGACTCCTTATTTTCTATCAGCACAGACACTCGGATTGTTTTAGCTGTTCTTTCTCTATTAGTATTTCTTAATGTACGAAGGTATTTTCAGGGTACTGATGCTTCTCAAGCAACCAATTAAAGAAGTTGGAGGCCATTACATACACACAAATGACTTGTGTGCACTGTCAAATTTGAAAACCACATTTCTAATGTATGCGCTTGACCTGACAATTTGGTATAGCTTTCAAAATATATCCGCCAACTTTTCTCTCTTCTTCTCTTCCCCCATTTTAGAATAACATGCTCCTCAATAATGAAGTAGATAATCAAAAAAGAAGAAAATATTTTTGACATGTATTGCTATCACCATATCTACTTATATAAAATAGCATGTATTATTTAAATAAAAGATATAAAATGACTCCAGTCAGACCACTAAAAGATGCCATAATTTATCTCAGTTATTATTAAACAACTCTGTGCAAAGGTGTTTGTATTTATTCCTGGTGGTCCATCTGTTTTATTAGCAAACAGAGTAAAATGTTGACACGTGGCAAATTAAGGACATAATCAGTTGGACAAAGTCAAAAGGAAGTTTGTAAAATATGAATTGAAATTATGATTTTTGTTAAATTCTTTAATTTTGTTCTATTGATTTTGGCTTAGAGAAAAAAACAAACTAAATTAAAAAAATACTGATTGATAAATAAAAGTTTCAAATATTAAAAAAGGACATAATGCCCAAAACATGGGTCAGTGAATCTCTATGAGGCTCCAGGTCTCCAGTAGGATGCCCTCAGGGTTAAAATATATATGTTATAGTCATATTAAGATGATATGTGTCTTTTCCATTGTGCAGACATTTCTACTGTTGGTAAAATCAATAATGGGTAAAACTAGCACAAGTTAGGTGGCAGTAGTACCTCAGGAAGAACCATTTTATTCTTCACACCACTACTTGCAGTAGAGCCATCCAATGAGCCAGTTTGATGAGAATATTCTTGATGCAACAGTAAACATTATCTTAATGAATGCCTAGTCTTGGGATTGGTTCTGTAATGTCCTGAGTGACAGACACAGGACACTTGTGCACACGGTGTGCTGGTACAGATGGCACATGGGGAGGTCTAGAAGGGAGGCATTTGTGTGACATAGCTAAGAGCAGACCTACAAGCTTTTGTCATTGAACATCATGCTTTTCTTTAAAAAGCCACTGAAACTACAGTTATTCAGACTTGGTTGCTTGGTGAACTTTTTTTTCCTCAAAAATGAATGAAGTCAGACCTTCAACAAAAATAACTGGTGGTGTCTGTTACCAATGGTAGAATTCAAGTCTTAAAATGAAAGCAAGCATTTTGAAAAATGCATATATCACCACCATAGGCTTGTTTTATCAGATTCTTTTTTTGGGGGGGGGGAGTTGGTCATGGGGCTTGGAACTCTGGGCTTGGGTGCTGTCCCTGAGCTCTTCAGCTCAAGGATAGTGCTTCACCACTGAGCCACAGTGCCATTTCCAGTTTTCTGGTGCTTAATTGGAGATAAGAATCTCCAACTTAAAAAGAAAAATTAGGTCATGATATTAATTTATATCTCTCATGTGAATTTGAACAATGTTACATGTTTACTAGTAATTTGTTTTTGAAGGATCTGTGTTTTTGTTTTTGTTGATGGTAGGTCTTGAACTCAGGGCCTGGGCACTGTCTCTGAGCTTTTGCACTCAAAGCTTGCACTCTACCACTTTGAGCCACAGCACCACTTCCAGTTTTCTGGGGTAAATTGGAGATAAGAATCTCATTACGTGCTGGGGCTGGCTTTGAACCATGATCTTCAGATCTCAGCATCCTGAGTAGTTAGGATTACAGATAAGCCTGACAGATCAGTTCTTGTTATTCATTTACTTATTAATTTAACATGTTTGTTGAGCAAGCTCTATGTATGCTGCTTGCTTTTAGGCATATCTGGAATTCATCATTAACTCATTTGCTTGTTATAGAAGCTGGGGCTCAGTTTGACATATATTTTACTTTTATAAAATATTGAAGTAGAATCATGTTCATTTGTTTATGCATTGTCTGTAGCTACTTTTGAGTCACAAGGGCAGAAGTGAGGAGTTTTGATGGGGATTATAATGTCTGCAAAGTCAAAAGTAGTATTTGTCTTTTACAGATAAAGCTTGCTGGACTTAGGGTTTCTATGAGACTCTTTATCTCTTTCCTATCTAGATGCTATACTGCTTTGTGTTTTGAAGATATTTTCCCACTGTATTTATAGGTTTTAATTTACTTGAGCTTTTTGTTTACTGACTAGACTTCCATATCTTATGTAGCAGTTTTATTATATGTAGCTAATATTTTTATTAGCTTTAAATAGTTGTATAAAAGACGTCATTCCACAAAGCGGCTAAACCATTACTTAAATATAATTATTCCTAACATTGAGGGGAAACACTGAGAATTTAAAAAATGTATCTGCTATTTTGCTTTTTTTTTTTTTTTGTCAGACTTAGGGCTTGAATTCGGCCTGAACCCTGTCCCTGAGCTATTCAGCTCAAGGCTAGTGCTGTAATACTTTGAGTCATAGCATCATTTTCTGTTTTCTGGTGGTTAATTGGAGGTAAGAGTTTCATAGTCTTCTGTGCCTGGGATGGCCTTGAACCATGATCTTCAGATCTCAGCCTACTGACTAGCTAGACTTACAGGCGTGAGCCACTGGCACACGGCTGTTTTGTTTTTTATTTTATTTACCGGTTAATTTTTACTTTGCCAATTTGCAAAAAGACTCCCTCAGTGATTCTGACTTCAGTTGGATTAAATTGCTAAACTACTTTGGGGAGAAGTAACATTTCTAAAATATTAATCACTCTTGTCAATGAGCATAGGATGCGTGTTCCCCTGTTATATCTTGAATTCATCTAAATAATTTTATAACTTCTGAGATAGTCTTATAAAATTCATGCTTATTCTTGGTTGGTCTTTATTTTACAGTTAGGTGTAGTTTCCTCATTTTCTAGCTGTTTATAGATAATAAGTATATTTTATTTTTGTATGTATTACACTAAACTCTTGAAAGTTTAGATAGCTATTTTTCTTTTTTTGGGACTAAACTTTTTATTTTTATTTATATTGTCAGGGTAATGTATAGAGGGGTTACAGTTACATTTGTCAGGTAGTAGGTGTGTTACTTCTCACACATTGATACCCCTTCTCATGTTTTTGTCCCCCAACCCCTCCCAATCATCTTGTTTTCCCCCCTTCCCTTTCCTATTTCAAATAAACAAATAAGCGTATATACAATATACCAGGTAACAAAGTCAGATACTGTAACACTATGAGATTAACCAAAGGGCAAAAAAAGCAAAGAGAAATAACATAGTACATTAAGATCAACAATCACACAAGATAAAGTTCTTGTTTCCATATCTCATCCTATATGTAGATAGCTATTTTTCATCCAGTTGGTTCTCTCAAATTTTCAATTTAGAAAAATGCTTGATTTCCCAATGTCATCACTTTATCTTTTTCCCCCTTGACATCATGTTGGATAGATTTCAGAGAAAATAATCCTAGATTCTTTTCCTTCTCAGTTTGAAAAACACAATTTTTACACTGAATGGATAGTAAATCCTTATTTCATATAAATAGTCTTCACCAGCTTAAGTACTTAGAATAAGTTTTCATTATCAAAATGAATTAAATCCTGTATATTTAGGGGCATTTGTAGAGATGCAAGGAATGTTCTTATATTATCTATTAATAAGATGAATTATAATGAAAGATTTCTCTAATAGTAACATTTCCATGTTTTGGGAGAACCTATTCTTTTGGCCATAATTTGTTATTATTCTTAATGTTATTTGATTAAATTTGCTGGCATTTTACTTGGGATTCTTTAATCTATGAAGCAGATGTGCAGGGAGTCCCTCTTATCTTTGTTATTATTTCTTGTACTGTAAGAGAAAATTAAATTGGAATGGCCATATGTTTTTTCTCTCTGTAATATTTTACTGTTGTTGAGATCATAAACTTATATATATAAGACATAAAGTGAGGAACTAAAATTTAGCTAATGAGAGTGACATATGGTGCGAACTTGTCTCTACAAATAATAGGAAGAAATACACTCATGCTATTAAGAACAGCACTAGGAGTCAAGTTTAGATTTCAATTGTTTGGTAAATGGGGCAACATTATGTGCCCACAGTGTTCCAAAAACCAATGTGTACGTAAAGAAATAACACTCTCTTATAAGTACTGAGCCAATTCTATTAGCATTTCTCCTAGGTCTGTTCGAATAGCAACTGGATTGAGACCAAATACAGAGCCTAATCCATGTATTAGCACATCCGAAGAAAGAAAAGGTCAACCCTTGGAGCACAGCCATTATGGATAAACTGAGCTCAGAAAGAAAACAAACTTTGGCAGGGAGTGTTGGGCATTTCCCATAGGAAGGATACAGAGCTATGATCATTCGGTGACACTAAATGTGTCCTCCACAGGTGTGTTTCCCCAGCCCACATCACAACCTGAAGAAATGTCCTTCCACACCCAGTACCTTCATGGGCTTGGTGCACACTGCCAACTTTGTGATTCTGTAGTCATCTCTGCTGGTCTTAGATAAGAGTATGAGAGGTTCCTAGAACCCCCTAATTGTCTTCTGCTAGGAAATATCACTCTTTTCACATGAGATTTACTTTCAGGCATATCTTAGAGAGTCATGTATTCAATACCTGCCCCTTCAACTTAGATGGTACTTCTTTATGTTTTGAAATGCTATTTGGAAATAATTTCAAATATACTCTAATTTATGCAAAAATGAAATAGCTAATTGCAGTACTTTGAATATTAGAAACTAATCACTTGCAACATATCTCACTACACATGACAGCCTATTTATGTGGGTCTCCACTCTTTTACTGGGTAGCTGAGACTGTGGCTGAATAATTTCAATGGCATTTCCATCTGACCAATCTACAGCCTATTTCATCTGGTTGTAACTGCCTCATACAGTGCAGACAGATATTTTTGTAGAATAGTCATTGGACCATCCTTAACTTTTTTCTATGGTTAAATTTTTGTCTATCAGCCAATGGTATCAATGGAATTGGGAAATAATTCTTACTCATATTTCTAGTGAAATTTTCTATTGATGAACAATTGCTCTATTTTTAGCTCTCAAAATAGAATTCACAGACTCTAATATACTGGAAATATATTTGACTCAGAATGCAGTGTTGCCCATCTTTAAAATGATTCCCTTTACATGCTTAAAAATATACCCTCTTAAAAGTTCAGAGAGAAAGGAATCCTAAAAGACTAAATCTGAACACAATAAAGATTATTTTCTGATAGCCTGAACTATATGAATTACCTCAAGCCATTTTTTGATGAATGACAGATACATTTTGACCAGTGGGACAGAAACAGTCAAATATCAGCAATTTTATCTAATGTCACTCAAGTATCAAAGGCCTGTCAACATACTTTCTCTTGAAGGTGAAGAGAAATTTCTTCATCAATATACTAATGACAAGGAACTATACTGAAATACGTTGGCCTTATTTTCACTCAATTATTCAGACATAACACTTCTGAGAAGGGAATGACATTTGTTTCATGATCTGCTCTCATTTGGCTTCTCTTCCTGTATCAGACTGAGTGAAACAATATTGTACCATTCTGTTGTTGTGATCACACCAAATTTCAACATATGCTTAGTACTTGGCTCCAAGTGCCACTATGTCACCAGGTTCACACTTGGATCCATCCTTGAACACGTGTGTGAGCACGTGTATGAGCATGTGTGTGAGCTTGCATGCAATCTCATTTGGGTATTTGTTTCCTGCTAACAGAAAGTCAAGCATATGCTTGAGACCAAGCTTCCCTTTCTTTTTGACACATTTTATGTGATGAGTTGCATTAAAAAATATAACAGCATTAAAAATTAGAAAAGATGTGTATTTGTAAACATTAACTATGGGTATAGCAAAGACCTTCATATCAACTAAAATGTATTTGCTAGAGCCATAATCCAGCAAACACAACACATTTTCATTTCCTTTAGAGCACAGCTCAAATCATTACAAAAAAAGAAAAAAAAACCTCCCCCATAAAAAATAAAAATGGTGAAATACCACAGGGCTTATTTGAACATTAAACTATCCTCTATAAAAATGTCAGCCTAACTGGATTGCTTCCATCAATGCTGTAAAAGTAGAAACAACAAATGAGATTTTGATGGTGGTAGTTGAAAAAAAAATCTTCTGGTATTTCATTCTTGTGGTTTATGAGGTTACTAAAGCCCTCAGTGTAATTATGGTTTGACACTTTCTATCATTTTTTATTTATAGCCTTCTAAAGGAAGTGGTATAAAGTGCATTTGCTAAAACATCATTGGACATGTTTTAAGTACCCAAAATGTCACAGGGTGTGGGATAAGATGACTCAAAACAGGAATAAGTCTCTGGCTACAGATTTAAGATGCATGGAAAGCAGTGGTAAAGCTCAACTCTTAGTTAAATTAGCACAGATAAGCTACATTCTGTAGGAATTCAAGTTTGGGTAACATGAAAGATATTTGGCTATCTTTGCTCTTGAGTAAGTGTAATACATAAATGAAATCATCTTTTGACAACAGCAACAACAAAAATTTTAGAATAAGCAAGCCCTTATGATAATGTCTTCTAGGAGGCTATATGATGTGAGCTCTGAATTGTCAATAGATCTTACTGAAATTCTGGCATTGTCACATGTTAGAATTAGCTATATACCCTGGACTATGATTAACCTTTACTCATCAACTTCTTTACATACACCAATGGGGATAAAAGCAGCCAGGGGATTCCATGGGGCCCTTGTAAAAACTACTCTATAAAAGTGCTAGTAGAGCACCTGATAAGTGGAAATGCTAGACAAAATTAGAATCCTCGGACAAAGGAGAACATTGTGAATTTTGAAAGAAGCAATTCTAAGCACATTCTAAGAGAGAGGTAGTTGGGGAAATGTGTGCAGATGCAACTACAGAAATTGTATATGCCCATGCACTTGCTGGCTCAGAGATAGTCCATGGAAATGTCTATAGACATTTTTGCATTCTGAGCTCAGCCTGTTGGGATTGTCCACCATTAGCGGAGACAATGTAATTAGTAGACCTCTATGTGATGAGAGAAATTAAAATCTCTGAAACCTATTTTCTCCATAGGCTCATTTTGATGAATGCATTTTGAATGGAAGATCCCAAAATTGGGTATCTGTTCATCTAGACCATACGCCTAATATTGTTGATAAAGAATTCTGGGTATATCTTGCTAAGCCAGGAAAATTAGAAAGCAATGAGAAAGGAAAATCATAGCCTAAACTACATTCAGTTCTAGAAGCTTCTGGGGGGGCGGGAATATAACCCAGCATTAGTCAAGGATAATTAGAACACACACACAAAAATAAAAGAAAATGGATAGAAGGACATGTGTCTCGACCACAAATGGATCTCAGACCATAATCCAAACTGCCCTACCTGTGTGGACATCCATTAAGTTCTACATAGACAGACCAGCAGGAGCCATACAAAATTACATTGGGCAGAAAAGACCAGGTTTCCATGTTATTTACCCTTTTTGCAACATTTAAATTAAAAAATATTAACAGCAGAGATCCTTGTTAATATATGGTAACAATATAAACCAACAGTAAATGCAAGTAAAATTGAATCTTCATCTCAATATTTACAAAAGACTATCTAGTGAGGCAAATTCCTTGACCAAGCCATTCTACTTACATAATGGCTAGCAAATGTATGATTGTGACAAATGTATTGTGAGTAGACAAAATATAGTCACTTCAAATATATGGTTAGCATCACAAATTCAAAAGCAAAATTAAAAGCAGTTTAAGTGTCTTCTAACACTGCAGCTATCCTGCTTGTTAAATTTTCAAAAGCTTAAGTGAGAAGGTCATAGCCTCAGTGATCTACACTGGATATAAAGGCAGTGGTTTAGAATGTCTGCATTTTGTGTTTCCGCAGTGAGCTGCGGCAGGAAGATGACACGATGACCCAACCTCATCAAAGGGTGAGGGCCTCTGCTTGTCCAGGCTAAACAGTCCTGGGAGTGCTGAGTTGGCAACATCCTCTATTCTCATCTTTCTCTTCACCACTGGCTGAGTGTGGTGGCCAGGGCAAGGCTAATTGAAACTGCAACAGTGGCCCCATTATCAGCTTTAAACCCTGTGAGCTAATGGGCTCAGACAGCCATGGTTATATGCTAGCAGCAAAGCTGAAATAATTCCAACTATTATGAACATCAAATTCGAGCCATTTTCTAAATAACAACAAAAAAGGTAAGATTAAAACTCAGGGCATACTTTATTTACATGTTCTCATAGGATTATCAAATCGACAACTTTTCAAATTCAACATGTACCAAGTTGAATAATGACCGGTGAGCTGGAGGAAGTCCCCGGGGGCTTTTGCTTGGAGCAGCCATAGTGGTTCTCTTCTTAATATGATCAAGCCATGGGCTTGGTGGGGTTATTTTTGTTTTTGTTTTTTGCCCAGGCCAAACAACATGGATTCCTGTGCAATTAATTGGGCTGCTTTAACTCCATTATGTGATTAAAAATCACAACAGCAGTATTAATAAGTGAATGAAAGTTAAAATGGTTATTATGCAGCATGCTCTATGACTATTTTGATCTAAGACTCAGTGAGGGTGATTTTGCTCCCCAGAGGCTATCTGGCAATATCTGGGGACATTCTTTTATTAGTGTCCATTAATAGTACAATGGGGTTTCAATGGTCTTTCCATAGAAGTGTACAATGGATTTATTTTGTCAGATTCAACTCCTCATTTATGCTCACTTAACTTTGCTCCTCCCATCCTCCCCCTTCTAAGTATGTAGTGGATCTCATGATGTCTCCCCACAGATGGATATATGTATGCATGTATATGTGTGTATATGTGTCTGTATACAAAGGTGAATATGTGCACATACACATGGCACATAGCAACATTTACAACTTAGGGACAGAAGAAAGGACAGGTTGATGCTGCTGAGGAGTACTGCCAATCAGCATACACATAATCAGGGACATAGATGATGCAAGCATCTGACTGGCTCACCAACTATTGCTATGGCTGAAGGAAAAATCAGCAGGCTGGAGGGGTGAGAATGGTTAAAAGGGTGACATAGATTATAATGCACTGTATTCATAAACTTCTCTGCACAACTACTTAAAGATAATAAACTTAAAAAATCATAGCATACTGAAAGTATTTGTTGTACAATATAAAAATTTCAGGATATTTTAAAATACAATATACTCATTGGTAATGAGTTTGAAGACAGTATAGTAACAAGCAAGGGGAAATTTCAAACATTATATGTGTAGAGTACTTCATTGTAATGAACCGTTCAAAAAATGTTAGGGCTAATTACAGAGATAGAGGCTGATATGATGTAATTTTAAGATAATTTATATGCTAATCAGTTTTTTTTAAAAACATAGATGTCAACATTGCATTTAAGCAAAGGGTTTCTTTGATTTAGGCACAAATACATCTTCATGCCTATATATTAGAACACATTTTAAAGTTTCAATATTTTCAAGTTCTCATCTTGATCACAGAATAGGGCTGGGAGCATGGTCTAGTAGTAAAGTGTCAAATGCAAAACACAGCTCTTTAACTTTTCCTGGGCACAGATACACTATATTAGGGGGAAACAAAGATATCTATGGGTGGAGTCTTACTAATAGCTTTTCCTAATGGTACGTATTTTTGTAAAATGAGTAGCTTCCTAGAAAACTGTACCAGCCACTAAACATGTCTGAAATAAAATAATATCTGCTGTAACCAATCCCTAAAGGGCTCAAGTAAGTGTATAGTCAAGCATGCAGGCCTCATGTCATTCATCTTTTATGTGTCGGCCCATTGAACAGAGGCACCTTCTACCTCTAGCTCAGACTCACTTTCCATGGATGTTGTTAGTACAGTGAGCAGAATTAAAAAACAGGGAAAATCATTTGGTGCCCGTGATAAAAGATCGGGACAGGGGGTTTATAAATTCACTTATCTGGAAAGTGTCATGAGGACTTCTTATCACTGTGTGGGAATTGGGTATGATACAGGCAGGAGAAAATGATGATAACTCTAGTCATTACCATTGTTGTGAATAATAAACTCTGCTTTGTGTTATGATCCAAGAATGATGAATGTGCTGCCTCCATTTACAAATGAGTGGCAAGCTACTCTGTTCTTGAGAGTGTGGTAAACATTTCAGGATCCTCTACAGTTCTTGACAGCAAGAATTGTGCAAGGAATGTATCCCCCTTTCTTATTGAATGATTGACCTGATGGTCAATTTTTCAATAAAGGTAACTGGAGGCCGGAGCAAAGCCTAGTGGTAGAGTGCTTACCTGGCATGGATGAAGCCCTGGGTACCACAAACACAGAAAAAGCCGGAGATGGGGCTGTGGCTCAGGTGGCAGAACACTAACCTTGAGCAAAAAGTGTCCAAGGACAGTGCTCAGGCCCCAAGTTCAAACCCCAGGACTGGCGAAAATAAAATAAAATAAAGCTAACGTTTTGCCTAGTTTCAGGGTAAGTTTTTGTTTTTTTCACTCACAGTCAAAGGCTTGATTTCTCATACTTCAGAAGCTACTTTATTACTGGTCCTGTTACTGGAACAACTTTTAAGGCATCCAGTGACACATATAGTTAGGAGGAAAAATTAGTTTAAGAGATCTGACTGAAAGATATAGAAGCTAAGGGTTCTGAAGGAACTATACAATAAAGACTTGCTTCAAATGAAAGGAATTCCAGAAGCTCAGAGTAATAGGAGGAGAGCTACAAAGTTTAGACATTCTCAAGCATGTTGTATCTTTCTGCTGTGAAAGTGCTGAATGGGTAAGGCAGATTTTTGCACTCCTCACTTAACTATGTGTGCATGAACTCCTGGGATTCTTTGTATTGACTTATTTATTATCTTAAGTAGCTGTGCAAAGTGGTTTCAATTCAACATGTCATCTTGATTAATGCCACCCCTCCCATCAGTAGATACTTAATGACTCATTTTTTAAAATTTGCTTATTTTCTTGGGGCTAAAATAGTTACAGTACATACAAATACTTTGTACAATATAGTCCCTGTCATGTAAAACTGAAAATGAAAATTATTGTAAGTATTGGTATATACTGAGCATACAATATATGCCATGTAAGACACAGACATTGCCATATATAACTGAAAGTATAATAAGCACAAATGCTGTGTAATACACAAACATTGAAAAGTAAAGTATATGAAAATGTTATATAAGGTACAGCATATAAAACTTAAAGAATATTAGAGTCACACTGCACACTTTTAGTATACATTTAATCTAATTATTTGTACTCCTTTGTTTCATAGTTCAGTTTTGATTATAATCACGTATCTACTCCATTTAGTTTGTGACTATACACAGCTTCTATCCATTAATTGTAGATCATATTCCAACAAGTGTGAGTATTCATAGCACACACAGAGTGAAATATCTGCAATCCAAGCTGTTTCAGGAAAGTTTCTATATAATATGATTTTGCTGTATATTTGAGAGCATGACTGTGAAATTTCATGGTAATTTCCCTGAGGAAATAATAAAACAATAAAAATAAAATAATACCTTCATGATTTCTGTTTATTTTCTTCCTACTGTGTTTAGGATCTTGGAGGAATATGTACAACAAAGGAGACAGGAATTTAAGTTCAGAAGACATGATACTTGACCCTGGACAGGCCAGGACCACTGCCACGAAGGTGTATAAAGTAGAAAAAGTAGGCCAATGGGTAGTAGTATGTGTGGCTTTAGATGAGAGGCAATGAAAATGTTTTCTGGGCTTTAAGTACCTCTCAAATGTCACCGGAAGCCATGCTTGTAGAATGGAGTGCTAACAGTTTAACTATTAAATGTTGATGATGACGAACATGAATCTGTTATCTTTCCCCTGTGGCTGTCCAGTGGGTAGCCTCCCCTGTTGACAAAAGGCTCATCAGTGTTTAATAAATTGTTCTTTGATCTCATATGGGAACCACCCTTCAGAGTAGTCTACTCTCCAGTCCTTGTTTAATTCCTAAGCAAATCATCTAGCCCAAAGTTTGTCAAATTCTGATACTTTGAACATATGGATCAAAATCAATGTGGCTAGTTAGAATGCAGATTTCTAGGCCCAGCTCCAGGCCTACAGAATCAGTCTCCTTAGATAAATCCGAGACCTATCTACAATCTTAATAACTCTCCCACTGACTTGAAAAATGGCCTGAAATTTTGTGTAAAGGTCTACATTAACCATAGTCTTGCTCTGGAATTTAGTACTTCAATATTAACTCAATTCAAGCAAAAACTCCTTAAATAAAAATGCAAAAAAGTAGTTTCATAATCTTAAGGGGGTATCTCTAAGTGTGTTTTCATGTTTCATGTCTATTCACTATTTCTTGACTAAAATCGATAAATCAAACACACACAAACACATACAATATGATGACTAATTTATCTGTCCATACGCTCCTACAGAACTGACATGGCCTATTAATAAAGCGCATGTTATACAGCTATTTAAGAGTGAGCCCATCAAATACATATATATCCATGTACATCATTCACTTAAGTAGGCTTGAGCAAATACACTGACATAAATTTTAAAAGAAAGACAATGCAATGTAGCAATATTTTAAAATTTAAAAGGAGGAAACATCAATGTATTGTTGTGCTTGACCTCTTAATTCTAGAATGCCTGAAAGTAAGATTTAAAGCCTTTGGCTTTATGTACTTGTTTTCTACTGGTGTATTGGGTTGATTTTGTAAGTTAGGTCCTCTCAATTCAGTCATCTCCCCCTGTGCAGGAAAGCTGCTCTCTCAGCTCATTTATAAGTCTGTTAACATTAAATGAAAAACTCAAATGCTTGGCTGGCACTCACTAAAGAGCAACTGCCCACTGTTTGTGCATATGGATGAATACCAGGAAGAAAATTTACCTCTGTGTTTTCGGTTACCTTTGGTTGTTTGTAGTGTGATAAGTGGGACACTATTCTTGTTGCTAACCAAGTTGTTCCATCTGGAGTCTCTGCTTCTGAATGCACAAAGTCAATGTCATTTAATTTGCCATCAGAAACAGCCTGTGGCTTAAAATATAGTCTATCCTTGAGCTATGGTTACAGTGTTTTGCAACCCTGCTCCTCTTTTATGGTTTGTCCATTTATCATGCACATACACACACACCTAAATGTGCACACACAATCAAGGGTTGTAGCTGTTTTTTTTAAAAAGGTATTATCTGTGGCTTTTCTTAAAGTTAAGTAATTGGGTAAGCTATGGACATGAGACATTATATTTGTGAGTTTTTGTTTGTTGATTGGTTTCATAAAATTCAGTACTGGGGTTTGCACTCAGGGCTCATGCTTGCTAGGCAGCTCTCTTTCACTGGCACTGAGTTACCAGACCTTTCCTTAAGTTTTATCTATCTATATTCTCTATACTTAACATTGAATAATTTATTTTATGGAGGTCTTTTTATTGTATAACCGATACTGATTTCTGACATCATTACAGTGCACTACTCATTGTATTGAGACTCTAAATTAAACAAAAACATTGCCAAAACAGAATTTTTCATGCTTAGTCTTCTAAACATATTATTCTCCTACTTTAGTGCCACACAAAACAAAACACAGCAATTCTCTCTCTCTCTCTCTCTCTCTCTCTCTCTCTCTCTCTCTCTCTCTCTCTCTCTCTCACACACACACACACACACACACACACACACACATCAGTTACTGAAAACATTTGTGAAAATTCAAGTTCTTGGCCCTGGCCCTCTGAAAACTATCTTCTTTTTTTATTAGAATATATTAATTGGGCCAGGAGTTTGGCCTAGTTGTAGAGAGCTTGCCTAGCATGCACAAAGCCCTGAGTTTGATTTCTTGGTACCGCATATACAGAAAAAGCAGGAAATGGCATTGTGACTCAAGTGGGAGAGGACAAGCCTTAAACCCAAGGACAGTGATCAGGCCCTGAGTTCAAGCCCCAGTACTGGACAAAAAAAGAAAAATAGAATATATTAATTGTTCAAAGAAGGGTTTCATTCTAACATTCTCTTAAATATTTATAATGTACTTTGATTGTATCAATCCCGTCTAAACCCTTTCTTGTCTCTTCTCTCCACTCTTCATGACCCAGTCTCCTTATAGCATTCATATATTAAAAAAAATCTAGAATCTGCATATCAGAGAATCTGGCTTATTTTTCTTGACATGATGATTACTAGTTCCATTCATTTTCCTACAAATGAGGAGATTTTATTTCTTTATGTAGGAATACAACTCTTTTGCATCTAAAACACATTTTCTTTATTCACTGTTTTGCCAACAGACACCTAAGGTGAATCCTCTGACAGACAAGTATGGAGTAGTACTGCAGTAGATACGAGTGTGTATATGTCTCCCCTTTTTGCTCACTGGGGTGCCTTTAGGTACATTCAGGAGTGGAATAACTGGGTCAAATTGTAGTTCTATTCTTAATCTTCTGAGGAACTTCCGTGCTGAGTTACTAGTGTGGGATGACATTCAGGCATCTGTGCTTTTCGCCAGCTTACTGGGTGATTGTTAATTTTGTTGATGGAGACATCATCATCATCAACAACAATAAAATCCACATTTTTCTCTTTAGAGAGTGAGCCCTCTAGCAATTTATTAGCCAAATTCTAACTACATTTTATTCTCACACATAAAATAAATTTAACACTAACAGCTTTGCCTGCTCTTTTATCAAATAAATATTTCTTGAAAGTCTACTTCAGTTATGGCTGGCAAATAGCTAACATGTACTACATCTGTTGCCCCTCCACATGCAACAGTGCCGTGACAGACATCATTTATCGCAGATAGCACTTCTGTCAGTTAAGCCTGGGCCCAAGACTGGGAAGCCACTTCTGGTTAGTCTAAGAATAATAAGACACAATCTTCAGGTCCTTGGCCCATTGAGCATTAAGATTGAAAAGAAGAAATATGCACCATGTAGTACTTCTCCCAGCTTTGTATCCAATCTTCCAGGATGAAAGACCATCAGTAAAGAGTGATGAGAGCCCAATTATGGATAGGAAGGTTGTCATTTCTCAGTCCCAATTTGGAGGGAAAGAGAGGGGTTAGAATTAAATCAGTCCTAGATCACCTGTCTCCTCATTTCACAGGAGGAAAGTAGACCATTTGTTACTTCCTTCCTTTTTCTTTTCTTTTTTCTTTCTCTTTCTTTTCTTTCTTCCTTTCTCTCTCTCTCTTTCTTTCTTTCTTTCCCTTCTTTCTTCCCTCCTCTTCAATCTCTTTAATTGCCTTCTAATTTGCTTTGCCCAACAGAGCAAGGAGGAAGCTGTGTTTTGGGTACTGGGACATCTTAGCCCCAGGCTTGAGGAAGGACAGAAAACTGCTGCTACTTTCTTCCTCAGATGCAGCTTCCCTGTAAAAATGGTAACTTCTAAAATCACCATGCCATGAGGAAAGCGTTTTCTACATACACTAAAAGTACATCCTAATATTTTATCCTCTAGAATTGTCTTTGTATTACTGGGGATTGAATGTATGGCCTCATGCCTGCTAGGCAGGTGTTCTGCCACTTGAATTACGTCCTCAATCTTTTTGCTTTTATTCTGCATTTGCCATAGGGTCTTACTATGTATTTGCTCAGGCTGGCCTCAAATTCACAATTCTCTTGCCTCCACCTTTTGAGTACCTGGAATTACAGGCTTGCAGCATCTTATTCAGTGAAACATTTGTACAAATCATATGTTCAAAAAGCCATATAATGAGTGATTGTTGTCCTTAACGTACTATGTTATCTCTCATATCTCTTGTTGTCCCTTGGTTATCTCATATTGTTATAGTATTTCACCTTGTTATCTGATATACTGTATATATGCTTATTTGGTTATTTGAAATAGGATAGAGGGCAGGGGTGGGGGGAGGGAATTGGGGGCCAAGACATGAAAAAAGGTATCAATGTTTGCCAAGTAATCTGGTGAATATAATGTAACCTTCTATTAATAACAATAAAAAATATATGGAAATATAACAAATCATATGTTCAAAGTTGTCTTGTGCTCTACCATATGATCATCCATAATTTAATGAAACCATTAGAAATTATTTAAATTTTTCCTTATCTACATATTTTATGAATTACTTTTCAGAAAATCTTTATTGACCTTCATGATAGATTCCTGAAACCAGCTTATAGATAGCTGGATAAAATATGTACAGCTTTTTTTGCCAGTCCTACTGCTTGAACTCAGGGCCTGGGCACTGTCCTTGGGCTTTCTCAAGGCTAGAGCTCTACCATCTGAGCCCACAACACCACTTTGGGCTTTTTCTGTGTATGTGGCACTGAGGAATCAAACCCAGTTCTTAAGGCATGCTAGACAAGCACTCTACCACTAGGTCAAACTGCCGGCCTCATATGAACAGTTTTTTTAAGGCTATTGATGGTACATAATGACAAACTGTCTTGTTAAAATACTACATCTTTAGCACTGGATGAGGGTCCCAATTCTTGCACTATAGTTACGGTATACAATATAGCATTATTTTATTTAATCTTTGTTGTTAGCACTAGGATCGGTTCATATCATTCTTTTTATTAAAGAAAGTATTTCCACTGTTTTTCTTTATAGTTCATTTGCATTTCTTCAATTCATTCTTTGTTGAAGCATTTTTTTTATAAAATGTGAGTACTCACCTTTTATATTCCTGTTGCCTCGTAAAAGTTCCTCAGCCATTGAGGATTATTTTCAGTAACATTTGGAGTCAAGAAAATTAAAAAACTCAGTCTGATTGATTCAAAATGAGCTCATCTCATTTTATTGTTACTAGAAATTAACAAGAAGTAAATTGGTTTGGGCATAATATTGGAAATCTATAAAGAATCAGTATATTTCCCTTTCCTGGGACTGTACTATGCTAAGGAGAATGGATCAGGGGCCTTGTAGTGCCTCAGTTTGAATTATTATGAAATTTGAGTCCTAAACTAGGCATGGTAGGATTCACCAATAATTTGGTAGGCTGAAGCAGAACTAAGAGCACAAAGCCAGTCAGGGATTCAGAGTGGGCTTGAGGTCACCCAGGACAAGGTCCTGCCTCAAACATGCCTTTCTCCTCAAACTTCGGGTTCTATGGGTACCCATTTTGGAGGGTCTAGACTAAGGCAAGGATTTAATCTCTCAGTACTTTTGTTCCTTCATCTCTAAAAGTGAAACAGTAAAAATAACCTTTGCAGCATATGGTTTCTGTGAAAAGGCAATGTGCACAATGGTCAAGGATACAGATTTCAGATTTCTATTTGGATTTGAATTCCTACTCTAGTTTTACTCGTGTACAGCTTTTTATTTGGGCAAGTTCTTAATTTCTCTGTTGCTAACTTTCCTTTCCTATAAAATGAGGATAATAAATGAATTAAACTGCTGGGATGATGGTAGTGGTCAAATGAGTGAAGCTAGAGATAGATGTGGATACAAATGGATCACATACAGATCTATCTGGGAGTTAGAACAACACCTGGCAGGTACTGACCTCTATGTATTAGCACAATAATAATTGTCATTTAGAATCATTTGCCTATCACATGCTGTTGTAACCTACACTAACGTAATAATGGTGGTGTCATACCTACTATAGTGGAGGCCAGCAGTGTTTGGAGTTGTTCAGCATTGGGCTGTGGATCTACAGAGCTCTGGATGTATTCTGGAATGGACTTCTGACTAACACTCTGGTATGCACTTGGTTTTTGGTGATTAGCCTTTTTCTATTCAGTTAGGAATACAGGAGAAGCAATCAGGCTTGTCTTCTTTTGTTTCTGTTTTTGCTTTTGGTTAGCTGGATACTAGATGCAAAGCTAAAGGTGTGAATGTATAACCTGCTTCCATGCTAGGCTCACCATCAGCCAGCAAACTTGAAAATCTTGTACTGAAGGTGCCCTAGACAGGTTTGTGTCAGGTTCCTTTCACAAATACTTGCAACCAATTGATTTTTTGGAGTTACAGAGTCTTAGATTAATTTAGATGAACAAAATTCGATGTTCTCTAATTTATCTTCTATGCCAATGAACAGGGAATCTTTCAGTCTGAACTCTTAATATGAATCATAATTAATACAGAAGATGGCTAAAAGATTCAGCATTTCAGTCATTTTTATCTGATAAAACTCCCACTTTTGTCTGCATGATTTACACTGTGTCAAAGGAAATGTATCCATATGGAATATGCTTGTGAATCAAAAACAAAGCCAGTGCCCAAAATACAAATCAAAAATACCGTCTAGAACAACAGGCCCCAACTAATGAATTAAAATGATTGGTGGTTTCTTTAAAATATTAAGCCCATCAATGCTTGCCAAGAACCTCTTGGCTAGCTGAGGGATTCAAATGTATTGTTCAGCTGGAGTTTGAAATCCTTCCATTCATCATTGACATGTGAGAGACAAGACGAGGTTTTTGACAAAAAGGGGATGAGGCGCCAGATGGTTTCCATCTGTATCTCCATTGATTGTACAATGAAAGCCCACCTACCCTAATCAGAAGGCTGCGGGGTACATGGAAAATGAATACTCAGTGTTTTTAAAGAAGCATAATCGCCCCTTCCCAACCATAGATATATAAATATTAATGAACACAATCTGGTTCTAAGCAAATTTAGCATGAACTTTTAGCAACCCTCTCTTGACAACTTCCTCCCGTTTTAACTGAATTAAGCTTCTAAGTTCTGTGATTAAAAATAGCAAACCCTGAACTGAAGTTGGATGTGTAACTGAGGAAAACCTTTCCCTTCCAGCTAGTAACCAGTTACCATAGTTCATATCATTGTGTGCTTTTTATAACCAAAAAAGGGCCCCAATTCAAATTAAAAATAAGCCAGGAACAAATTATTAACTTATTATTTATGCCATGTCTGCTTTAAAAGAATGTGAGGAAAATTTGAAATTCTCATATATAATACAAAAGAGTTGTTAAACTGTTTTTCTGTATTATATTTTAACTTTCCTGCAAACTGACAGAGTGTTAAGAGAATTTTAAATGCTAATATTCTAAGGTAAATATTAGATGCTTTTCTGAGGTGTTTGAACTCAAAATGTAGTATCCCTAATCATGTTTATGACACTGGGAATAGAACCCAGAGACTTGCACATGCTAGGCAAGACTCTACCACTAAGCTATATCTCCAACCTGATGTGGTTAATCCTCTTCCTTCTTGACATGCTACCAGAAGTTTTCCTCAAAAATATCAAGAGATTTAGGATTGAAAATTTCCACTAACTCCTTCCTTTACTTTCCTTCCTTCTAGTTCAAACAAGAAAGGTTTACATATTTGCTCTAATGTTTTCCAAGAAGTATATTCCACATTTTCACCACTAATGGCTCCCTGTGGATCTAAGTGGTTAGAATGTTAAAGCAAAAAAAATGTCAGATCAGTCCAAAGAATATATGAAAAGCTTAATCCATATACTCAACTTTAGTCAACCATGTGACTGAAAGGAATTAATCTTTCTTTCTCTTCCTCAACATGTTCTGATTCTGTCAATAGCCAAATGTGTGCTGAGCACCTACTATGCACTGGGCTTGGAGAAGGCACTGAAGAGCAGTCTATCAGGGAGTGCCACTGGTTTTAGGCACAGAGCCAGCTGTCAGTTGGTGAGAGTGTTCTGTGCCAGGTGTTAGCTATGTAGTGTGCAGAATGCACAGGTGATCACATCATCCTGTGGTCCCCTCTCACCAGGTCTTCTAGACACATTCGTACAGAGGTTGCTGGCTCCACTTACTGCAGTGTTAGAGTTTGTTTAATGTCAGTTTCATCAGATCTTGTTTTTAAACCTTTCCTGACCCAATCTTGTGAGGTGCGATTAGATGTCAAGATAGTGTCAGCAAAGTTGAAGAAGATAAACTAACTTATGCTTCCAAGAAAATGCTGAGTCTATCAAAAATGAATTTTTGGTTATGCTAAAGGCAAGAAGAGGAAGTGCTAGGCCTGCAGCCTGAGCCAGATGGTATGACATTAGCACATGACAAAGAGGAAGCAAAATCATTCCTTCTCCCATTTCTTTTGCAATTACTATTAAGAGGATTGATCTTCAAAATGCAAAGAGAAAACCTTAACTGGTTAATTTTGGTAGTCCACCGAGAAAATGAGAAAATTAAAAAAAGAGCACATAAAAATATTTCTGACCCTAAAACTAAGATTAAGGAAAAGAAGCAAGCATGGGGGAGCAATGTAAAGATTGGAAGCAATGCTTATAACAGTTACAATTCTAGAAATCATGCTTAATTTATAATGCCTACTAAAAGAAAATAATGATGAAATGAGTAAAGGATAATCTAGAATTG
Source organism: Megascapheus bottae (assembly GCF_031878675.1). Taxonomy (NCBI): domain Eukaryota; kingdom Metazoa; phylum Chordata; class Mammalia; order Rodentia; family Geomyidae; genus Megascapheus; species Megascapheus bottae. The sequence goes on from NC_143510.1 coordinate 24,530,926, forward strand.
GGAAGGATATATATATGTGTATATATATATTCCACATATACATGTGTAATGTGTATGATATTCAACATGTTGTACATATGTAGATTTTACATATATACATGCATATTTTTAAGTTATGCCATATGCCTATTTAAATTACATCGTTGACATTGTTTTGCAAAATATCCTTGAGATTAGAGGATAGAATGTGGCTTGAATTACAAATAATTAATAGGTAGTGAACAAGGGTAAATTAATTAACATCAGTTGCTAAGATATTAAGTATGTGGAAACATACTTGTGCCCCCTCCTGCCCAAAATTTTGTTGATTTGGATAAAGATAGATGAGACAGTAGAATGGTCATATAATTATGTTTCAAAACTATATGAATAAATGAGTGAAATTATATGAAATTTAGAGATTAAAAATATAAAGTACTTCACTTAGGGCAAAAATTTGAATTAGGGCCGGGAGTTTGGCCTAGTGGTAGAGTGCTTGCCTAGCATGCACGAAGACCGGGGTTGGATTCCTCGGTACCACATACATAGAAGAAAGCTAGAAGTGGTGCTGAGGCTCAAGTGGTAGAGCACTAGCCTTGAGAAAGTCCAAGAGCAGTGCTCAGGCCATGAGCTCAAGCCCAGGACTGGCAAAAAAAAAAAAGTTGAATTAGGAGGTAAAGGATGCATGAGAGAATCATGGTTGATAGCAATTTAAAAGGGAAATAATGTGGGCAGGGAGTTTGGCTTAGTGGTAGGGTGCTTGCCTAGCATGCACAAAGACCGGAGTTCAATTCCTCGGTACCGCATATATAGAAAAAAGCCGGAAATGGTGCTGAGGCTAAAGTGGTAGAACTCTAGCCTTGAGAAGGTCCAACAACAGCGCTTAGGCCCTGAGCTCAAGCCTAGGACTGGCAAAAAAGGAAACAATGAGTTAACAGGGAGATACAGTAATGATCTTGAGAAAATGCAGGGAAATCTTAAAGAAAGAGCAATAGGACACATTTTTGGATTCCTTTATTGCAATCCTGACAGTGATGGGGACCTAATTGTGTATTAGCATTTGCTCTGAGAAGACAAATGAAGAAAATAGCTCTGGTATTTGCTATTGGTAAAATATAGATCTATAGGATATTTGTAAGGATCTGGCTGATGCTATGAAAGACTTAGAATCCTTAGATAAAGGCTTCAGAATGGAAAATGAAGAAGGAAAGGGAAGCTTCCCTGAGACACTGACACAGAAATAGATACATTATGCAATAAAATAAAATGTAGAGACAAAACAAAAGGATCTCAGAGATGAATGTTTTCATTTGGGACAGCCTTAGCAGTTCAGATCAAAATAGGAATCATGGACTACGCAAGTTATGCTACTGTAAATTGTTTTCCATATAGGAATCATGAGATAGTTCTCATGCCATATCATACAAAAAACATTTCCAGATTGACTGCCCTTTCCAAGATCTTAAAAAAATCTACGGGAGAAAACATAGCACAGAAAGGAGAAAATTTCATAGCACAATTGAAAAAAAAAAGACACTAACTTCGAGAAGAGATTGATGGTATTAGCTACATTAAAATTCAAGCCTGGCAGAATAGATTCCATAAAGAAAGATGGAAAGAAGAGCTGTTATAGTGCCGATGAAGTAGTAACACAAAATACATGATCAGCATTCACAAAAGGCATCCATTTAGTGTGCTTCAAGAATAACTTCATTTGGGCTCATGGGTAGATGTGATACTTACAGAGAAAACTGGACACCTCCTCCCCTTGAGATGCATTCCCATACCTGCTTCTGTGCTGGCCAAAGGAATAAAGAATGTCCCATGTCAGAGTGTTCAATTGTTCAGAAAATATAAACAAGATAAATATTTGCCACACAAGTCCTATTCATTGGTTATATGTATCTATTAGTCCTTTAAAAAATTATTGTCAGTGGTCTATTATACTTAACCATTCATTGTCAGATAGTATTTATACAACTTTCCAAAATAAATAACGGAATGCACATTCATTTAAGAATAGTAGGGCCAGGAGTTTGGCCTAGTAGGGTGCTTGCCTAGCATACACAAAGGCCCAGGTTCTATTCCTCAGTACCATATATATAGAAAATAGCCAGAAGTGGTGCTGAGGCTCAAGTGGTAGAGCTTTAGCCTTGAGAAAGTCCAACAGTGCTCAGGCCCTGAGCTCAAGCCCAGGACTGGCCAAAAAAAAAGAATATTATAAAGTAGAATAGCAAGCAACAAAATTAGACCCTTGAAACAATTTAAATGGATGAAGGATTTCCCTCTCTCTCTCTCTCTTTCTCTCTCTTTCACACACACACACACACACACACACACACACACACACACACACACACACACAAACCTATAACTACTATGAATCCCAAACAAAAAAATAGAACTTCCCCCAACAAAAAGATGTGACACGTGTGCGTTCAAAATGCACATTTAAGCTCATGCTTGTAATCCTAGCTACTCAGGAGGCTGAAATTTGAGGATCAAGGTTCAAAACTAGCCAAAGCACAAAAGGACCTGAGTCTTTATCTCTAATTAACCTCTACAAAATGGGAAGTGGGGCTTGGCTCAAAGGCAGGGTGGTACCCTTGAGCTGGCCAGCACCCAGGGCCCCCCGCAAAGCACATTTAAAAATGGCAAGCCATGAAGTTAGGATAACTTGGCAACACCTAAAAGAGTATTTTGTTCACAAACACAAACAATATTACACACAACAAGACATCTCAATAGAAAAGAAAGGAAAACATCTTCCCTTCTCTAGAAGTCAAGCAGTGCTTTTCAGCCCCCCACAAGATACTCTTCAGCATTAGTCAGATACTCATCTGACATTACCAAGTGTTACCAAAGATGTGGAGTACTGAGAAACTCTAACACACTGCTGGATCAATCGCTTAAAAAATACAATTTGGAGTTACGTACTAAGGAAGGCATTTACCCTGATTCGTCAATTCCACTCCTAGAGAAACTCTTATTACCATGTGCCATATTGAATAAGAGGTTCTCTTATTGAACAGATACTTCTGAGCAGTAGTTTCTGTAGTAGGAAGTTACTGGAAATAAACTCTTCAAACAGCAATAACTGAAAAGTCTACACAAGGACTATGGCATAGTTGCACAAGTGAATATTATGTAATAGTGCTAAGTAGGCATAATGTGCCTCAACATACTAAATTGGTAAATCTTTGAAATACAAATGTGAATGAAAAGAGCAAGCTGCATAAAACCATGCTACCATCTCTACGTACTTCAGAGAATAGTCAAATTTTAGAACGTGTATTATTCAGAAAGGTCTGAAACTAAAAATGACTACAAGAGAAAATAAATATTTTCTAATAGTTCCATGACAATAGGGCCTCATTAGAGGTATACTTTTCAAATAAGATTGGGGAATCCCTCAACATATTCAGAATTATTCAAACTATATTTCAATAGCATGTTTAGTTCTTGGGACCACATTTTATGAAGACAATTTGAAAAAAAAATAAAGAGCTTCCTCTAAAAGTTAATGTCAATATTGGGTATGGAAAATACATTTTACAGGAAAGGTTAAGTGAGCTAGATTTTGAAATATTCAACTAAGAGAAGACCTTAGGAAAATACATGATAGCTGACTTCAAAAATTAAAAGAAACTCTATGCAGAAGAAAGCTGAAACTTCACATACAGTGGCCACCCACTGTCAGTAGAGAGAGATATGCTGAAGCTGACTTAAGCTTTGAAAATTAAAATATCACCTCACAGCAGCTAGCTGGAGGACTAAAGCTGGAATGTAGCCTATTATAGTCCAAGCATTTGCTACAGCTGTTAAAAACTGATTCCTTTATAAATGTTTATAATTTTCATTTTTCTTGAAATGGGCAATATTTTATAACTCAGAGTAGAGGCTTAGTATAGTCATATATATGTTATATAACCTTGAAAAAACCTAATAGACCTAATAATGTTTATCTTGAGTTATATCATTCATTCATCCCCTTATTTATCTGGCAGTTTTAGGATTTGAAGTCAGGGCCTCACACTTGATCAGGTGGTACCATTTCAAGTTATGCTTCCAGTCTTGTTTTTGCTGGTTATTTTGGAAACTTTTCTGCCTGGGATGGCTCGACCTGTCATCCTCCAGAATCTCAGCTTCCTGAGTAGCTAAGATTAGAGTTGTGATCTACTAGCACCCAGCTGTATTAGTTATTTGTATTTCTTTTCAGTCCCTTTAGTACAGATAAAAAAAGGATGACTCCTGGGGAGGCAGAATTAGGAGGAGTGTGGTTCAAAACCAGCCTGGGGGAAATAGATAGCAAGATCCTGTATCAAAGAACTAGCCAGGTATGGTAGTGTTCCTTTATAAAACAGGCAGCCCAATTCTATGGATGTTACCTAATACTGCTCAGCCTCAGCTGTAAAGTAGGATGATAAATATTTACCAGTGATAATGTTCCTTCCAAATAATTCCATGCCTTAATCTCCAGAGTCTATCAATATGTTAAGACAGACAAGGCAGACTTTGAAAATGAATTAAGGAGAAACTGTGGTGTGTGGGGGGTGAACAGAGAAAGAGAGACAAAGAGAAAGAGATGGATAGGCAGAGAAACAAAAACAGAGAAACAGGGACGAGATTAACCTGGATTGCATAGTAGAGTCAGAGTTTGCAAAAAAGAAGAATGTGAGAGGGCTGAGGAAGAGAAGATTATTTGATGGCAGAAACAGAGATTGGAGTGATGGATGCCTTCTTAAAAAATGAGGAAAGAAACCCCTAAATCAAGGAACAGTGGATCACTAGAAGTTGAAGATGCAAGAAAAAATAGTAACTGCAAACAGTACAATTAAACAACACCTCTTGTTTCCATTTCTTGGAGTTCGTCACTGTTTTGAATTCTGTACCCTTTGTTTTATCTGATCTGGAGAGAGAAAGAGGAAACACAGAAATAGTGGGACAAAGGTTGAACCAATTCCATAGTGATACTCACTAGACATTTTGTTTGTTTATAATAGTATTATAAAAATTTTCTCGTGCCAGGAGTTTGGCCTAGTGGTAGAGTGCTTACCAAACATGCAGGAAGACCTGGGTTCGATACCTCGGTACCACATACATAGAAAAAAAAATGGAAGTGGTGCTGAGGCTCAAGTGGTAGAGCTCTAGCCTTGAGAAAGTCCAAGGGCAGTGCTCAGGCCCTGAGCTCAAGCCCAGGACTGGCAAAAAAAAAAAAAAAGAAATTTGTTCATATATATATATATATATATTCATGTAAGACTACCAACCATTCATTTTTTTTAAAAAATAATGTATTTGCCTGCTTTCCTATCAAAGTAATTCTTGCTTCATAAAATAAGTTAATCAGTGTTAAAAATAAACAAACAAACAAAAAATGGGGCCTCCTCTGACAACTTCCAAAGTCTTTTGACTTTTAGTGCTGGAAAATGAATTTCTGACTTCTTACTTCTTCACTGTAAGATAATTCATGTATGCTATTTGTGAAAGCAGCAATCATCTCACAGGGAGTTTTATAAAGACCAAATGAGATAAGCCAAATGAGATAAGTTCTTGACCTCTGTAACTATTCCCATGCACACAGTTGACCTCAATGAAAGCTAACATGTACAATCAGCCATAGTGGCGTGTCTTCAGTTGTTTTTCCATACTCCATTTTCATACTTCTGTGTATCACTAACAAGAATTTCACAGCCATTGGTGCTGAGGTTCTGACACCTGGCCAACTACTCCAAAACTCCACACCTAGGTTGGTGTTAGAGGCCATACTGTTGCAGCTCTAAAATTCAATGACCAGATGTTTACATAGGATGTCTACTAAACGCCTTTCAGTCTACCTCTGATCTTCTCATATGGCTTAACCTGTAGTTAATGTCAGAATTTTCTAATGCCAAATTCTCCCGTGTTATCATTGCTATGGACACTGATTAGGCAATCTTAATCTTGTCACTGAAACAAACAGAAAGAACGAAAGAACATTCATACCACTTTATTTAGATTTAGATTTTTGTTAAAAAAAAAAGGTATTCGATGTTTTGCAAATTATGCTTTTAGCAAAAGCGTCTAGCTTTGAGAGTCCATATGGATCCTCTGGCTCCTTCTGTCTCAAATCAAGTGAGTTGCTCTCAGGAACAGGGTTGGCCGGCCACCCTCACTAAATGTCCTGCCAGCCCCTGTCTTCCTAAGTGGCAGGACATTTGACACACTTTCCTTGCTGCTAAAGGTGTAGATAACAGTACGTGGGATCAAACGTGACCAAAATAGCGTGAACACTGAATTGCTGTTGAACACTGCCTCCTTTTATATCCTACTTCCTCCAGCTCACCATGGGAAGAAAGTCTGTGAAGAAAGAAGTTCTGCCATCCACAACTCAGTCTCAAGTATTCCTATTGATTTTAGTTCAGTACAGGGAAGGATATTATGAGACAGACTGACAATGCTTGGCTAAGTCTCTGAGGGTTACTTTGACTTGAGGAAATCTCCACAAGATGCTTGTGAAAGAACAATTAGATTTCTGTGCTCTGGAACTAATGAAGAGGATATGAGGGGGAAAAGACAGGACTATGCATTAGCAGAGAAGCATCCTCTGAAACAATAAGGAACTGGGAGTTTGAAAGCCTGTGAGAAGGAGAGAGAAGACAGTGGGAGATGGAAGTAACTAAGGTCAGCTACATCAGGTCTAAGCTAGCTATCCCGACCATCTGAAATTTTACTGTGCAGAGTTCACCTAAAGAGCTAGCTATCATCAGGCCTACAGCATATGGTCTTTTATTTTCATTTTTTTTTAGAAAGAAGGAATAAATAATCACTTCTAGGATGTGACCATAGTATGGGTGACGGGGAGGCAGTGGGAGTGGGAATGGAAGCAGAGGGGTACATATGGGCTAGGCGGTAGGGAGGAGAGAGAGAGACACAGGACCTGGAAGCTTCCTATTGCCTGGTTATGTGCATGAAGACAAACCATCACTAATGAGTGAGCCAAGCACAAGGCTACAGACACCAAATCAAATAGAGTGGATGATCGTAGGTGAAGAGAAAACCAGAACCTTAAGAAAACAGAGTAGCTCACATAAAGAGCTGCAAAGGAAGCAAAAGGAAAGGAACTCATGAGCAGCAGGACACAAAGGAAGATAAGCAATGTAAGAAAGGCTGGGAGTGGTTCATGCCTGTAGTCCTAACTATTGTGGAGCCTGAGATTTGAGGATTGTGGTTGGAAGCCAACCTGGGCAATAAGTCTATGAGATTACAATTAACTCTCAAAAAGGGGACAGTACTGAGGCCCTAGGACCAGCATACATAAACATGCAAGAATGATGTCAGAGAAATTCCTGTGGAAAGATGGCATTGGAGGGTGCTGTGTAGCTGGGCCATAAGCAGCAACATGGTTCAGTGAAGCGAAGTTTGAAACACCACTGAACCCTGAATCCCCAAAGCCCTGAGCATCCCTATGTGATACGCTTTTATCTCCTGAGCTGGGTGAGATGACCCTCACAAACTTTTTATAACATGAAGCCCAGAAGACAAATGAGGCTTTCTCATATTCCCAAGAAGCCAGTGGTCAGATCCCAGCTCCAGCCACACCACTGTTATTTACAACCAACTCTTTCCCCAAAGGATTGAAAAATCAAGATGGAAAACAAGGAATCTATGATCTAGCAAGCATATAACAATGTGCAGAGTAGACACAGCGCTGGCCTCCACCTCTCAGCCCTGCCAACTGTTAGAAAGAATACATGGCTAGGCCTTGTAATTCATTCTCTCACAGAAGTAGAAATTAATTGCAGTTTAAGTGACTAGTAAGAAAAAAAAACAATCAAATAACTCCATAAATGCCTATACACACAATATTCATTAAATGTTCCCTTAAGAGCAGTGACTAGAAGCAGGGTCTGGAATAGAATGAAAAATGACAATTATGCACTGAGAAAGGAATTAGATGTTCCCCAGGGTGAGTCACGGAAGAGAATGACTGCTGGAAGAAAAAGAGAGGAAGAAATTGGACTAGCAAGCAGTATGTTACTGAGGGTCAAGGAAAGGGACCAGGGGCTTTTCCTGGTGACAAGGAATACACAAGACTGAAAAAGGTTAAAAAAAAAAAACAAAAGAACCCACACAACAGAACAGAAGACAGATTGATGAATGAATTAACAAGAAGCTGAATCACAGAAAGGAAGGACCAGACTGGAGATGGGGGGAGAGGGAGGGATCCATTTAGAATGCATTGTTTGTAAATGTCCAGTGCTGAGCAAGATAAAGTTTGATCTATGACCCAACTTAGGTAGAGATGGAACTTCAAGTTCAGGTTCCTTTAAAATGTCTATCTAGGGGCCGGGAGCATGGCCTAAAGGTAGAATGCTTGCCTAGCATGTAGGAAGCTCTGGGTTCAATTCCTCGGTACCACACACACAGGAAAAAGACAGAAGTGGTACTGTGGCTCTTGTGGTAGAGAGCTAGCCCAAAGACAGTGCTCAGGCCCTGAGTTCAAGCCCCAGGACTGGAAAAAATAAAAGTCTATTTATAGCTATAGATATAAAGAGATAAATTATTGAGAGAGAACTTATATAGAGAAATAGATACACAGAAACAGATATATCTACACATTTCTATTTCTTGAGACTTAAAATTACATATCTACTTGAGTCCATTGGAGGAATAACTAGAACAACATGTGCTTTTTAGCTTCACTCTGGGGCCTGCCCATCAAAACTAATGACAATTCAAGTCATAAAACAAAAATCTGCGTTCCAGTCACCCTAACACTAGCCTTGAACATTGATTTGGATGTTGTGTTCCTATGCTCGCAGCATTCCTTATGCCTAGAGTGAATGGTGTGGATGCTCATTTACCTATCAACCACCTGGCCAGCTTCTTTGGACTATTCTGAGCACTTCTCAGGGAGGATTCTACTCCTTATGCACCATAAGAATAATGCGAAGATCCTCATATTATAATCTTGGAGCCAACTAATAAATGCTGAAAACACAGATCCATACAAAATATTCTTGTTCTCAAGCTCCGCTGGTGCACTACAATCCACTTGGAAATACATACACCCTTCGCTCTTATTACAGAGGATGGGTTTCAAAGAAAATTCTAAGCCTGTACATCAATCTACTGTTAAGGGGCCAATAATTTCTTCTCTGTGTTGGTTAAATTTAGATCTATAGATTTTTAACTTTGTTGGCAGCATGCCCCAAGACATAAAATACAGAGAAAATTTGAACACACTCCTGGTCTCAATGAACAAACTTCCCCAGTGGGAATCTCATGGGTAACAGGAATCACCCTCCACCTTAAATCCTTTCTGTATGTGTTTATACCTCAGTTCTTCCCCAATTTTGCAAGCCCTCTATGAACAGGACTGCATCCTAATACCATAGCTGGCTCATATGTTCCAATGGTATTGTGACTGTCAGAACACACACACACACACACACACACACACACACACACACACACACGTGTGTGTGTGATTGACTGTAAATCACTGCCCTGGCCCTTTTCTTACCAAGAATGGCAAAGTCAGCATCACAAGGAAGGACCACCAGAAACACAGCCTCAGATGACAAATTCTAGGCAAATGAGGCTTTTAGAGGAAATATAGAAGGGAGTGAGGGAAGTACATTGGGGAAGAGCAAAGGCAAGCAGAGGTGTGGTATCTGAAGCCATGTCTGGTCCCACAGAGAGCTCCTCAGTGTGAATCATCAGAGGCCAAACTGCACAGAGCCAGTGGAGCTGAGTGTTCGCACCTCAGCATTAGCCAGTCGGTAGTTAAGGGCTGTTCCCAAGGATGGGCTGCAACCTTAGGCATCCTGGCATAAAGTAGATGTCATGATCCCACACAACTCTCCAGAGGAAAGTGCAGATGAGAGGGTTGGCAGCTCCTGCAACACTTGCCAGAACTGGAGACCAGGTGTGGCTCTACACCCTACATGCACAGCTCCTGCCTAAGGCCACCACTTCGTCCCAGAGCAGCTACACTGCAGGCAGGCAACCTTCTTTAGAGCCTGGAAGATTTCTCATGGAGAGGGGGGATTGCCTGGCCAGGGAGCTGGGAACTTCCTGTACTGCCTCCCACTTTATAAAATCACACCTGTAAACCTGTAAGATTCTGCCTTTTAAACTTTAATGAACTTCTGTGTGTGGTCTCTTTGCTAGTTGCTGCCTTTTTAATTGGCCACTGTCCCCTCATGAGAACACCTGCAAAATTTCTTCTTAGTCTGCTTTTCTCCACCTAAATTCCTACTTGTATATCTCACAATGGTTCAATAACTTCCAAATGCCATTCATTCACTTTGCTATTCATCCCATGTAAGTAACTTCTTTAGTAAAGCAACATCTATTTTTTTATAATTTTCTGTCTTCCAAAGTCATCAAAAAGAGGTCTAATTCAAAGTACCTTCTCTTATACAAAGTGAAATAGTCATAGCTCAAATGATTCCACAATATGGGGCATCATTTCAAATCTGCTTATCCATCTGCTTCCTACTCATGGAGAAATTCCAGTTTGTCCATCACTCCAGTTAGGGAGTTCCTGGAGAACTACCCAGCCCTCCAGGAGTGGTATGACCCACATGGATCAAAAGAGGAATATTCTTGCTCTGGGCTTACCAACTCAATTAATGCAATCTAAAATTAACTTTATGATTTAACCAAATCCTACGACAAGGTTCATTATACCACTGATTTACACACTGACTGTAAACAAGTAATTTACATATTTTTGCATGTGCTGTCTTATCCCATCTTTAGTTTCCAGATTGACTTTTATTTTAATTCAAGTATAGTCAATCTTCTGTATTCATGGATCAAAACTATTTGAAAAAAAAAACTTCTACATCTGTACTGAAAATGAGCAGATTTTTTCCTTGTAATTATTCCCTAAGCAATACAGTTTAACAACTATTTATAAAGCATTTATGTTGTACTAGGTATTATAGCTAACATAGCCACACTTTAAAGTATATGAGGATATATGTATATTTTTCTCCTTTACATAGGGGCTTGAAGGTATGTGTGTTTTGTTGGGGATACTGGAATATGTCAACCCCTTGACAATACCACAGGGAAATAGAACAGGCCTTTACATATATTCAGTGAAAAGCTTTGGGTGATTTGCTCATTCCAACCTGAAATGATTTCTTAGTTTGTAATTGCGTAACTGCTCCTAAATTTCATGTCAATCATAACTCTGACAAACATACTTTATCTAGCTATGAATCAACTAATAGACATAGTATATTTATAAACACATATTTATATATACACATATTGCTGTATATTTTTACATGTGTGTGTATCTTTATCAAAATTATCAATCAGAAACAATATCTTGACAGGAGTATGAATGGATCTTTATAATCCACCACTGGAAACCACTGTCCCGTGATAGTATCTACAGAACTTAATTCATGCTTTTTCAAGAGCTAGTCCAAAACCTACAACTCACTCATCCCTTCAGATATGAACTCTCATATCTGTTGAAGAATACAAAATAATTTCTAAAATACTTGTAGTTACTTGTCACTTTGATATTAAAATTACATACTAAAGACAAACTCAGTGTGAGATAGATACTTTTTTTCCAATGCTGAGGACAGAACTCAGGACCTTGCTTTTGCTTGGCAGGAGCTCTACTACTGAGCTCCACATGTAGCTCTGAAACAAATATTGAGAACTGCTGGTATCTAAGGAAATATTTCATCATAGCCACCTAGACTTGGTCTCCAAAAATGAAAAGATTAAGTATTAGAAAAATATCTGTGATTGAAGTGCATCATTTCATTAGATCAAAGGTAACACACAATATGGTATTCGTATCATCTATATGAGTAGGAATATGATATGAGGTATATTAGGTATATTATAAACAATTCTCCTTAATGGATATCATCACCATACGATTTTCATATTACAGAATAAAAATCTTAAATTGGATAAAAATATTATCTCCTCTCCTCAGGAGAGGAGATACAATTTGAGCCCAAGTCTGTCTAGCCATAAATCAGACACCCTGGCCTCCATTTTACAGTCTCCTTATAGATGATAATCATTTTGTAATATCTCAAAACACATGTTTAATAAAAGTTTCAGGACATTAGAACTGCAATAAGATTTCTTTGGCATCTCTTGGAAAATGTATCATAAAATAAATACAATTAGAAATTAGAATACCAATAATTATTTTAAACATTGCTACGTAAATTACGGTTAATGCTATCAAATGTGATACCAAAAGAATTAGTATGCTCTTTGAAGAAAAGAGCTATTTTATTTTAATATGATTGTTGACTAATAAAACATGGGAAAATCAAGTGAAATATTATTAGCCTTAGCAAATAAATGGAAAGAAACACAGTGTGTAATAGATCTGTGACCATTAACTAGAAAAGCAAGAGAAAATGATCTCAAATATAATTAAATTAAAAGCACCTATGAAAATCCATTAAAATATGTATAAGCTCTGTAAGAAAATAATATTTTCTGTCATATCTTCAGACTTTAAAACCCAAAGATACTATGAATGATTGAAAGCTGTGAGAAAATAAATGCTTGAAGAGTATTTCAGTTTGCTCATAATTCCATTAGAAATGTACCAAGATTTTAAATTAGAAAATAAATTGTTACGTTCACTTTGTAGAGTGATCAGGGGGTAATTGCTAAGATTCATTTGAAACCAAGAATCATATAGGGGTAGAGGCCAGCATTTCAGAAATAAAAGGATATAGCATGCTTTTATATAAGTCATGTAAGTTAAAATGGGCTACACAACTATAATATGGTTCTGCTACCATCAGAATTAATTAGCAGCAGCTAATTAAATAAATAGTACACTGCCCAGACACAGAAACACATACACGAACTTAAGGGTAGTTTTAATCACAGAATAATAAAAAGAAATTTTCAATAAATGCCATCAGACCATTAGAAAAAATTATAATTATATCCATATTTCATTCTGTATTGCCAAAATCAGTCACAATAAATTTTGTTAAAATTTAGAGTACACTTATTAAAGGCAATAAAAAACTATAGGAAGTTACTTACTAAACACAATGACAAATTTGTGAGATAGGTCAGCAACTAATATTTGAGTGCAATAACAAACATGAAAAATACCCATATAGCAGACAGCACAATAGAAAGCAGACATCAAACTAGAAAAATAATTTCCAGAGTTAAGACAAAGATAGTTTATAAGCAAAATACTGATACCATGATGGACAAGTGGCACAGACCAATAAGATATAACTACAAATATCCAGTTAGCATTTGAAATTTCTTTAAGTGATAAATGCTGCTGAATTTGAAGAAAAACAGACTCTCCCATGCATGTCACAAGAGTGCATCTTGTCCCACATCCAAAATGAGCCATAAAAAATGTGCAAGCCCTTTGACTATATGGCCTAAATATTGTCAGAAGGAATTAAGATGGTCACAATAGAAGAGATGCAAAGCTAGGAGCCACATTTTTCCTTCTAGAAGGAAGAATGAACATTCAGTTCTCACTGTACATTGCAAAGTGTTAGTCACTGAATCACCACCCCACTGTGAAGAATATTTATGGGACAAGAACATGCTTCCCATTAGGTGAAGATGAGTAAGATACAAAAGTTTAACTAGACCATGGCTCTGATTCTGTCATATCAATATATGCAGAGAAAGAACCTAAAGAAAATACTCCATCATGTTACACTGGCTATCTCAGAGTATTAGAATAAGTAATTTCTAATTTTAACAGTAGAATAAATTTCTTATAGATTTTAAAAGTGAAATTTATTACAGACAAGGAAACAAGCCATTCAATATTAGACATGGCATACCTTTTAAATGTGATACACACACACGCGTGCGCTCGTGTGTGTGTGTGTGTGTGTGTGTGTGTGTGTGTGTGTGTGTGTGCATGCCTTTGCTTTTTGTGTCCTACTAGTTTTACGGCTTTGCTGTAGAGGGAAGTGAGCTGTTTAAGTGGCCCATGAGTCATCTCAGCCTCTGAAAGCTGTCTCATCCAAGAAGCCATCTCTTCATCAGATCTAGCTGATTCCTTTTCTGTTCCTTCTACTCTGGCCTCTTCCCGCTCAGTCCTGTCTATTTCTACTTCCCTCCTCTTCAAAGTCTGGTCACAACAAAATAATCCCAACACGAAAAATATGGCAGCAGTGTGGTGGGCACGCTGAGAATGGCACAGGAATGATGTGCATTTCTCATAGGTACATTCTGCTGCTGCCCAATGAGGGCTTCTTAATCCTATTTTCACTGCCAAGGGGAAGCACCTCGGCCCGCTCCTAACCTTCACTCTTGAGAATCCCTCCAGTTCCTATTACTCATCATGACAACAGAAGTCGTGTCTACTTCAGAAGTTTGAGTCAGGGAGCTTCACTAACAAAATCTCCTTTAGCCACTCGATAGTGTTTAGTAAAGATTTAGCAGGTGCCTTATGTGGTTCTGGGAAGTATAACAAGTGTGGGCAGCTGGATAATGGCTCTTAGAAATATCCCCAGTCTTTTGTTGTTGTTGGTAGCGGTGGTGGTCAAGGAGGTCATGGAGCTTGAACTCAGGGCCTGGCTGCAGTCCTTGAACTTAGGTGGTCAAGGATGGTGCACTACTACTACTGGACTCCATTTCTAGTTTTCCAGTGGTTAACAAGAGATACAGAGTCTCATGGTCTTTTTTGTCCAGGCTGGCTTTGAATCATGATTCTTACATCTTAGCTTCCTTAGTAGCTAGGATTACAGCATGAGCCACCAACTCCTGGCCCCACTCTTATTCTGGAAGTATGAACAAATGAAAGGGCTTACTGAAATGACAGGATTTTGATTTGAGAGCTTATCATGTATTATTGAGTTGTAATTTGTTATAGAGGGCAAATATAATAAATGCCAATAAAACCAAGTGACCCTCTCCATTGAGCCTTACTGGGCATGTAAGGCATTTATTTTTATCCCTCAAAATTTCTCTAATTCACTTCAAGTTTTACAAGAGTTTTCTAACAAGACAAGAGTTTTTGAGTTAAGAAAAAAAAAAACTTCCTCCTCCTGCTCCTCCTCCTCTTTTTTTTTGCCAGTCCTGGAGCCTGAACTCAGGGCCTGTCCTTGGGCTTTCTCAAGACTAGTGGTCTACCACTTTGAGCCACAGCACCACTCCTGGCTTTTTCTGTTCTGTGTTGTGGTACCGATGAATCGAACCTAGGACTTCATGCATTCATGCATGCTAAGGCAAGCACTCTACCACTAGGCCATGCTCCTGGCCCTTGTGTCACCTTCTTGAGGATTCATAATTTGCTTTTGTTATGAAAAATGAAATACTCTAATACTTCAGTATGTTTTACTTTTTGCAACCCCAAATTTCCACATGTATTTGACCAAAGAAGCTTTAAACATTTATTTACATAACATTATTAACAATAACCAATATTTATTGCTTTGCATGATCATATGTACCAGGTGCTGGGCTAGATTCTGTGGATATGATGAATCCATTCTTTAGAAGAATCCATTCACTATCTCTAGCCATGTCTAAAAAGAACCATAAAAATGTTCAAGCCCATTGTTCGCGTGTTTGAAGACCTGTCCGGCAAAAGGCATTACAAAAATGATGAGAGGTCAGATGCAAGCCTACTGAAGGCCACTTGCCATTTTAAAAAGTTTAATCAAACTTTCTATTGCTCTTCAGATGACCTGTGTGTATTATCATCAAACGTGTTCCAGTTTATCTTACCCAGAAAAAAGTCATGCTGCTAGAAAGGAAATATGTCTCTTTGGATATAAAATTATGAAAGTCTATCTTCCTCAATATTATTCATATTCTACTTGATAGTGTACCCAGTTATGTTTTTTAAAAGTTATTTTGGGAGGAAGATAGGAGAGAGTTTTTTAATATTTAATTTGCCAAACAGCAGATAAATACTGTTACTGAGAAATTAAACTATCTGAAACTATTTTACCAAAGGTTAGCTAGATCATGTTATCCAAAAGAGATTACTGAACAGCATGCAGGGCCTTTTAAAAAAATATTGTTATTGTTGATTTATTAACTGTTTTTGCCAGTCCTGGGGCTTGTACTTAGGGCCTGCACACTGTGCCTGGGCTTCCTCATGGCTAGAGCTCTGCCACTTGAGCCACAGCACCATGTCTGGCTTTTTCTATGTATGTGGTACTGATGAATCGAACCTAGGCCTTCATGCAGGTTAGGCAGGCACTCTACCACTAGGCCAAACTCCTAGCCTTATTTTTTTTTTTTTGCCAGTCCTGGGCTTGAGCTCAGGGCCTGAGCACTGTCCTTGCATTTTTCTCAAGGCTAGAGCTCTACCACTTGAGCCTCAGCACCACTTCCAGCTTTTTTTCTATGTATGTGGTACCAAGGAATCGAACCTGGGTCTTCATGCATGCTAGGCAAGCACTTTAACCACTAGGCCAAACTCCCGGCCCGACTCCTAGCCTTATTTACTTAACTTTTGAGGTAGAGTCTCACTGTGTATCCCAAACTGGAGCTAGCCTCAAACCCTCAGTCGTCCTCCATGAGCCTCCTGAGCACTGAGGTGACACGGACAGACCACTATGCATTGCTGCAAACCATTGCTTTTTAAGCTCAGTCACCTTTACAATCTTTATTACTGTCCTTCTGCATCACTCCACCTTCAGTTCTTAAAAGTCTAGGAGCTTTATGGATATTACTTTTGTAGCTTCTAGGACAGTAAATAAATCCTGTGGATTCTCAATTAAGTAGGCAATAACATTAAAGCATATGAATTGCACCCCTGTTTTGTCAGGTAGTAAAGACTGAACATGCATACTAGTCTAGTCCAGCTACAAATGTTGCCACTGTTGTTGCCCTTGCCAAATTTCTTTTGCAACTCCTCCCTCTCCAGCAGTTACAGGGGACATGGGTATGCAAACACTGCTCCCGTTTTTACAAGAAAGTAATTTAAAAATAAAACCAGATGAAGACTTTTTAGCAGGGTATATTTTAATCATTAAATGAGTAAGCAGGCCTCCTCTTTCCAAATACTTTTCAATTCCAATTAATAGATTTTAAAAAATCATCGATTTATTTTTAAAATTCAATTAGAAAAATATCTGGAGCATTTAATTAGCAGTCATAATGCATACTAATGAGAAAATCCCCATCAACTGTTTTTAAATACTACTGAATATTCATTCAATACAGCCTACCATTTTATACCAATCAAGTAGGTAATAAAAAAAATCAAAGTCCTGCTCTTAAAATGATCTCATCAACAATTCAAACAGTTCTGCTGAGAATCTGTAGTAAACCTAGCACTTCCTCATGCCACACCTTTTTTTGCAGTAGTGGGAGGGTTTGTCTCCAAAGAGAATGCCCTTTGCTTCTTCTTGTCCTCTTTCTGTAATAATTCTAAATTCTATTGTTAGAGGTCAGTGTTCAGTTCTGTATCACCAAATGACAGAAATACCTACTTCTACTTCACTTTAATTCAGCCAGTGGATGATCAGTGGTACTCTTGGTGTAAATGACAGTGGTCACACTTTTGAGAAACTTGACTCTAGATACTACTACTAAGGACTAGCAGGGAGCCATGAGAAGATGAGAGAATCTGTCCATCTTGTGCTTAGAATATGTCAGGGGTTGACGCTCTTAAATTTGCTGCAAGAAGTACCCGTCAGTCAGTGGTCTCAGTGGTAACTCAAAGATGTCATGGGTGCTGTGTCACAAAGAGTATAGATGCTTCTTGTTGTCTAGCACAATGACCACAAGTCTCAAAAGACTCATCACAGTGACATGGGCTAGAAGATTTCTGCTCTCTTTCTTCCCTGACACATATGGCTCTGTGGTTGATCTGATTGTAGGCACAGAAATGCCACCCATCTCTCAAGTTCTCTTCCTCCCTCCCCGCCCCCCGCCACCGTGATTGGTTGCCAAAGAGTAGAATCTAATAGCTATATAAAACAAAGCTGAAAGAATCCATATATTTGCATTAGAAAAACACAAATTGGGGTCAAATCCAATTTAAATATTTTTCAAAGGCTCCATTTGAAAATCTGTTACTACTTAATTCTGAGAAAGTTGATATCAACCAAAAATGTTTAATTCGAATGACATTTACAATGTAGGTGATGTTAATGATTACATGGATATAAGCAATTTTGTACACAATCTCCATGAATTAAAAACGTTACAATATGAAGAATGATAGGAAGCCATAAGGAGCTTCTGGAGGGGCAACAAAGCAGTGGTTGTAAAGTTGTTTGAAGAAAAATAAAGAACAAAGGGGAAACACAGGATTTTTAAAGATAAAGATTACAAATCCTCCCATGCAAACTACTTCCAATAAGCTATTTCAGCTCAAGCATGATGAGCATAACATCGTGCAATGCATTTTCCCTACTTAAAATCTGTTCTCAATCGTTTTTGTGAGTTCACATGTACACAATGCATGTCTGAAATCAGGCAAGGTCTCTTTCATACTAAAAGGCATTCCCATCAATCGTCCCTAGTAAGGTCTGCTTGCTGATTGACAGAAATGATCATGTCAACAGGTACTTGGCCGGAACCAGCAGAGAGAAGGAAGTAAGATTCTATTTTAACTTGATTGGGAAAGAAGATAATTTGTTCTTCCTGCATATTAATAGACCAATATTTAGTCCAAAATCTCTAATTTGTAGTGGACATTTGCTTCTTCTGAAAATTCAAACAGGTGAAAGGGTCTTTTCTAACAGTTCTTTACAAATGCCACATTTGCATGCATGCCTTTTATGGAGATGAATGATTTTAAAATTATGGAAATTAATCTTAAAATATTAATCTTGTATTTTATCTAAGTACCTATGAGAATAGTTTAACTCAGAAAAGGCAGTATGCTGATAAGAATTTCTGCACAAGTGCTAGTTTTCATAACAACATGTAATGATGAGGTAAAAGAATAACTATTGATGAATAATAGGATGGCAAGAAAGTTATTAATGTGGCTATTAAATAAATATCATGGCAATAGAAATAAGACAATTTAACATCAAAGCTTTCAGATAAACATAAGAATGAGTGAGAAAAAAAGAAAAGCAGAAGGACAAAAGGAGAAAAAAAAGGAGGGAGATGAATTGCAAGCTTGATAGTTAGCTAGAAAAGAAACCGCAGGCAATGAAGGGCAAGGGAAAAAAACTAGGATCCTTTAAATCAGATGTCCTAACTTAATATTTTACATTCGTACTTTATATCAATTGCAAATATTGTTGAATTCTTAAAAATAACTCCTTTTCTCTATGGTAGCTCAGGGACCATGTGACATTTATTCAAAGTCTTTATGTTAATTCAAAGGAAATAAAAACTAAATGCTCAGAAAATATTCCTGCAAAGAGACAAATAACAAGTCAGCATAAATTACAACAGATCCCATATTTACACACTGGCAATTCTTGAAAAGCTAAGTTGCTCTGAAGTTCTTCTCTCTGAACTTTCAAAATTTGGAAGAAAATGCAATACGAAATAACATTGTCTAAATTTAGAGAAAGGGTACTTTGGGAGGGATGAGAATGTTGAAAAGGCGTGGCATTGATCGAAACTCCTTGTATTCATAAATTGCTCTGTTGAATATCAGCTCCTATGTCCATTACTTGAAGATGGTAAAAAAATTAAAGAAAAATTATTTTCTTCCCCATTGAAAACTTGTGTACATAGTCTACATTATTCCTGAAACATTCTTTACTTTTTTTCTTAAAAATTCTACTACCCTGTGTATCTACAAAGATTGTCAGAGTATTCATGGCAACCCTTGGACTTATTTTTCCTAAATACTCAGAAGAGTGTTCCTGAGTTGTGTAATAATGAACTTCATCCTTCTGTACAAATTAAACTAGGCATTGTAAAGCACAGGTAAATGAAAAACTGGGTTTGAAAAAAAAAAGTACTGACCAATCCATGTCAGGCTCAGTTTTTTTTTTTTTTTGAGAGAGAGAAAGATTAAGGTACATACAGTCAACTGGTATGAAGGTCACCAAGCAAAATGTTGTAACCTTAAAGTGCCACTGCCATGTAGTTGGTAAATGGCAACCAATTTACTTGTTCTGTTTGTTTACTTGGTATTAGTACATGCCAAATTATCCATAAATACACACTATTAAAGTCTTATATTTTCAGCAAAGTATATCAACGATGAGTGCATTTTTTCTATAAGTTGAAACAAAAATAGTTGAATACTGTATTAAAAAATTGGCTCCCTCCATCCAAATTGTTAAAAGTGACAGCCAAGCTCAGAATTCCATAAATGATTTATTTAAGATATGAGCCATGACAAATCTGTTCCTGTTCATTATCTGCGTGCTGACAATGTTTAAGTTACCAAATTACCTCAGCTAGTAAATTTTTCTGATTCTCATGGGAAAGAACTAAGAATCATGAGGCACTTCAAGTACCTTGATCTTTCTCAATGAAAACCAGAAGGAAGTATTCTGGGTTTGAAGGGCTCCAATCATTTTCTGCCTGCTTTGGCCTAGCTGTTCCTATTGACAAGGAAAGTTCCTTATGGAGCAAGTAGTTCCTCACTCTGAATGCAGATGCTCATCTTCTTAATCCCTATAGCAGGTAGTCTCTATGCAAGTCTCTTCTGAATGAATCAGACTTCAGCAGATGAACATAAGGCTATCCTTTGAACTGTAGGCTTTTCTAGAGCATTGGGTTATTTTACTTTGTGTTTGTGTAACAGTTCCAGGGGTCATGGGGTCTGGATTTACGGAGGGTGTGTATTGGGGATGGGGGAGGTAAGAACCTAAGATCAATATCTCTGTTGTAACTGATAGAAGAGAGAAGGGGCTAGTGTGTGTGGAGAAGGGGGCCAAGGTCAAGTGCACTTAGTTGTCATAGAGGTCAGGATACACATTCTGGAGCCCATGGCACCTAGAGATCACTGGGCAATCCCCTTTCCAATGATGGGAGCTCCAGCTGTAGGAGAAATAGGAAAATCATGGGGGTTGGGAAGGGGTTTTAATCTCTCTGCTGTCCACTTGTCTCAATGGCCAAAGGAGGACCCACTAAATGCCAATTCTCTAGTTTCAAACCAGTATTTTTCATCATGGGTCTTCTCTGCATTGATTTTTGATTGTTTTGGCACTAAAATATCTGTTTTGATGGCTTAATCTTTTGCCATGCCTTTAAATGTTGTGACCAGAGCAATATCCTCTACTTCTTTTCCCTGACTCTGACCCTGACCTGTCACCTCACTATACACTATGATCTGAAAATAGTGGCAGATGTATAAATCCTGGGTTATGTCTGTAATCCTAGATAGGTGGGAGGCTGAGAACTAAGGATTGGAGTATAAGGCCATTCTGAGCAGAAAACCAGACCCTTCACATGCCATGACTGGATACAGTGGTATGTACCTGTCATCCCCAGCTCTGTGGGAGGCCAAGAGATTAGGAGGATCAAGGTTCCAAGACTGCCTAAGCAGAAAGATGAGAGAGATTCTACTTCCATGGAAAGGAAATTGGACATGGTAGCAAACACCTGTGATATCAGATGCTATGTATGGGTAAACCCATTGGATCTCTTGCCTTTCTTTAAGCCCGGCAAACTCTAATCCATGTCTTGGCCTTTGCATATCATTTATTCTGGGTGTGGCAGTGTTTTGCTCCCCCTCTACAGAGCTCTATTTCACCATTTACAGCAACATTTTTATCTTTGTAACCATTAAAAAAATAACTAAACTCTACGTTTACTTGTATTTTCACCTTCTTGTTCTTATTCCACAAAGCACAATGTAGGTCATTTTTATCTACCACTATAGCTCTAGCTCACAGTCCAGAGCCTAGAACACCAATGATACAATGATGAGTTGTTTGTTGAATGAATTAACCTCTATTTAGTTTTAGCAATATAAATTAACCAAAAAGGCCATTTAAAACAGTAGCATCACCAACATCAGTAGAGAGGTCCTTTATAACTCTCTCTCACATACACACACACACACACACACACACACACACACACACACACACACACAATGTACACATACACAAACACAAGGTCACATTCACATATCTCATAATATTTTAGTCAATCACAAACCACATATATAATAGTAGTCTGGGAAGACTATATTACTGGATGATATTGTAGACATTTAAATTCATTTAAATATCTCCATTATGTTTCACCTAAGGGTGAAAGTCTTAGAGCCTATCCTCATTGTTAATAAATTCACAACTGTACATATGTATATATGCATGTATGTATGCATATAAAACATCTTTTCATTTCCAACATCTGTATAAAATTTTTAAATAAAATATTCAATATTTGTTTCATAGAAGGAAACAACCAAAAAATCTCAAAGAAAAGGTTTTTAAAATAGTATAAAAATTTGCAACACACCTCGACTTTCTTTTTTAAAGCCTTGTGACAGTGCTGGTGGCTCACACCTCTAATCTTAGACACTCAGGAGGCTGATTTTAGGATTGTGGTTCCAAGCCAGCCTGGGCAGGAAAGTCCATGAGACTCTTACCCCCAATTAAACACCCATCCCCCCAACACACACACAAATCTGTGAGTGGAGCTATGGCTCAAGTGATAGAGTGCTAACTTTGAGCAAAAACAGTGCTCAAGTCCTAAGTTCAAGCCCCAGGATCAGAACACTCTAAAAGCAAAATAGTCTTTGTGTTGTCATCATGACTGCCAACCTCATACGGATAAGTCCCTCAACTGCTCTCATTCAATGCCAGTGCAGTAAGTATTGCCAAGGGTATGAGGAAATCAGAATTCTCCTACACTGCTGATAGAGATGTTAGTGATGAGGCATTAAAAAAATAACATAGTTTATCTAGGAACAATCTTCTCCCATTACTATATAATGCTTACAAATCTACAAGTAAACATACTGGATTGTAAAAGCAAAAGATTACACTTGGACATGAAAATGATACAAGATTCTAAACATTCACACAGTGAGACCAAAAAAGGATATTCTTAGCAGAGGATCACAAAGCCTTAATAGCTCTGTGCCTAGGATACTATAAAATGATGTTTATTGAAATTAACTCTAAGAAATGGAAACAAGAGGGTTTTTTTTGTTATTTTGCTTCCCCCACCCTTCCATGTCTCTGGTCTCTATTTTTGGTTTTTGTCTTGTATGCAAGCTTATCTGTTTTGGGGGAAGGTACAGGGAAGCACAGAAATGACAGGACCACGAACAAACAAATGCAGCAGTGATTCTCACTAGACACTATGTTGGAAAAATGAACTATGCAACTTGTGGGGGTGAGGGGTGAGGAGGGAAAATCTGAAAGAATATGAAGGAAGAGATGAGGCTGTTCAAAAAGAAATGTACTTATTACCTGACTTATGTACTTATAATCGCTCTGTGTATCACTTTTACAATTAAAAATATATAAACCACAAAAAAGAAACAGCTTAGCAGACCCTGAAAAGATAAAGTTACCACCTAACCCAGTAATTCTACTCCTTGAGGGAAATCTTAAAGAAATGGAAATAAATGTGTAAAAACTCATACCCAAATGTTCACATCAGAGTAACTCAAGTGGCTATTAACTGAAAAATGATTAAACAAACTGACATATGACATACCTGATAAAACATTATTAAGCAATAAAAAGGATTATAAGTCCATGCTACAATCTGGACAAGCCCTGAAAACATATTAAGTGAGGAATGCATCATAAAAGGCCACAGGTTGTACAATCTGATGAATCTGAGATGCCTGGAATAGGCAAGTAAAAACTAAAAGTAGACCATGAAAAGAATGCAAATACTACTTATCACTTTTTTAGATATGAGCTTTAATTTCTTCTTTTCAATAGCATCATAAAAAGGTCAGGTAAGAAATGCCATTTTCTAGAGCAGAAACAACCGATAGTGTAGCCTCATGAATGGGAAAGGCATTCTAACTAAGCAATAAGAAGAGCAAGCCTCATAGACACAGTGGTGGATTTTCTTGCACATGTTCTTTGGCCTTATACTTACAATGATAAGAAAAATGACATTTGTTTAAAGTCAGCACAGACCAGGAAGTTTAGAGTAGAATATCTAACCAAGCAGGAGGCCTTCACAGGTGTCAGCTCTGAGGCCAATCATTACCCCTTCACTCAGTTTTTTTTGTTTGTTCATTTTTTTTTTGTCAGTTCTAGGGCTTGAACTCAGGGCCTAAAAACTGTCCTTGAGTTTTCTCAAGGCTTGCGCTCTACCACATGTACCATGGCACCATTTCTGGCTTTTTCTGTGTGGGTGATACCAAGGAATGGACTCCAGGGCTTCGTGCATACTAGGCAAGCATTCTACCACTAGGCCAAACTCCCAGCCTCCTTTACTCAGCTCTTAAGCAGAGATGCAAGGAAACCCAAATGGGCTGAAGAATTAAATTTTAAATTCTCTAATCTTTCCAACAAAATTGTTTTATACTGGCCTCTCTTTTCTGCCAAACTCTTGGCTTTGAGATTCTCGGAGAGATCATCTAGTTTGTTGATATGTTTTCTCTATCAGAATCAGTGAGAAATGTGAATAGATAAAATCATTTCATTTTGGTGTTGCTGCGAGTTGTTGGTCAAGCAGAGATTGAATCATAGCTTAGGACTCAAAAAAAATTGGTATCAACACAATACTCAAAAATAATTAAACCTGGCCAGGAGTTTGGCCTACTGGTTAAAGTGCTTACCTAGAATGCACAAAGACCCAGGTTCGATTTCTTGGTACCACATATATAGAAAAAAGCTGGAAGTAGTGCTGAGGCTCAAGTGGTAGAGCTCTAGCCTTGAGAAAGTCCAAGGACAGTGCTCAGGCCCTGAGCTCAAGCCCAGGACTGGCAAAAAAAAAATAACCAAACCTTTCAGATAAGAATTCTGACCCTGACAGTTCCTCAAAAGACTAAACATAGAACTCCCCTATTACCCAGCAATTCCACTACTTGGCATTTACCCAATCATCCAGAAACAAGGACAGACTAAATCCACTAGCACAACGATGTTCACTGCAGCACTATTTACCATAGCAAAGATATGGAACCAACCCAGATGCCCCTCAGTTGATGAGTGGATCAACAAGATGTGGTATTTATACACAATGGAATTCTATGCTGCTGTCAGAAAAAAATGACATCGCCCCATTTGTAAGAAAATGGAAAGACTTAGAAAAAAATCATATTAAGTGAAGTAAGCCAGACTCAAAGGAACATAGGCTCAATGGATTCCCTCACTTGTAGAAACCTTGGGCTCTCCTAGCAGAGATTTACAATAGAACAAAACCTAGATACTTAAGGCCATATAGAATGATGCTAAATGAAAGGACCTCCAGGATATAGAAACAAAAGCCAAATAATGCGTGTTTTCTCTGATGTACTATGTTATCTCTCATCTCTTTTCCTGTTCCTTGGTTATCTCATATTGTTACAGTATTTCACCTGGTTATCTGATATATTGTATGTATTCATATTTGGTTATTTGAAATTGGATAGGGAAGGAAGGAAAACAAGATGAGGGGTGGGAGTGAGGGGAGGGAAATGGGGACCAAGTCATGAGAAACGGAATCAATGTTTGTGAAGTAATGCACCTTCTATCTGGTGAATATAATGTAACCCTTCTATTAATTACAATAAAAATATATGAAAAAAAAGAATTCTGACCCTGAAAGTTAACCTTTTACTTGGGTGTTCCTTGGTGACTGCTCTTTCTGACTTCCCTCTTGCCGAAAGTCTAAAGTATCTACAGGAACTCTGGCTTCATCCCAAAGGAATCTCTTATTTAGTAGGCAGGGATAGGGAAACTGAATGTCTATGGCATGGCGTGGAGGGTTCAGTTTTACTATTCCACTTATCTGGCTGCTGAAGAGAAATGAGTGTGTCCAATCTAGTGCTGGCCTACATGAGCTGGAGAATGTGACATTCCATTTGAGCCTCACTGTTATGCTGTTACTCATCTACATTCAGAAATGCACGTTAGAGCATTTTATTAGCTGCTTCACTAGACTCCTCTGCAAACTATTTTCTTCTCATGTAATTTGGCAAAAAAAAAGAGAAAAAAGTCTTCTAGGGCAAAGCATTTTAAAAGTAAGTTGGAAGTGTTTGTGAAATTATATAGAATCCATTCATTCAATCTTTTGTAGCTGTTACTGAATTGACTTAGAATGAAATCAGTTTCTTCCCTATTTGAGATGATGAAACTGAATTTTACTGATGACAGTGATAAATATGTTTAACTATTGTCCTATCATCCAGTTTGTATGATAGTGTATTAATTCTCTTTTGGAGACTTTATTCATTTGAGCCATTAGCATCTATCCTAGCTAGAGGAATAAAGGTAATCAATTATGACTTTGTCTAATTTCCAGTGTGTCTAGATAAACTTTAGGAAAAGTGATCACAAATTGTGGCAGTTTGAATGTGTGTCGTAAAATAATAAACCTCAAGTTTCTAGCTAAACCTCATTAAACTATACATATTCTAAAGAGCCTATCAAGAAGGGAAAAGACTGAGAAGGAAGGAGGAAGGAAAGTCAGGAGAACAGATGGGTAAGAAAAGGATTAGAAACAATGGATTGACTCACAAAAATCTGTAAATTGCCATCATTTGAAAAACTGATATTTTACCATGAAGCCAAGATTTCTTCCCCACTCCCCCATAACCAGAAAGATAGTCACTCAAAACTTCTTTGCAAAATAAAATAAAACTATACATTTTTGTTTAAAGCCTCTTTGCCACAGGACAACACAGAAGAGTAGATATAGATTAGGTAAGCTATACTTACCATTCCCTAAGATCTTTTTTAAGTCCCTTCATGGCTGGTCCCTAAAAACATTTGGCCTACACTTGGCATTGGATCAGGACATAGTCACATATGACTGATGAATGAGAGAAAGCCTCATAGTATGGAATAGCATTCCCCTAGATTCTTTTTTTTTAATCCATTTTTTTAAATTTATTTATTTATTTATTTATTTGCCAGTCCTGGGATTGAGCTCAGGGCCTGAGCACTGTCTTTGGACTTTCTCAAGGCGAGAGCTCTACCACTTGAGCCTCAGCACCACTTCTGGCTTTTTTTTTTTTAATATGTGGTACCGAGGAATTGAACCCAGGTCTTTGTGCATGATAGGCAGGCATTCTACCACTAGACCAAACTCCCGGCCCTCCCCTAGATTCTTATGCATATTTCTAAATAATAAAATGGAGCACACATCACTACTTTTTCAAATAATTTTAATTTGCTGACCACAACTCTGGCCTTCTTTTGCAGAGTCTAGTAAGGCCATCTCTGAAAACATTCCGTCTTTGCTATCCATGTAAGTGTTTTCTCAGAGTTCTTAACGTTTTTTATAAAAGTAGGGCTGTTTTAGCATCATTGTGTCATTAAATACAGCATTTAAACAAGAGAAAAACCATGTTGAAATCTTAACACAAGGGAGCCTAAGCCACTTTCTCTTGCTATCTTCAGAGGCACCAGAGCCACATCTCCCAGTGAGGACACTTGCCTCCCAGGTTAAGCACAGTTGAAAGCCACATGAATCCAGCAGGGTCATGACTGTGGCAATTGTTCAGCATTGCTTCAGTGCCTGAAAGCAGAGCCTCTCAAACTGAATAATTCACTGGGCATGTTGTCAAATATAGATTCTGGTCCAGCAGGTCTAGGGTGGGGCTAACAGTCCACGCTTCTTTTTTTCTGGCATATATCTTAATTTTAAAAAATCATGGGTTTCCTTATGATATTTGCAAACAAACATATTGCCCTTTGATCATATTTATTCATCTCCCATCGCTACTATTTCCTGTCTCCCTATCCACCTTCTTTTTTTTCCTCCAAATAACCCTGCTTCTACT
Source organism: Megascapheus bottae (assembly GCF_031878675.1). NCBI lineage: Eukaryota > Metazoa > Chordata > Mammalia > Rodentia > Geomyidae > Megascapheus > Megascapheus bottae. The sequence continues at coordinate 24,558,689 of NC_143510.1, forward strand.
TTCAAGTATTTGTTTAAACCTAGATTCTGACTATGAGAGAAAGCATTTGATATTTGTCTGAGACTGGTTTATTTTGTTTAATATGATAATCCCCAGTTCCATCTATTTTCCTCCAAATGGCATAATTTCATTCTTCGTCTGAGTATAACGTCATTGTGAAGTTATGCCATGTTTTAAAAAAATCTATTCATTTGTTGATGCATACTTAGACTAATTCCATACTTGGTTTTTGTAAAATAGTGCTACAATGAACATAGGCATGTATGTATCATTATTATAAGCTGACTTTTAATTCCTCTGAGGATATTCCTACAAATGCCACGGCTGGCTCATGTAATAGTTCAGTTCTATTTTTTGCCTGTGTGAGGAATCACTATATTGATTTCAATAGTGGCTTCATTAATTTACATTCCCATCAACAATGTATAACAGTTTCTTTATCCTCTGCATCCTCACCAGAGGATGAAACCAGAGTCTAATAAAGAGGTTTAAGTTCAACATATCATTTTATTGCTTGACTGATTGATTGACACTCCTGGGGCTTGAACTCGGGGCCTAGGACTTGTCCCTGAGTTTCTTTTGCTCAAGGCTAGCATTTTAACATTTGAGTCATAGCCCCAATTCTTGCCTTTTCTGTTTATGTGGTACCAAGGAATCAAACCCAGAGCTTTATGTATGCTACACAAGCACTCTACAACTAAGCCACATTCCCAACCCTAACATATCACTTTATGAATATTCATCTTGTTTTCTTGTTGACAGACATTCTAACTAGAGTGAACTGTAATCTTAAGATTGTTTTGACATGCATTTCTTTTATGACTAAGAATATTTAACACTTCTCCATGAAGTTATTGGCCATTTGTATAATTTCTTTTGAGAACTGACTGATAAATTCATTTTCCCATTTATTTATTGGAGTATTTGTTCTTTTTGTTTTAGTATTTTGAATATTAATTTCTTGTTAGCTGTACAGCTGGCAAAGATTGTCTCCTATTCTGTTAGCTGGCTCCTCACTCTGGTAATAATACCTTGGTAGTGCAGATGGTTTGGTTTTTTTTCATTTGCAATACTGACATCGTTGGTTATGTTTTCCTAATGGCCAATGGTGTGAAGTGTCTTTGGATGTGCATATAGCTATGTATCTTCCTATTTTCATAAATAGTCTGTTGAAATATTTTAAAAATTTGATACAATCTCATATATCAATTAATGAGAAAATTGTTGCCTATGATTTTCCTTGAAATGTTGTCCTTAATTTTTGCTTAGTTGTTTCAGGTCTTTTTTTTTTTTTTGCCAGTCCTGGGCTTGGGCTCAGGGCTTGAGCACTGTCCTTGGACTTTCTCAAGGCTAGCACTCTACCACTTACCAGTTGAGCCTCAGCACAATTTCTGGCTTTTTGCTATGTATGTGGGGTACTGAGGAATTGAACCCGGGTCTTCATGCATGCCAGACAACCACTCTACCACTATGCCAAACTTCCAGCCCCTGTTTCAGGTCTTTTAAATTGAATTTATGAAACAAAGTGTGAATATATAACTCTAAATAGGCCTTCAAATCACTACGCAGCCAAGGCTAACCTCAAACTGCTGTCTCCCTGCTTCTGCTTCTTGACCCCTAGGAACACAAGGCATTCATCTCCATACTCAACTTGATTTTTATACAGAAAGAGAGATAGGAATCTAATGTCAGCCATCTACGTTAGGCTATCCCATTTTCCCAGCATGATTTGTTGAGGAGGCTGTCTTTTCTCCAAAGTGCATTTTTGGTTTTTGGCATCTCTGCTGAGAATCAGATGGCTGTAGCCATGTGGGTTTATTTCTGGACCCTCCATTCTATTCCATCAGTCCACATCCTTGTTTCCACATATTTGTTTCCATGCCAGTACCATGCTATTTTTGTTACTATGGCTCTGTGGTATAATTGGAAAGCAGGTATTGTGATACCTGTAACCTTTTTTTTCAGTTTAGGATTACTTTGGCACCCCCAGAGCCTTTTATGGTTCCATATAAATTTCAGGACTTATTTTTTCTGCTTTTATAAAGAATGTCATTGGAATATGAGATTTTATATTTCTAACACATCCCTATGGTACAACTATGGAATGGTCTAAAGAAAATATGAAAGTGAAGGAAATACAAAACACTTTGAGGCAAATTAATCACCATGGCTGACAGATTATCTGTGGTTCTTAGGAGGTCCAGTAGCTGGATTTGGGTGATGGTACCTCAGCTCTCTTAAGAGACCTGGCAGGCTGGAGTTCCCTACTATATCTCCGAGTCCTGGCAGGGAAGGCCAAAAATGGGTTTGTAATAAAAAAGCACATTTGAGGTTGGCTCTGAAACGGTTAGAGAAGACTTAAATTATGGCCTTCAGTTTATGTTAAAAATACTTGCTTGTGAATATTTTTAAGAGTGTGAGTGTGTGTGTGTGTGTGTGTGTGTGTGTGTGTGTATGTGGTGTGTTGTTAGGTGTTCTGCACATTTATGACTCCCTACTGCCTCTCTGTGAAGTCCACATTTTCAACCACTCAGACCACCCAGTCGGTTATTATTCAATATACTGGCTGCTGATAATGTGGCAATTAGCATCAGTTTCATATACTGAAATGGTAAAATAAAGTAGGCATCCCTTCTCCCTCATAGTATAGCAAAATCTGTACCAATGGCTAGAGAAAAGGGATATACACACACAGTTCAAAAGGAAACTTCAGTTTTACAACAGTGTCATATAAAAAATAATATTCAGATAGAGCCTGTAATTCTTAAATCTGTTGCACACCATACACATCCTAAAAGGGAAAAATAATTAGGCTTCTTAGTTTTTATGTACATGTCATATCAATGTTTTGATTGAGAATGTATTTATTTGAAGCTGGGGATATGTTATTATATTTTTTATTTTTATAAGACAAATTCAGCAAATAGCACAGTTACATTTTGATGCTTCAACTCACACAGACCAGGGAAACCCTAAGATGTCATCCACCCACCCAGTCTCTTATTGGTATTTTAGAATGCCGATTCTGAACTTTAGAAAAGGTTTGTTTCCAAAGACCCAGGCAGCACTTGTTAGAAGCTTTACCCATTCAATCCTCCTTTATTTTACCATGGCCAACCAGTTTGGGATGTGATATCTAAAAATTCTAGTGCCTGACCATCTCAACTCTGAGTAACTCCCTTCGTGCAAATCTCAAAATGAAATAAATTCTGAAAGTAGTCAATTTGTGATTTAGGAAATATACATTCATGTTCTTTTCCTTTACATTAAGATAGATTAAACAAATGAGAGGAACTTTAAGCATTGGTCTGGCGTTTGGCCTAGTTGTAGAGTGCTTGCCTAGCATTCACAAAGACCCGGGTTCGATTCCTCGGTACCCGACATACATAGCAAAAAGCCGGAAGTGGTGCTGAGGCTCAAGTGGTAGAGTGCTAGCCTTGAGAAAGTCCAAGGACAGTGCTCAAGCCCTGAGCTCAAACCCAGGACTGGCAAAAAAAAAAAAAAAGATAAGAAATCTGGTGATAAAAATCAAGCACATTATAGAACTAGTCTTATGTATGGTTTAAAAGTTTCTATGTCTTTTCTATTACTAAAGCAGATAATTGAGGGGAAATTATTTCTCAGGGCAATTTGTGTGATCTGTGATGTCCTAATGACGTTAGTGTTGTGTTTCAAACCAGTAGATTCAATTTCCCAGTGTTATATGAAACAAGGAAATAAACAACTTCTGCACAATCTAGGAAAGATAAATTCAGATGGATAAGATTGTTCTGCTTACAGAGTTTGCCAAAAGCAAATTACTTGACCTCTCTGAGCTATAGTTCTTTTATACTATGCAATGGTAATAAATCCAGGACCTATTCCACTGAGCTGTTGTGTGGATTTAGGATAACACTTAGAAAAAGTTTGGTGCGTAGCTATGCACTCTTTGAATGAATTATAGCAGCTATTTTATTAGCACCACTGTTACTTGTTAATATTATAAAATATACTGTGAAGGTACAGGCCTTATTTACCAAGATATAGCAGAATATCTTTATAAAAAAGAGGACATAGCAAATTAATTTAATAATTAAGCTATGTTTGGCCAAGTCAAAGCTGAATCGATTGATCCTCTAAAGCAATCTGACTTTATGTACTTTATAAGATATCTATTCTAGTAAAGTGGGATGACATTGGTTTAAAGACTGTCTGGCTTTCCAAGCATTTCAAGCGGTTTCTAAGGTGTGTTTGGTGTGTCATAACTGCAGTGTGGGTTGCCATACAGCCAATAAAAATGTTCACTCACATGTGATAATGCCATTGGACATTGGTGAAAAAATCAGTAACAAAATTATGGGAAGACTGGGTTAAGAAAGTCAATACTTGACCGGGAGTTTGGCCTAGTGGTAAAGTGCTTGCCTAGCATGCAGGAAGACCCGGGTTCGATTCCTTGGTGCCACATACTTAGAAAAAGCCAAAGTGGTGCTGAGGCTCAAGTGGTAGAGCTCTAGCCTTGAGAAAAATCCAAGGGCAGTGCTCAGGCCCTGAGCTTAAGTCCAGGACTGGCAAAAAAATAAATAAATAAATAAAATAAAAAGAAAGTCAATACTATTTTTCTTCTAAGATGAACACAGGGTCTACAAGGAAATATAACCAATATGTCAAGTAAGGTAGAGGGTAGTTATAAAAACGATTACTTTTTTCAAAATTTTTTTCTGCTAGTGCAAAGGTTGGAACTCAGGAATGTTTGCTTAGTTGATGTTCTGCCTTTTGAGCCACATCTCCAGCCTAGCATTTTGGTGGAGTCTCACAGGCTTTTCCACCTGAGATGCCTTTGATTATTCTGATTATCAGCCTCCAAAGCAGCTTGGATTACATGCTTGAACCACCAACACACAGTTTAGTGGCTGCTTTTGAGTAAATAATAATTGCAAGTATTAGGAACGAATTGTTAAAAATTAAAACTGTCAGCAGAGAGCAACTCAGACAAGACTGCAAAGACTTGGATACCTTGCTGAGTCCCAACGCATTATGCCTCTGACCAGTTAGCACCCTCATCTGGGCCAAATGCTGTTCCTTGGAATTGAGACTATTTGAAAAAATGATCTATGTCTCTTTCTAGGCTAACTTTCTAGAATCCCATGTGCCATAGACATATGTTACAGAAGACCCCTCCCTTTTTTTCCCTCTTTCAAGCTAATTCCAAAAAGGAACCATGAGTGACATTGGAAAGGGTTAGAACGAGTAACGTCCTTGTGTTCTTGTTTTTTTTTTAGATTATTGAATTTAACAATACAAATGTTGTTCTTTTGATAAAATGAATAAAAATGTAAGAGATCATTTGAAACAGGCAAGGAGCTCCATGTATATATGAGTCATAAATTGCACCATCTATCTCACATTGTACCTTCAAATGGACTCACATCTTATTTGAACTTAACAAATCACTCAAAATATGGGCCAAATATTTTATTTGCATATATAAAAACAGGACAATGAAACCTGATGAAATTATACTGGAAGTGGGAGGAGGGAAAGGGAGAACAAATGAGTTGGTGGATTTGATATGGATACATTGTGTTCGTGTCTGGGAATATCAGAATGAAATACTTCTTGTACAAATAATGTATGCTAACACATACACACATGATAGTCACAATTCTGGAATAAATGACCAAAGTCAAATAGAATAAATGATTGCAAGTGAAGATAAGGAAACTTTCAGATGGAAGCCTCTGTATGACACTGCACCACCTACTGCTTTCAGGAGTAAAACTTAGCTGGTATACAGCTCTAGCATAAAATCTAAATATCCTGAAAAATCTCTATTATTAAATTTAGGGTAATAAATAGCCAGCAAAGCAGCTCACGTTGAAGCCTCAGGCTCCAGACAGAACAAAATCTGTTGTCAAGGGCTCTCTTCTACTGAGAATGAGCGAAATCTTGTGCAAGATCCAAAGGGAGAAAACACTTCCTGTTGTTCATGTTCCTCTCCTGAACAAGTGTGCTCAATGCTGCCAGTGGGGTGGGGGATTCCTGAAGGTGCTTTTCCAATGGCATTGAGAGGTAGTAGCAGTGACCCAGTAGCCTGGGAAAAAATTTATTTCTCAAACTACCAGCCCATGAACTCTTCTGGGCAAGGTACTCACTTGTATGCTCCAGTGCATCAGCTAGGAGCAGGTCCACCCATCAAAGACCTAACTCCCACCACTGCTGAAAGGCTATCCAGCTCAGCCTTCCTCCTGGAGAGAGATCTACTCTTCTGAAGGATTTACTCAGGCCCTAGGCCCCAGAGGGTGATCTGGCTTGGTTTCTGTAGCCAGAGTCATTGAAGAGGTAAGGGAGATGTCTCTGAAATCTAAGCAGAAGTACAAGGATTAAGATGGCTGCACAACTGTATTACTGGAAAAAGAGTCAGTAGGAAAGACCTGTCTTCATACTCACTCATTTCTGAATCTGATAGTAATCTCTTAAAGACCTCAACGGTACTATATTTTTCAAGGCAGAGGTAATTATGTTACTGTTTCATGAAGTGAGTTTAAAAAGGAATTAGACTGCCTGGGGAATTTCCTCTCTGATTAGAAGCTGCTTCAAGAGTGTACTTAATTTGGATATAAAGTCTCATGGTGGACAAAGTACCTCCCAGGAGTTGGGAAAGCAGGCTTGGAAGTTGTCAGTTAGCAAGCATTTCCAACTATTCTCTGAAAATTAATGGGCACCCATAGACATAGTGCTGATAATTTAGATGGTTTCCTCCGAGGACACTGAAGAATCATCTGTCTCTTGCTATTCTGTTTGAAAGAGATATTGACACTTGAAAAGTGTACAAGAATTCCCTTCAGACATAGTTGCACCCCTTTGGTGAATATAGTATATTTCAACAGGAATAGTGATAAGTGTAAATGATTAAACTTGGGCCCAAAAGACCAGTGGTGATAACACAGTTCTTGTTTAGGTCTCATCTTAAAATCTTTCATCTAATGTGAACATTACAGTTCTAGCTTTATTTTCACTGAAATCTACCTGGTAATTCTATGTGTATCCTATTATTTTCAACCATTTTGAGTTACTGTTTTAGGTCTGATGTGTATGCACTTAGGATTTTTAGTGTCATGTGTGACCCTGGTTGTCAAAATGAAGAGCTTACTTTACTCATATTTTATGTGATCAAGTACATATTGTATTTATTTAAATTGCATTGTTTGTTGTTGCCTCTTGATCACAATTCTTTAATACTGTTTTATTTCTTTTCTGATATCTACTGAATTGGTTTATTTTATTTATTAGTTTAGAAATCAGACATTCTATTTCTGGGATTATGTTCAAGTTTGCATATTAAGAAAATGTAAAGAACGCAACGATCTCTAGCTTTCTCCCAAATTATATGAAGATGGGACTATTTTCATCTCCACTTTATCAATGGTAGGAGAGTACTTAAGTTCTGTACTATTTTTAATCAAAAACCCATCAGAGTACTGTCCATTAGTACTGCTGTTTTAACAATAGTGTTTGGTTAGATTTTTCCTTCATTTGTCACTTTGCATACTACTTCCTCCCATGACTTCGTCCTTCCTTCTTAATTCGATTATCTTGTCCTGTAAGTAATCCTTTAGTAGTTCATTCAGCAAGGATCTCAGAGTGGTGAATTAGGAGGTTCTTATTTACCTGAATAGGTTTCTGGTTAATCCTCAATTCAGTCCTAGAACATGAATTTAGGGCCTGAGCTCCTCTGTGCTCAAGGCTAGTGCTCTACCATATGAGCCATAGTACCACTTGTTTTTTTCTGACTAGTTTATTGGAGAAAAAGAGTCTCATAGACTTTCCTGCTGGGACTAGCTTTGAACCATAATCTTCAGATCGTAGCCTCTTGAGTAACTAGGAATCCTCAATTTTGAATTATATTTTAGCCTTTAAAGAGTTCTGGGTTGACAATTTTTCTGAATGTTTAAACACACACACATACGCACAGTTTTTTTAAATTACTCTTGGTGTATAAAGACGTGGAGGTAAGGTTCTAGAAATCCAGAGAGAATGGAGGGGTCTGGTGTGAATACTCAGTATATATTTCTTTACTTTACCTCCCAACTTTACTGTGTCTAGAGACCTTCAGTTTAGCATACACGTAGCACACACACACACATACATAAACACATATATCCAGTCCTTCTCAGTCTGATTCTTCCTAACTCTTGATCAAACATCTCTTTCCTTGGGATGTTTTATAGAAGCCATACAGGAGCTGGAAAAGCATCTCAAGTAAAAGCCACTCTCATCGGCCTTTTATATCCACACAAGGTCCCCTAACTACAACTTCCCAACAATCTAGAAGGCCTAGATAAACTTTCCCTCATCACATGTCTTTATTAGAAATATGTATATTTGGGAAGCAATCAATGTACTTATTGAAATGCAATGTAATATTCATGAAAATGTTACCATTGCTCTAAAACATGATGGACCCAGAAACATTCAAAAATCAGAATGCAATCTTTTTTTTTTTTTTTTGTCAGTCCTGGGCTTGAGCTCAGGGCCTGAGCACTGTCCTTGGACTTTCTCAAGGCTAGAGCTCTACCTCTTGAGCCTCAGCACCACTTCTGGCTTTTTTTCTATGTATGTGGTACCAAGGAATTGAAACCGGGTCTTCGTGCATGCTAGGCAGGCACTCTACCACTAGGCCAAACTCCCGGCCCCAGAATGCAATCTTAATATAGCAAACAGGGATAAGGAATCAGGGGGGAAAGACCTGCAGGTACTCATGTCTCTTGCAACACAATTTACCATTGTTTTTTTTCAGTCGTGGGCCTGGGCCTGGGTGTTGTCCCTGAGCTCTTCAACTCAAGATTGTCACCCTAGCCCTTGAGCCACAGTGCCACTTCCGGTTTTCTAGTGGTTAATTAGAGATAAGAGTCTCATGACTTAAGTGTCTGGGCTAGCTTTGAATCGTGATCCTCAGATCTCAGCCTCCTGAGTAACTAGAATACAGGCATGAGCCACTGAACCTGGCATGATTCACAATTTTTAAGCAACACAATTAACCAAACTGCCCATTAGTAGGTGAATGGTTAAAGAAAATGAGGCATAGATACCCAATGCAGTATTATTTATCCACAATTAAAAGCAAAATCATGTCATCAATAGCAAAATGGGTGAAGATCATCTTATTGTTAAACATGTGACATTTGTCATGCGTTTCCCGTCATATATTTAATTTTGCAGGGGGAAAAGCCACGAAAGCAAAAGAGGAACTCTGGGATGCAGGAAGGGGAAAAAGGGAGAGGAGAAAGTAGGATGAATGAAGGTGTGAAGACAAAGTCCATAATACACATATACAGAAATGTCACAATGCAGCTCCTTACTTTGTACAATTTATATCTACTAATTTAAAAAAGAAATGGCTGCTAGTTGACAGTTCATTATACTAACATATATAATGGAAATCTGAAGAGCAACACACTGAACAGCTGTGTCTGTCTTGGTGAAAAGGTGGCAGATATTAGGAAAGCAAAGAAAATAAAAATTAATTTTATAGAGCCGGGAGTTTGGCCTAGTGGTAGAGTGCTTGCCTAGCATGCACGAGGACCCGGGTTCGATTCCTTGGTACCACATACATAGTAAAAAGCCAGAAATGGTGCTGAGGCTCAAGTGGTAGAGTTCTAACCTTGAGAAAGTCCAAGGACAGTGCTCAGGCCCTGAGCTTAAGCCCTGAGCTCAAGCCCAGGACTGGAAAAAAATTAATTTTATGTCTATCTTATCTGTGACACACAGGATCTTTAGAACATACAGGAAGATTCAACCAAGTGAAGAGAAACCTTCAATGGACTGGAGAAGACTTCTTAGAATGAATTGAAGACATTGTTTTTCTCCATTTTGTTTTGTTTTGCCTTACATAGTGGAACAATTTTAAACTCAAAATGTTTATATTCAGCCTCCCCTCCAGGTTTAGATACTATTCATGACTTTCCCAATGTAGTCATTTCAAGTCCAAGAAACACTGTCAAAGCTGAAGTCCTGGCATAGTATTGGATCCCATCATTGGTAGGTAAATTTTGTGACCCACCCCCAACTTTTCCCACTGCCTCTACTTTTTTGCTTGCCTACCACTTAAGTTCAAACAGCAGACACTAGATCAGTCCTTTATGAATATTAGTTGTATGACTAAATAAATATTAGTTTTTTATGAAAAAAAAAACTGTGAAAAAAGGATTCTTCCATTTTAAATAGGAAGGGACAAAGTCACAGAACTTTGGAGATATTACCAAGGATTCAAAGGCAATCTTCAGAGGAGAGGCAAGAGTAGGGAGGTCATGTGGTACTTAAAAACTTGAATTTCATGTGACTCCCTGGATTCAAATCTTATTTCCTATACAACCTAGCTATCGTCTTTAGGAAAGTTGTTCAACCTCTCTAAACCTACTTTCTACGGTTTTTATGAGGATTAGCTGAGCTACATATGTAAACATATTTGGAATAGTGTCTGGTGCTAACTTAGCAATTACAGTAGTGTTAAATATATAAGAAGGCACAGCTATGAATCAAAGCCAGGTTGAGCTAGATCCAACGTAGACACTTTCAACTAAGACTCTTCAGCCCATCAAATCTCTTTAATGCTTGGAAGAAGCTACTACTTCTAGAAGGTTCTCTTTCCTCAATGATCTTTAATATTATCTAATTTCTAGAATTTTGCCCATCATTCTGGATTGGTCTGAATGAAAGAGTAGGAGCCAAGATTTGCCCCAAATGCTTCAGTATACAACAACAAAATAATTTCTTACTAGGTATAAGTTAAATTGTCCTTATGTTAGAGAGGTTTCTAAGACAATAATTTCTGGGAGCCTTGGCACGACTAGGGAACGTGTTACAGATATAAATTCTCAGCTCCACCCCAGGCTTAATGAATCAGAAACTCTGGAGAGCTGGCCCAGCAATCTGTGTTTTAACAAGCCCTTTAGGTGATTATGATGCAGCTCAAGTTTGAGAATCATTTTTTTCTTGGAATTTAAAAACACAGTAAGAGCTACGGTACCCACATTTTGGCAGCAGCTTATACTAATGATTGGTGGTCTCTCAGAACTTGAAACTCCAGCATGTGGACTGAACAAGGCTCTGGTTTGAGGGTGCCTTATCCTTCATATCTTCTTGATCAAGACCCACTAATCTAGCCCCTCTCTATCTTTCATTTCAGTCCCTGTATTGGGGCATTTTGGCTCTCCTCTCCAACTCTATGACTCCTGGATATTGGTAAGTATGTCATCTTTATGATATCCTTCACAACATCCATAAGGTGGGAGCGGCAGAAAGCTCATGGTTCTTTGCAAATCCCCACTTCTAGCCTGTTGTTTACTCATGAAAACATGCACGTGACACTTCCATTCTGAAATGCCCCGTCATTAGCTGCCCATCTCCATCTTGTCCAAAGGGACACCATAAGAAACATGCTTTGCTCAAAAAAGAAAAACTAAAAGAAAAACTCTGTGAATACAGAAGTGAGAGGTATTCTTACATTTGCCTTTTCTTTTCTTCCCTTCCCTACCTGTTCCTGATTCTAACACAGAGAAAATGGACAGGAAGCCAGTGAGAGTCACAAAAGACTCAGACCAAAGGCACAACTTCACAAAGATGATTTTCTTCTCCTTTCCCACTTCCTTACACTTCATAGTCCTACATGGTAGGCCATTTTTAAATCTTGCTTCTACAGAGCAGAAATGGAAACACATAAAAGTGAGGGTGTCAAATCAGTTGGTTAGTTGAGATATCCACTGCAGTCGGTACACCACTTTCATATTTTGTCTACCATGTTATATCGATACTACTGTGAGTTTGCATGGTAAGACAATATAAACACTACAAGATCTTTTTAGCCTATCCTCAATATTCTCAGCAGAGAATACTAAATTCAACCACCAATGGTCAAAAATCCACCTATACAATCAATTAGAATGGCACCATCTTAAAATGTCCATGGGGATCTAACAGTCCTTTCTGTTAGAATCCCCATAAGTATATGGACACATCTGGCCAGGATTTATTTAGTCCTCTGGCCTCCTGGCTCCAGAAAAGGAATTCAGCTCTACAAGGGGCTCTAACATGAAGCCCATTGTCTCCTCCCACTCTCTCTGCCAGTCTTGGCAAAGTCAAGTCCTGGACTTGTTGAAGAAGGTGATTCATTCCTATATGGAAAGAATGCCAAAATCCAACTGTACAAAAGATTTCTTTCTTCACATTCTTAGTTCCTGAGGACCTTATAGTCACTTACTGAAATGCAAACAATTATGCCTTTCCAGTTTTGACAGTTGAGTAGAGTGGAAGGGAACACTATTTACGTCTTCTCACAGACAAGTTTCCAGGGAGTCTAATTGAACTGATTGACAGAAGACCTAATTCTTCTTGGCAAAATGAGAAATACAGCTCTGGAGACTTTCAGATAGCACTTGCACACTGTTGTTTTCTCTTTACCAGTTCTTTTTTCTTCCTAAATTGGTAGACCTAGCAGGAGTTTGTGTGTAATCCCTATGTATTTTATCTTCTATAAACTACTTCCCTCTTGTTCTTCATGGAAAGGGGCTGATCAGATTTTTCTGAGATAGCGAGAATTGTTAACCAAGAAATAGATCATGAAGTTAAAATGACAAAGTACATAAATACAATTTAAGCACTCTAGAGTGTACTACATTATTTTTTCTTGTTTTATTTTGAAAATTTTGCATATTAAAGTAATGCCAACCATTTTGACCTTCGATGTTTTTTAACTTTTTTTAATATACTGGTCCTGGGGCTCAAATTCAGGGTATGGGCACTCTCCTTTAGCTTTCTGCTCAAAGCTAGTGCTCTACCCGTTGGGCCATAGCTCTACTTCTGGTTGGGGTCATGGACTTTCAGCCTAGATTAGCTTCAACCCAAAGTCCTTACATCTCAGTGACCCGAGCAGCTAGGATTGTAGGTGTGAGCCACAGGTTCCTAGTTTCCTTTCCATTTTTAAATACTATCAATGATGTTTTTACACATAGTTTCAGGACTCAGAAAATAAGTAAAATGTTCATTCTATATTTTACGTGACATTGTGCTTAAACTTCTATTAAATGTGGTACACCTGTGGTCACAGTTCTGCAGGGAAAGGCAGGAGGATTCAAATTTGAGGCCAGTCCTGGGGGAGTTACTAAGATATTAACTTACAACAAAATGCTAAACAAAAGACCAGAGAGCCAGGGTTCAAGTGGTAGAGCATTTGCCTAGCAAATGTAAATCCTTGGTTTCAATCTCCAGTATTTAAGAAAAAGAAACTACTTTTATATAGTCTTTATTTACAAGGCTTACTCTGGCAAAACTATAAACCAAATCTGAGAGCAAGTATAGCCTCAGAAATCAGAAAAATAAGACCAAAGACAATCTAATGGTACAATATCCTAAACATTTAGATTTCCTTTGGTAAGGACACCAATATAAACAAAACCAAAAACAATAAAAAGACCAAACAACAACAACAACAAAAACACATGACACTCAGTTCATTATTGTCTTAATCTTTTACTGTAGCAGACATTACGAATCCAAAACACCCATGACTAAGACCAGATTATCTGGCCTTGTGATACTTCCTAAATATATCATCCCAAACAATTACTAAAACCTTTTGCAGTTGAAACAAAACAGCTGGTCATCTGGAGCTTTGGGTCAGAGATACCTGTGATAGCTACTGCTTTGGGTTTCTTATGTGAGGGAGGAAAACATCTACAATCATTCAAATACATGATCTTGAAAGCAAAATTCTAGCTAATAGATTGTGTAGATAACTGGGGGAGTTATAGGAAGAAGTCCAAGCCTTACACATTCATCAGTGGAAATAATAGATTTAACTGTGTGTACATTAGTGATTATGGAAACATTTGCTTTTGTTACTAACTTGCAAAGCATAAATAAAATCAGTCTAATATTAGGCAGATTAAACAATGACTTAGGGCCACGAGTGTGGCCTAGTGGTAGTGTGCTTGCCTAGCACGCACAAAGCTCTGGGTTTGATTCCTTGGTACCATATACCCAGAAAAAGGCAGAAGTGGTGCTGTGGCTCCAGTGGTAGAGCTCTAGTTTTGAGAAAGCCCAAGGACAATGCCCAGGCCCTGAGTGGCAACCCCCCCCCAAACAAAAAACACACAAAACCCCACAAAATCCCAAAATAAAAAACAATGACTTAATATAATAAATTACACTTTTTAATAAAAAATGGACTAGATCTATGACAAATCACAAAGGAGAAAACACTATACTAATATGCAATTTTCTGTAGCCAATGTTCTAAAAATAAAATGTTCTACTTGGCATGGACTTCAAAACTGTCCATGTTCTTATTAGTCTAGAGGACAATGGTTATACAACTACCTCTACCATGCAAAAAAGCTTCACAATTTTTTCAATGAACAAAATATTGTTAATGATACATATCACATGTTGATACTCATATTAACATCTTAATTTACAAAACAACAACATCTTATAAAAATGGTCAAACACAATATTTAAAGATTTTGATTTGTTTCATTTAGAAATAAGTGTAAATTATTATATGTGTTATAATAACTCTGCTATAGTTTCTCATATTGCTCTTTAAACTGAATTACATATGTTTTGATTTTAAGTTAGTCCATATTAAAATGGTATTTCATTGATATGTACATAGTCACAATATATAAAATCCTAAAGGCCCACGCATTATCAAAAAGATAATATTTTGGCAGGTACTAGTGGCTCACATCTGCAATTTGAGCTACCCAAGAAATTGAGATGTGAGGATCTAGACAGGAAGAAGTCCATGAAATACTTATCTCCAATTAAAAAACAAAAAGTTGGATGCAAAGATGTAGCTCAGGTGGGAGAGTCCCATCCTTAAGTGAAAAAGTTAATAGATTATTCCCAGGCTCTGAGTTCAAGCCTTAGTACTGGCACATGTAAACACACAAACACACACAAACATGTATGAATGCACATGGACACACAAAGATGGTTCCTGGTTACTTTTGAGACAAAGTAACATAATGGTTTAAAATAACTAAAATCCCATACTTCAACTCTTGTACCTCATAAGGAACTCTAGTTATAAATATAAATATATTCTTATAGACATAAGCCAGGCAGTGGTGGCTCACACTTATAATCCTAGATACTCATATTTGTGTATTTGAAATAGGAAAGGGAAGGGGGAAACAAGATGATTGGGAGGGGGTGTGGGGAGGAAAATGGGGATGGAAACAGAAGAGGGGGTATCAATGTGTGAGAAGTAATGCACTTACTACCTGATGACTATAACTGTATCTCCTCTATACATTATCCCAACAATAAAAAAGTTACACTTTAGAATCGAAGAGTATGCTTAAAACAAATGCTTTCTCATTTTTGAGACATACAAATTATAGTAGAGAATAAAGAAAACATTCACAGTTCTATGAAAATGCACTTTAAATCATGTTTAATAAAATATTATTTTAAGTAGCCCTTTGGACATTTCTGAGAAATGACGTGAGTAAATGATCGTTTGGTGACAGCGTGGGAAAGAGGGCCAGATCAATAAGGGCCTGCAGAGCTGTGGAGAAGCTACGAGGTGTTAGGCGGTTGCAGTTGATGTCTCATGGGGCAAAGGCATTTCAAAGACAGCTCATGGCTGGCACAGATCCTGCCTGGGAGATTGAAATCGCTTCCTGGGAACTGTATCCCAGCCTGGCATTAGCACCTGCCCGTAAGAAGTGCTTGGACCTCACCCCACTGGCTAGTTCTTTCCCACATGTGGTGAAATGGGACTCCTTGCCCTCAGACCAGTGTTTCAAGAGGGACATGGTTTTCCCTCTGTCTATAGATGCACATGGCTTTGCAAAGGCTTATGGTTTTAATTATCTAAACATCTTTTGTGCTCATTTACAGTGACTTTGGAATGATGTGTTTAACTTTTTTTTCCAGTCCTGGGGATAAGACTCAGGGCCTGAGCACTGTCTTTGGACTTTCTCAAGGCTAGAGCTCTAACACTTGAGCTACAGCACCATTTCTGCCTTTTTCTATGTATGTGGTACACAGGAGTTGAACCTAGGTCTTTGTGTATGCTAGGCAAGCACTTTACCACTAGGCCAAACTCCTAGATCCTGTGTTTAACTTTTTTAACTTCACTAATAAGAAAAAAAATAAATTTTCATGTTATTAAAAACCACTTTTCAGAATCTGTACAGCTACATGAATATTAAGGACATGCACCTGAGTTAGATGTCTATGGAATATACCTATAATTGTAGCTATTCAGGAGGCTGAGATCTAGAACATCACATAGTTCAAAGCCAGCCTGGGGAGCCAAGTGTACTAGATACCATCTCCAAATCAACCAGTGAAAGGTGGGGCTGGAGGCATGGTTCCAGCCATGCTGCACTTGAGTTCAAATTCCAGTATTGACATGTAAATGACCCAATTTTCAAATAATGATTTGACTTCTAAAGATCTTACAAGTATACCAGCACTTTGGGACATCCTGCAACTCTAATAACCTGAGGAATTTGGGGTCCGTAATTATTATACATATCCTTTGGATACCTAGCAGCTATGCGATCCTATCTTGATTTTTCCTAAGGTATCTTTGGGGGATGATGAGGTATTCATTGCTATAGGATTGATTTCTGAGATTGAGAGAACATTTTAAATCTGTTTTGCAGTTCAGATAATTTAAATTCTTTCATTTGCTACTTACACAGCTCATACAAGAATCTGAATCAGAGAATACCTCATTATCTCAAGTGGAATTCTGACCAATGTATGCAAAAAAAGTATTAGGTCTTTATGATAGTGGTTTTCAAGAATTGTTTTCTTTTACTGTAACCTGAATTCCATTTGGCAATTATCCCCCCATACTGAGGAGGGGAGTGGTCACCTTTTTTAATGAATGTAATGTTTCAAAAACGTGACATATTCAAATATTTTCTATTCTAGTATGTTTTAATTACATTTTCTATTTATTGTGATTCATATGCACATTAATTTGTTGATAACCAAGTAAGAAAAATACTAAAGGAGTTAGTCAGTACAGAACAGGGTAGTGTGTGTGTGTAATGGAGTGGCTTTTTTTCCTTCGCACTTAACCAGAAGTAGAGACTTAACTGCTCCTCAAATTCTGCATGTACTTAAGAAGCCTCCGGGGATCTTGTCAAATACAGTTCCTGGCTCAGTACCTCTAAGCAGGGGTCCTAGCTGCATTTCTAACCATCCCTGAGTGGTGCTGTGAGTGTTGTGGGTGCGTAAAGCATCACCCTGAGAAATGAGTATATACAACTTAGAAGAGATATTAAGGCATAGCCATGTCACCACCTTACAGCTAAGGCAGCAAAGGCCTTTCTATAGGACATGGAGCATACTCAGGTGGCTTAGGGGACCCATGTTCTACAGAAGCATTCTCAGAGACATCAACACTTCATAGCGCTCTCCCCTGTGCTTTTTACCCTAGTCCCTTTCTCTACACCCTATCCCCAGCCAAAAAAGTACAAGCAATGCCATCCTGTTTCTCAGTGCTTGGAAGCCTCTGTGGAGTGCATAACTGCTGGATTAGGCAAAGCGGGAACAGGTTACATAAAACTAGCAAAAGAGGGTGCCAGCAAACCAGAGTGTGAAATACTCATTTAAGGAGCTTGTTAAACTGTGAAACTTGCTTGTCCAGGTGGACTGCACTCCTAAACCCTGTCTGAATGTGACAGAAGGCAGTCCTGCAATTCAAAGCATGATTTCCTAATTCTATTCTACAGAAGTAGGGTTTTCAATTTAAGAAGTGTGGAGCAAGAAATTTTACATTTTTCTGGGACAATACTAGGTTGCTGCACATCCAGCTTCCATGATTTGAAGATACCTGTATGGATAAAATTAATGTACACTTTGTTTTGATGAGGGTATCTTTGGTATTATTTTGTATATAGGTGGGAGGCTGGAGAGGATGTTTCTCACTATTATACCCAGTCACATAACTATAGCATATTGGGTGCCAGATAAATGTTTGATAGCAAAAGAAGATGTATGAACATATTTTTTTACAATGTTATGTTCCACCTTGCTATATGCCTTATCGGCTGATTTGCCCTGACAGTTTTCTTTCTTGAGTTGAGCCCACTTTAAGAAGGAGACAGCAACAGAAAGTAGCATTCTCCAAGGTGCACATGTCCCCTATACAGTTGGAAAGAAAAGAGAGGAAGGGAAAAGGGTTTGAGGAGAGACAAGTTATAGAGCAGAGACCAATGATTCCTAGCTGCTGAGTGGGATAAGCCATGGACAGGTGAGGCAGAAGCACTAAAATATCTAAGGAGATATATGCCATATACTAGACTTTGCATTCCACTTCCTACCCCATGAGACCCAAGATCGTAACAAAGAGACAATCAGTAGTGATAAGAAACTTGAGAGAGATTCACACACAGAACTCAGGTTTAAGGTAATGGTTTTCAGTGGGAATGATTTTTGGTCTCTCAGAAATCACTTGGCAATGCATTAGACATTTCTGTTGTCACAGAGGGGACAGTGGAGGTGTGGGGGAGTCGGGGTGAGTAAAGGTCAGGATTCTCCTAAATACCCCACAATAGGAAATTGCCCCATAAGTAACTATGACCTGGCCCAAGAGTGCCAAGGTTGAGAAACCTCATCCCAGGGGACTAAAGGAAACAACAGAAGCTAATAGGAATGAGAATGCATTTGCTAAGCCCACCTGACTATGCAGATGAAGACTAGGATGTCAGGAGAAGGGAAACAGCATGGGAGAGAGAGGATGAGCTAGGGAAGACCCTGGGCGAGCTGGCTGTGCCTCCTGCTTTCATGGATCTCTCTAGTAGATTTGAAACCACTACTGATGTAGTCTGGTCCAGTGTCCCAGCCAAAGACAGTCTAAAGCTCAGGAGTACAGACAGAGGCCCTGAGGAGGCCAGCAAAGCCTTGGGCATCTCGGTTGGAGGTTGCCCTGCATGGGAGCCTGCCAGTGACAATAACGCCAAGGCCTAGTCAACACAGTGAACGCCGTGACATGCCAATGCCTGCTGCCATGTCTTCTGATAGTCAGCAACTGCCTTCCTTTGCCTCAGGCTTCCTCCTGGCCCCCCAAGTGGTAGTCTTGAAATCCCAGGGGATCAATCGCTTTGGGAGACACAAATATACTATCATCCTTTTCTCTTGAGTAAGAGAAGCACAAACCATGTAGGGCTTCAAGCTTCCCCAGTACAACTCTCAGTTTAGTACCCACAGTGGTCACTTGCATTGGCTAACCCCCGTATTAGCTGCCTCTGTTTCCCTGGTTCACTTCTCACTCTCCCATTGATATTTTCTTCACCAGCCCATGAAGAAAACATGTACTTGAAGCCAGGTCTTTTAAAGAAACACTGGGGTGAGAGCTATGTGCTTCTAGGTGTCTCTCTCGTGAAAAAGGGGCACTGAGCCCCTGTCTTTAGGGTGGCACCAGGATTAATGAAGACTGGCTAATTTTTCATCTCAAGGTTCTGAGCACAGGATCAACAGAGCTTCCTGTGATCTGAAGGTTCTGGTCCCACTTCTGGTCCATCAAAAAAAATCACAGCTTCCAGCACATTTCATTCCCTTGCATGGAGAAAATAAACAAAATCAGTTTTGCTCAAGGGTGGCAAGGATGGAATGGCGGAGGAGCACAGACATGAGCTATCCCTACTGCTGACCAATGGCCCCACAGTCTAATGTGCACGAGACATCTGACTTTTTCTACAGAGCTGGGAAGAGGCAAAGAGGAAGAGCCAGGACTGCTAGGGTTCACTCAGATGTTAATGAATCACCAGTGGAGATTTAAAGCCACAAAACACCACTACTAAAACAATTATTTTAAACATCAAGAAATGGATTTAAAACCTCCTCAGGGAGAGGTCCAATCACCCATGTTTTATGTAGTGAGTACTGTGAGCTACTTAAAAGTGGAAAAGGCTGCAGAAAAAACTAAGAGCCATTAAAGTTGTAGTCACGGTGCTGTGTCCAAGAGACTCCTTTATATCCACAAAAAAAGGAAACTTAAACACCAAAGTCACTTGACAGTGGTCTCAGTATTGCTGTCCCATCCATTAGAAACCTGAATTTGTCACCTAAGGAAGTCCTTGCTACTATACAAGCTGAGGAACCAGGACACCTAGCTTGGAGTGTAGTCAGGGTAAGTAAGCCATCTTCAAACATGTCACCTTACTAATGTTCAGACGGGATTTTTGCTGAGTTTCACTTTAGTGGAGAAGGTCCACTTTGAGGCTCTGAATTCCTGCCAACTCAGCAAGAAGAGATCTTCTATCTCAGGTCTGCTGTGAGTGGATCACTATTTTTTTTTAAGAGAAAAGAAAAGAACAGCTGAGCTTTTCTGCAGGACAACCTATTCCCTTATTTATAATGCAGGACAGCAAGGCCTTGTAAGTGTATATTCTGGTTCATCTGAGGACACTCAGTTGTTCATTTTAAAATTAGATTCATCCTAATTATATGAAAACAGCCCGCATATGGTTGGCCAAAACAGCAGGAAAGCTTTGCTTAGCACCTGCCTGCTATGCAGACTTCTGAGACAGCACTGAACTTGTTTAACTGCGTTTCTTGCCCTCTTGCAACTTAAAATCTAGAACAGAAATGTCTGACTGATGAATGTGAGTTTTGGATAACGTAGACATGATAAATGACTAGACACACAAAAGCATAGACAAAGGTATAAGAGGCAGTGTAAGGAAAGGTGGTTTGTGTTTAGCAAGACAGAATCAGAAAGAATTTTAATCTTGATTCTAAACTAAATGAGGCAGGATTTTATGAAATTATGTGAACATACTATGCTGCATGTGTGTGTGTGTGTGTGTGTGTGTGTGTGTGTGTGTGTGTGTGTGTGACGGGGTGCTAGGGACTGAACAAGATTTTCTTCTATTGAGCTATTCCCTATGTCGTATGAGCACTGAGTATCTATAGGATTTGGTAACCACTGGAGTACTGTAATCAACTCTCCCATTCATTACAGTACATCACACTATGCAAACATGAACACACTCTGTAGTAGCAGCATTTCGGGACCCAAATGAGAATAAAGTTGAGGGAGGAAGGTTTCTGCCCCCGCATAGCCTCTAAACATTTTTGAAACTTTCAAGCTATACAATATTATCTCCATGGCACAGATTTAGTGACCGAAGTTCAAATTAACCTACCAGAGAGATCCCAGCCAGGAGATGGCAAAGCCAAGGATTCTGCCTGGATATCTACATCCCTATATTTACACTACACAAGACCTAGGACTGTTATCTTCTAGCTTTCCATATTGCCCCTGATCAACACATGAACGAGGGTTTTTTCCTCTCTGCTCTGAGGCTGGAGCTTACATTCAGGGATAGCCTGAACTTAGATGTCAATCACCAGCAGCCTTTCTCAGGATTACGTTCCTAATGTTTCACATTTTAATTTTCAAAATGTTTAAAATATTTCACAGAAACAGACTTGTTAAAAGAAAAGTGGCCATTCCCAGGCTAATTGCAAAGGCATACTATTTTTAATGCTTTGATTCCATATCACTGGTCATTTCTTAATAATCCCAGTTTAATATGATCTTAATTAGTGTCTCCTTTTTGTTTTGCTTTGCAGTGCTGGTTATTGAACACTGGGCCTTTACATACTACATAAACACTCTTCTATTGAGCCACACTCCTAGCCCTCATTTCATAGACTAAGACATTCTAATAAAAATTAAAGCACCATTGGCTCAAACCTGTAATTTCAGCTACTCAGGAGGTTGAGATCTGAGGATCATGGTTCAATGCCAGCTCAAGCTTTGAAAATATCAAAGATTCTTTTCTCTAATTAATCAACAAAAAGCCAGAAGAGGAAGTGTGGCTCAAATGGTAGAATGTTAGCCTTGAGCACAAAAGCTAAGTAAGCATGCAAAGCCCTAAAGTTTAAATAATAAAAAAATTAAATAATGTTTTTATAAAGGTGCAATATTCTGCATAGTTACTGGAAGAGCACTTCATTTTCTTTGTACTTGCCTCAGGCTTATTATGCATGTTCTTTCATTTAAAGACTTTTTATGACAGTATATTAATGGTACAAAGCAGGATTAATGATATGGCCATACATACATGCATACCATGTACCCCGTAACTTTTATATTCTTTATGGAACAAATGAGTCTGGTGTACATGTGGTAAAATACATTTATAGTTTGAAAACAACCCAGACTTACTTTTGACTGCCCTATTTTAGTAAGCAATTACAGAATATAAACTAGAATAAATGCTAAGGAAATTAGTATTTTTCATCAAGCTGTTATATAATGAATCATTTGTACAATCTAAAGCTCTTAAAAATTATCCCAAGGAAATGGCTTCTACATTTCTGTCAATATAACAAAGTCAACTCTGGTCTGTGTGCCCTGACATTTCCATTTATGTGCTTCTGTTTTGTATAAGTACTACAACTTAAACTATGTCACCAATGATCCATACTGATTACAGGCAAGCAGTATTTTGATGACACGAGGCAAGATAAAGTACAGTATTAAAAGTAAACTCATGCGTTACTTTTTATCTCTTTATAATGTGATTATCAGAAAATACTTCAGTGCTGAGATATTAAGGCTCTGTAAACCACAACTTATCACTTGTTTTTGTAAACAGTTTAATTGATATGCAACCAATTATTTGTTTACCTGTTGTTTGTGGTTGCTTTCTCCTTACAATTACAGACTCCAGTAGTTTCAACAGAGAATGCATGTCTTGAAAATGTTTACTATGGGCCCTGTTACAGAAAAATGTTTGTCAAATCTTGGGCTACAGATAACTGAGATGATCTACTGTATTTACACTTATCATGTTTTGACTAAGGAAATTAAAGATCAGACAAACCAAGGTAAGAGCTTGACACATTGTTATTACTAATTAGGCAATATTTCCATAATGCCCTTTTCTAAATCATTTACTCATTCTCATATTTCTCATCTATCTCTAATGAGATAAAATCCCAATCAGGTAAACAATCAACTTTTGATACTAAATACTGGATCAAAACAACAATGTCAGTATCACTTTAATATGGCCATAGATGATGCATCTGTCAGATAAGGAAAGAGAGGCGGGTACATACACTGTTCCCCCAAAAGGCTGTGAGGTACTTTTTAAGCTGATTTGAAAACGTTTAAAAGAGAATTTAATCCAGCCTTGTTTTCAAGGTAAACTTGAAATTCCCCCATTATTTATTTATATATTTATTTATTTTGCCAGTCCTGGGGCTTGAACTCAGGGCCTGCGCACTGTCCTTGGATTTTCTCAAGACTAGCACTCTACCACTTGAGTCACAGCACAACTTCTGGCTTTTTCTATGTATGTGGTATTGAGGAATTGAACCCAGGTCTTTGTGGTTGTTAGGCAAGTACTCTAGCACTAGGCCAAATTCCCGGCCTGAATTCCCCCCATTTTTAGCCTGCTAAAATGATTCATTATCAGCATTAAATTAGATAAAACTTCCTGCTTGCTGGAGAGGATGAAAACTGTTCTCACGCAACTGTCTCCACTCTCTCTACCACCCCTGAGAGCAGATTCTTCTAACAGTTCCCTTCACCTCCAGACACTTTCACTCATGAAAGATCCTAAACAATTCCTTAAAAATGAACATCTGATTTTCAGAATTTCTTGGATGTCTTCATGCTATAAGCTCAGTTCATCTTCCTCCTTGTAGCTCCAACATCCTCCTAACAATTTCCCAAATATGTCACACTTTTATCCCCACTTTCATTTTTTTTGGTCAATCCTGGGGCTTGAACTCAGGACCTGGCCACTGTCCTTGGGCTTTTTTCTGGTTTGCTTTTTTTTTTTTGCCAGTCCTGGGCTTGAGCTCAGGGCTTGAGCACTGTCCTTGGACTTTCTCAAGGCTAGAGCTGTACCACTTGAGCCTCAGCACCACTTCCAGCTTTTTTCTATGTATGTGGTACCAAGGAATCGAACCCGGGTCTTCGTGCATGCTAGGCAAGCACTTTAACCACTAGGCCAAACTCCCAGCCCCATCCTTGGGCTTTTTTCAAAGCTAGCGCTGTACCACTTGAGCCACAGAACTACTTCTGGCTGTTTCTGTGTATGTGGCACTGAGGAATCGAGCCCAGGGTTTCATGCATGCTTACCTACCACTCTAACCTGCCCCTTATCCCCACTTTCTATGCTTGTATTTCATGCTCCTTTTTCCTAGAACCCTCCCTCCCTGTCTACTATCTACTGTCCTTACTACTTCACAAAAGGTACCACATGGCAATTGCCACCTCAGTATTAGCCTTACCACTACTGTGAATTGCTGATATTAAATTGTGGATCAGATACCGCATTATTGTATTTAATCTTCACATTTCACAGATGAAGAAACTAAGCACGTATAATGGAGTCAGCTAAAGGGAGCATATGGGCTCACATATTCAACTATACAGCCCTGGCTCTTATCCTCTACAGCAGTGGGAATGGTTCCACCTCACAGTGGAAGACAATGCTGAGAGACTTTTATGATTATCACAACTGGTGCTAGAGTCACCACTGGGTTGAAGCCAGAGATGCTGTTAAACCTCTCGCAATGTCCAGTAGAGAACGCTAATGTCTGGTGATGCCACTAGTATGGAGTGCAAAGGAATTGTCTAGCCCCAAATGTGAATAATAATTGCTGTTGACAAACACAGTGCTACAGTAAATTGCTTTGTCAACCAACTCCACGGACTCTGCACATCTCTTTAGCAAGAAGTTTTAAATGTTGGCACTTTCCATCATGCCTGGCACCTAGCATCTGCCCAACTGGACCGGATGTCTGGGTGGAAGGATGGACGCTGCGGGTAGGGAAGGAGTTTATTTGAAGGTTTAGTTTGTGATAATTTCAATTATATGAAACCTAAGTATACATTACTTTTTAAAGTTTTTTATCATTATTATAAAGGTGGTATCCAGAGGGATTATAGTTACATAAATCAGGTAAGGAGTACAATTCTTTCTGAATAATATCACCCTATATTCTTAATTACTAATAAAGGGATACATTTAGACATTTCAGAGCATTCCTTCACTGTATGGTCAGGGACCTATAGAATGGATCACCAAATAAACTGGTTTTTCACAAGGCCCCAGGAAGTCAGATGCTTTTCAAATTCTTCATAAATGCTACACTAGAGAATGAATCCATAAGTTCATCCTCCACACAGATAATAACTTAAATTATTTTTTAAAGACTTAACTGCATAAAGTTCTCCTGGTTACTTTTTTATAAAAAAGAAAAATATTATAAGTTTATTTTAACCTTGTACTTTAATCTGCTATAACTACAATTCAGATATAAAACATCATTCTAGGTCTCCAGATATGGAAAAAATGACAGAAATTACAGTCAGGCTTAGGTGAAATTTCAAAGGAAATAAAACATAGGCAACAGAGAAAAAAGATTTGTACAAATCAATAATATAAACATTACAAGTAAAAGGAAGCTATAGATAATTATAACATTTAAAAACTAACACAGCACGATTTTCAGAACATTGTAAAGTACTTTAGTAGTAGCATTAATTAGCATTGCATACAAACAACTAGATTTTGTCAAAATGAAAAAACAGAAAGGTCCACTGTGGGCTAGCACAGCTGCTGTGACTTATCACTTAGTATGAGCCTGATAAAAACAAATGAGCCTGATTTTGTAAAAGTGCAATGAAGTGAATTTTTTCCTCACAATTTCTTGTATGGTAGATTAGCCATTTGCCCCTCCCTCAAAATATGATAATCAAATACATTTTGTCCCCTGCTCTCCACACTCTTGGGCATTCACAACATGTTCTGCAAGTTCTATAGGAAGTTATTACGCTCACGATTTCCAAAACACAAGTGACAAAAAAACAACAACCAGATTTGCTAACATGTCCAGGTATAAGAAAGGACTGGATACATGACAGGATTTGTGGTGTGGCAGTGAGTGGCATTTCTTACCATGATTTGGAAATAGGGCATGGGGAGTGCAAGAGAAAAGAGACAAGCAGGAGCTCCAGTGGCGCAATCGGTTAGCGCGCGGTACTTATACAGAAAAGAGACAAACAGTGCCTTTGTTAGTGTATGTGAGACAAACCTGCCACAAGAAGTGACACACACTCGTTACACAAACAGATTCTGCAGGTATGCACATGAATGAAGTTGGTTAGACAGCTATACAGATGAGGGAGAAATGTTGGGGGGGAAAAAGGTGACTAAGCCCAGGAACACTATGATTGTTATCATCATCCATCATTTTTGAGCACCTGTTCCAAGTAAACATTGCAGAAACTTGGAGAGACAGACTTCCGAGTAAAAGAACTAATAAAGTGAGGAAAGCATACATGAGGTTCAAGAGCTACAGGTCACCAAATTAGGGTCAAAGTTGGGACCAAATGTTAGAGGTCACAAGAGACTGGCCAATGGGTTCCTGAATGTCAAAGTCATATATGATACCATGAAAGCCACGACTATACTCTTGATTCTGTGCATGGCAAACACTCCTGAGCCTGCAAAGATGACATGAATTTCTTCATCCACATTTTTGCTTCAATCAGCACTTATAACTCTCTGGTAAATCCTTAAGTCTGGATCATAAATGAGAGCCATGAATCCCAGATGGCCTCCTTTGGACACTAAAAACTTAAATGCCTAGCTTAGTTTAAACTCTTTGCTAATTATTACATGTGACTCATCTTCATTCAGTATATACACATACATGCATAATATATACATGTATGCATAATAATATATAGGCAATTTTTGAAGGGTAGGATTAGAATAAAATACAAATTATATATATGTATATAATCAAATTATAACCCAACATCCAGATTTGGAAGATCTCATAAATGTAAACTAGAAGTTTCTTCACAGTGCCAAAATGGATTAGGAGTTTGTCTTTTTGCTTTGCTTGAACATATTTTTATAAATATGATTTAATATTGTGTGTGTGTGTGTGTTGTTCCTAGGGCTTAAACTCAGAGTCTGGGCTCTGTCCTTTAGCTTTTTTGCTCAAAGTTATTGGCTTATCACTTGAGCTGCAGATCTACTTCTGGCTGTTTTTTGTGCTTACTTGGACTTTTCTTGCCTGATTTGGCTTTGAACTTAGATCTTCAGATGTCAGCTTCCTGAGTACCTAACATTACAGGTCTGAGCCACTGTTGCCGAGCTTATCATTTCAATTTCATTTTTGGTAAGCATCTCCCAGTAGACTGCTCAAGGTTATATTTTCTAGCCACAGCTTCAAATGTCATTTATTCTGGGTTAAGAGTGATAGATGCGCCGATTACAAATTCAGATAGTCAGAGATCAGCATTATCTATGTCCATTGAAATATATTCTAGAATATGTGACTGTCAAGATGGAAAGGCTATTATTTGCTTTCCCGGGTAGAGTCAAGGCTCCTGGGTTCTAATCAGACCCTCTTGACTTGTCTGGAAAGAGATCCTTGAGTTCAATAAAAATAGTTCCGCTCAAGAAGGACTGCCAGTACAGAAAGTCTCCAAAGTCTACAAAAATTAGGGTAATGGAGACCAAGGAACATTAGCATAGAATGCCAATCCCTATTGTAGTTGTAAGTTGGCCAGTTTCCCGAGAAGAGGCTACAGAGGATATAAGTGTGACTCAGTGATTTAGATATGGTACTTGCTTAAGTGCCATAGTTAACTAGCAAGTTTAAAGATTTCAGAATGAACAGTCTTAATCAGAAACTCACAGGCCTAAGCCTATTCAACATTATATTACTTGGACACAAGAGGATTCTAGTTGAATTGCAATAGAATCCACACCACACTGGGGCTTCTGAGACCACAAGGCAATCATCTCCACAGAAATAAAGCAATTTTATTACCTATGGTGTCACAGGAGGAACTCAAATAGGCATAATCATTCCATCATAATGGAGGGCACTGCAGAGCATTTTGGTCTTAATCTATACCCTTTTCTCACTGGCTACACACTACACCTAGCAGGGTCAGGCACATAGCAGACTCACACATATCTGTACACTGAGTGAGGAGTCAAATCGAAACATCACAATGACTAAATCAAGCAATGAGTTAACTAGCCCTGCATTGCCCAACCATCTCTGACACTAGCATGAGCCCTTCTAGTAAAACAGTCAGCGATCTGGACTTATGATGCAATCCAGGCAGCAAACATTCATTCTGGGCAAAATCAAATTAGAAGGCACCCAGCACAGGGAGAAAAAACAAGCACTGCTCCTTCTCCCCAGCTATCACTTCTTTCAAGTTCCAGCTGTGTTCATGTGCTGACCTTTCAATGAGGCACTTACTAGACTGTCAAGAGAAGGTAAACCCACACAACAATCCCTCTCCCATTTCAATTCAGAGGTGGGGCAGAAATGGAAACAGGAAAAGAGGTCTGCAGACTAAAGCAAAAACATCAGGCCCACTTGTTCAGGGAAGTCTGTGGCTGTAGAGTTATTTTTCAAGTTCTTGGCTTTCCTGTCCTCTCAGATTGCTCTACCCAAAAGCCTGGCTGATACATTAGATATCTGAGAAAATTAGCTTAAAGGACATGCTAGCCATTCATTCCTCTAGTTTTTCTGAGTTCTATTTCAGTATCCAGGACCATCGCCAGAAACTCTACCACTGGAGCATAGTAGCCTGTGACCCCAGAGATGAACTCACATTGGGATATTTTTCTTCACAAAGCTGTCTGCAGTTTTCCCCGCCTCTGGATCAAGGGTACAGAATGTGTGGCCTGCAAAATGACAGAAAAAATACAAATGCTTCCAGAGATGCTTCTTGTGAGCTGTCCATGGAGCATTTTCATGCACAGATAATTCAGTATGGCCCTTTTATGATATTATAAATGTCCAAATGGCCTGCAGCAGATAAAGAAAAGATTGCCTCCCCCCTGTGAGGACTGGTCTTTAAAGACATGACCCTACGTCATTTTCTATTGAAGTATTACTGTCCATAATAGGATTAAATAATCCATATGAATATGTATTAGTTGCCAGGCACCACAGTAAATACTCCGTATGTGTTACGTATCAATACTAATCACAATCCTACATACCACCTCCAGATTTCTTATTATTTGCTGTGAAGTTGGCTACACTGAGGCTCAAAGCTAAATAAATACTCTAATGCAGTAAGTACTTAAGATTTCACTTTTGTCTTCCATTGTCTCTAAGATGATCGTTCCTTCGCACTTTAAACAGTCTCATTGTTTTGTGGGATTTTTCGGTGTATGTGTGCCAGTCCTGGGGCTTGAACTCAGGACATGTGTGTTGCCCCTGAGCAGTTTTTGCTCCAGGGTAACACTTCACAACTTGAGCCATAGCTCTGCTTGTGGCTTTCTGAGTAGTTTATTGCAGCTCAAAGCCTTATGGGCTCTCCTGCACAAGCTGGATTTGAATTGCAATTCTCAGATCTCAACTACTTAGTTAAGATTACAGATATAAACTATATGAGCCTAACAGTCTCTTGTCAAGTTTTTACATTGCATTTACTTAGACAATACTGAAGGTTATCTCTCTAAACAAAACAAAATTTGTCATAAATATCAAGTATAATCTTTCATTTTTCAATTGTCAAAATTTATCATGAACAATAATTTGAAGATGATCTCTTAGGTAACATACTCTGGTGACCTAAAACCTCAGAAAATGCAGTATGTCTCACAATCATCTGATCCAAAACGTGTCTATGAAAGTATAACTTAAGGAGAAAGAGTAAAGGTTGTCTGGCTTCTCTTACAACATAGGGTAACTTTCAGGTTATTCTCAAATATACCCTCAAGAACTATGTCTGTCTAATTTTAGATCCTGCCAGGCCCATGTTTGCCTCCTACAACCACCATTTTTACAGCCTCAACTCAACCATTGCATGCCCTTGATCTCTTTAGGACTGCCAAGGCCAGAGCAACTGCCAAGACCTGCTGAGTGAGAAGTCTTTGCTATCTCCCAATGATGTCTGGTCTGTGGAATTTCACTCTTAGTACTGACAATGCCTCTGGAACAAATAAAGATTCTACTGAAATTCAGAGAGGTTAAGGTCAACGTCTTCAGGCAATCAAGTGGACACATATAACAATTCTATTGTTGAGGATTTCCATGTATTCGTGAAAAATATTCCAAAAGGAACTTGGAGAAGTGTCCCTCTTCATTGTCACTACTCGGAATGGTGAGCCCATCGCTGAATTTGTGAGTAAAAGAGATGAGAGACAGACAGTGAGAGAAGGAGCAGTGATTTTGAGCTACATACATGGGGTTTTATGCATGCACACACATGCTGAAAATGCTGTCAGAACCAATTGGCTAATGATGCTCAGGAGTTTTGAAGAGCACCATGTTTGGATACAGCTATTAATGTGTTCAACATACCTAGCAGAAACACCTGCTGTGCACCAAGAACTTGACATGCCAGGAATCATCAGTTAAGGAGTCAGTCAAGATTCCAGCTTTCACTGACTTCATTTTCTAATACAGGGGATTGTCAAGGTAATGAACGATTGCCAAGTCAAAAGAACAATTCCGATTGCAAATAGGAATGGAGATGGACAAACAAGCAAACAAAAACCAGTGTGGCCTTTCTGAAAAAAAGAATAAGGGACAGCCCTTGCTCCAGTGGTCAGGGAAGGCCTTTCTAAGAAGGTGACATATCGTCTTACACTAGAATGAGAAGGAGGTAAAGAAACCAATCACCTTTACTCTGATTTCCATCAAAAAGATGAGCTTACTAAAAAAAGAAACACACAAATGCACTAGTGGCTCCACAAGATTCCAACAACCTCAGGTAAAATCTTCAACTTTCTTCTTGAGATTTTAACTTGTCTTTTTCTTGAAGATTCTCCATTAAAAGAAAATTCTATTAATTCATCAGAATCTGCTACAAAAAGAAAAAGAGAAAACCCTAAAAGATAGGAGATGGAGATTTTATTTCTCTTCATAAAATCAGCAACTTTATGTAACAATCTCCCAATATTAACAAAATTGTGTCTTTGCATTGTAATACCAGCAGGAATTGTTTCATGTAAAAGGAAAAAAATGAACAATTTTGTTTCTGAGTTATATTCAACATCATCTACTTTTATTCATAAAACAAAGCCAAACTGTATTTACTATCAGATGTTTCCCCTTCTAGTACACAAGAAACCTCTCAAAATTAACCAAAAATCTGTTGTGATGGACCTGTTTAAGATGCACGAATAATAAACAGGTGACCACTAAAACCAATCACATAAAGTAACACCAAACAAATCACTTCTGATCAAATAGCTCTTTGAACCAGATGAAACACAAGCAAGTGTCATGAAAACATCTTAAAAAGTCATCCTCTGCTCAAAATATTTCTCACTGAAACATGTTTTTTCCATTAGTGTATCCTGGGCTTAGTCTTATCAGAACTAGAAATAATTAACAGAAGTGTATTAGGGAGCCAGATCAGTTATCATGAATATTCAAAATGAATCATGGAACGTTTCTCACTGAAACACATTTTTTAAAATTCCTTTGCAACACAATGTATGAAACATCTCATTACAGTATACACAAGCGAGAGGAACCAAAGGCCAAATCGTGAAGAGATGTTGCCCAACAGGTCTAAGTTACCTAACATTTATCACTAAAGAAACTGCAGGTTTTGTGTCCATACACTTAATGGAATCGTTAATTTCTCCAGCTTCATATTCGTTTTTGTTTTTGTTTTTAAAACTGATTCCCACTGGTACCTACGATCAATTAACAAGCTGAGTAAGAATTTCAAGTTCATTCACTGCCTAGACACCGCATTGGAATGGTTGCAATTTCTCAATATATCAAGAGAGAAAGAACGAGTCGTCTGAACCTGGCTGTTCACTTAAACTCTCTTTGACTCATTTAATAAATGCTTCTAAGCTAGGCCCTCCTTTAAAAATTTCCCACTTGGTGGTGGGGAGGGGAAATCCCAGACAATTAGCCTTTAATTAAAACAAACAAAACAACTCTTACCCCAACCCACCCCTCCATAGGACAAATCAGAAGGCTTAAGAATTAGCTCGCATAATAATCCTACTGTGGCCACTGGGAAAAATCGTCCTCCAAAATGACAAGTCCAACTAAGAAGGACGAGAAACACTTGGAATAATAATAATAATAATAAACAAGACAACATTCCCCCAGATGAGTGCTGGCCGAGGGCTGGTTCGGGAGGGGGGGCTGTGCCCAGCTCGCGGATCGCAGGGGGACCCCGGGAAGATGCTGCCTCAAGGAGAGCCGCAGCCCCCAGCACACCCTCGGGGCCCATTCTCCTTTCCAATCCGCAGCCCCCCCTTCCCACCACCACGAGAGGCCAGGACACGGCGGGCGCACACCGGAGACCAGAGTCTCCCCGTCCCTTTAAACTACCCCCGCCGTGCCTGCCAACCTTTTCCGAACCCCCCTCGGGTCACACAACTTCCTTCTCATGGAAACTTCCACTGGGTTCCGCGGCGGGCGCGGAGGATGCCAAACTCCATTTCCCAAGGAGCCTGTCAACAACCAAGGCGGCTCGGGGGTAGGAGGCACCGCGCCATGCACGGCGCTCGGAGCTTGGGGAAGAGGGGGTGGGGGGTGAGATCAGGGCCCCCCCCCACACACACCCCGCGGTCAGCCGGCCCCAGGGACTGCCCCCAGGCCAGGCTTCCCAGCCGTCACGGCACGAGCGGGTGCCTTCTCCCAGATACGGGGCGCGCAGCACCCCACGCGCGCACACAGGTACGGAGGTGACACCCCCGCCGCCCACGCGCGTCCGGCGCCGCCGCCCGCCACCCCGCGACACGCGTCCCTATCCCGCCCACCCTGCTGGACAGTTGCCACGGACGGGGCGCCCCGTTTATCCCTGCCTGTCCCTCCCCCCCCTCCGCCTTCCCCAACCCTCTGTGCCTCCCGCGCCCGCCCGCCTTCTTCTCACCCAATTACCAGCGCCCTGGAGCCGGTCGGGTCGGGCGCCCGCGCCCGGGGAACGCAGCCTGCGGGCGCTGGCCCGAGCCCGGAGCCCAAGGTCTCCTCTCGGCGCGCACTCACATTATTCATGTAAAGTTAATCCCCGCCGCGTCACGGCCGCCCGCCCGCCCTAGGATGTGCGCCTTCCTTGGCCAAACCCCGCAGTCTCCACCCTCCTCCCCCGCCCCCTCCGCCCGCCGGCGGGGTCCCGGGCAGCGCCCGCCTCTACTCTCCGACCCAATGTCAACTCCCGGAGCCCAGCCGGGAGTCCGAGCCAGGCCCGCTCCCGCCCGCCCCGGCCACTCCACTTTCCCCCGCGCGGAGGAAGCGAGTGGAGTCCCGGGGCCCCGAGTCCCCGCCTCCCCGCGCCCCCCGCGCGCCCGGCCCGCGCCCGGCGCGCTACCTTACTCCGGAGGGCCCCCCTCCCCGGGGCCGCCCCTGCTCTGCGCCGGCGGTGCCAACCGGTGACCTGGTTTCCCCTCCAGTTCTCTTGGCGGGCCGACTCTCGCGACGACGGTGGCGGCGGCGGCCAAGAGCAGGCAAACCCGGCTCCGCCAGGGGCGCAGCGAGGAAATGGCCTCCTGGCCGCGCACCCCGCCGCCGCCGCCGCCGCCCGGGGAAGCCCAGCGGGCGCTGACGTTCTCTGGTCGTCCTGCTCGCGGACGGCGCTCCGGCGCTCTGCCCGCGCCACCTGTGCTGACCCCGCGCCCTAGCCCCACGCGCTCGCCCCACGCCGCCTCCGACCCGCCGCCCGCGCACCTGCCTTCCTGGCGCCACCTGTGCCGACCCCCCCCCCCAGCCGCCCCCGGGGTCCTCGCCCCTTGCCGCACGGGGCAGGCCGCCTGCGCACCTGCCTCCCAACGTGCCAGCGCTCTCCCTCCACCCGGCCCCACCGTGCCCTCCACCCCGCACGCCTGCCCAGACTGGCGCCTCTGTCCACCACCCGAGTGCAGGTGCACGGAGGTTGGAGTTGGGGCGTCCATTCCTGTCGTTGGAGAAGAGGCAGGAACCGGGGTGCTGAGTGATGGGGGAGGGGGAACTCCCAGGAGCCGGGCCTTCTTGGCTGGGCCTCCTCCTTCTGCCTCCCCAAAACCACTTGTGGAGCAGCGTGCTCATGTCTGAACATCTGGGCGCTGGCTCCACTCCTCTTGTGGCCCCTCTCGCTGGCCCAAGCACCTGGAAGTTCTCATGTCGTGGTTGCTAACCCTGGAACAAATGGGAATTTGGAAAAAGGTTTCTTGCCTCTCCTGGAGGGCACCCCGTTATTTGCATCCTGGGGGTAGTTATGTATGTGCAGGGTGGAGACTCCTCAGGTCACTTGTAAAGAGAGGCCTCATGAAGTTTTTTTTTTTTTTTACTTTGGAAATATGCAAATAAAAATCTAGAAGACAGGGGCCAGGAGTTTGGCCTAGTGGTAGAGTGCTTGCCTAGCTGGCACGAAGACCCGGGTTCGATTTCTCGGTACCACATACATAGAATAAGAAGCCAGAAATGGTGCTGAGGCTCAAGTGGTAGAGCTCTAACCTTGAGAAAGTCCAGGGACAGTGCTCAGGCCCAGAGCTCAAGCCCACGACTGACAAAAGAAAATCTACAAGACATAAGTAACTTATACACTTGAAGTTTTCTGGTCTGGTAAATATATAAATACAGGTCCCTGTTCCTGAAATCTCAAAGGCAAAATGGAAATCTGGTGACTTACGTCCTGCACTATTTCTTGAGAAAACTATGTGTGCCCGGCCAGCTAACATTCAGCCAATAAGAAATTACAGCGCAACAGAACTATTCTGACAACAGAATACACTACTTTCTTATAAGTAATGACAAACACGACTTTCTAATTCATCATTCCATGTACGCATTTATGGATGTAACCCAGTGTGACTGAGCTAAGATGATTTGCATCTTCCACTCACTGTGGGAGTAATGTACACAAGATTTCTTTTTTTAATTACAGAATTTTCTAGCTGTCCAGCTGGTGACATGTGTCATATTCCAGCTTCTCTTGAGTAAGGCAGCTCCACCCTCTTGCTAACAGCATTAACCAGAACTACCAAGAATTCTGAAGCTAGAAGACCAGGGTTTCCCTGTGTTTTAAGAAAGAAAGAAAAAGATATACCCCCCCCACACACACACCACCCCAAGGTTTGGCTGGGCAAGTGAAAAGGAAACCTTCTGTCCCTCAACAGGCTCTGTAGACTTCATTTCCTATGGGCCATTTGCAAATTTATGCTTTATTCTTTGCCCTTAGAAGGTTGCACCATAGAAGTGGTGGGCTTCTATAGTAGGAGTTGTTCTCTGTGGGGAAGTTTCTGGGCTTTGCTCCAGAGCTGCCCTGGGATGTTTGGGTTGGTTTGGAGGAGAGCTGTAGTCTCCACCACTCTGCCTTCTACACAGGCAGCCCCCTGGTGGCTAACTGTGGCTGAAAGCTGGTCACTACAAAAGCCTGGCTCAGATAGGCCATCAGAGTTTACAGGTCTTTGCAAGGGTCTAGGAGCCTTGTGAACAATTTTGTGGTAAGGGGTGATAAGGGGATGCAAATCTGGGTTCCCAAGATGGATAGTAAGACCGAAAACATGATGAATATTGGTTTTTTTGCTTATTTCCTCTTCATGAATATATAACTTGCAGCTATTTTTTTCTACATCTTTCTTTAAAAGGAAGCATACAAACAAAATGAAGTACAGAAACATGGTTGTTTTTCTTTGTTCAAATGGCTTTGTTGTTCTGATCTCATTTTGCCTGGAAACTTCTGACAATAAAGAGTCAGTTGAAGTGCTCAATAAATCATAGTAGCATTATTCAAATCATTGGTGAGGCTGTGGTTGTAACATTGTTATATAGCAAGCATATTGAAACAACATGAACTGGTTAGATTCATTTGAACAGGTCCTCTGAGAGCAGTGTTCTAGGATGTATGGTGGTAAAGGATTAGCAATGGAACATGACAGCTATTTGTCTGGTTTTACACCAGAAAAGGTGAGGTGGGAGGTTGAATGATGGGTGACAGACTGAAGGTGGAAGGTATTATTCAAACCTACCAGTACAACTAAATTGAGAGGACTCATCAGAGTTGTTTTTCGGGACACATAGTCATCCCCTTTAGCCATCTTCATAATCAAAATCTAATCATTTCAACTGGATGACTCCTTTGAAACAAGTGATCCATTCATAGGCATTGCTTCAGCGATTGGGGTAAGAAAATAAATAGAACCCGGGGACTCAGAGGACTAAGCTTAGTCTAAAGTGAAACCAGTCTGAACTAATCTTTAGTTAATATTTTGAGAGATGGTTTATCATGGATGTTTAATTGTATTTTTATTTTAAGTATTGCATTTTAAGCCAGGTACCCATGGCTTGTGCCTGTAATCCCAGCTATTCAGGAGGCTGAGATCTGAGAATTGCAGTTCAAAGCCAGCCTGGGCACAAAAGTCCATGAGACTCTTATCTTCAATCAACTACCAGAAAACTGGAAGTGGCGCTGTGGCTCAAGTGGTAGAGTGCAAGCCTTAAACTGAAGATCTCAGGGACAGCGCCCAGCCCCAGAGTTCAAGCTCCATGTCCACAAAAAAAATTACATTTAATTTACCATAGCAAAGATATGGAACCAATCCAGATGCCCCTCAAGATTTTGTATTTATACACAATGGAATTCTCTGCTGCCATAAGAAAAAATGACATTTGTAAGGAAATGGAAAGACATAGAAAAAAGCATATTAAGTGAAGTAAGCCAGACCTGAAGGAATATAGTCTCAATGGTTCCACTCATTTGTAATAATTAGTATAAACCTTGGACTCTCCAAGCAGAGGATCACAATAGCTCAAAACCTAGAGACATAAGGCCATATAGGATGTGACTAAATGAAAGGACCTCCAGGATATGGAAACGAGTCATGTAATGTGTGATTGCTTCTCATCTCTTTTGTTGTCCCTTGGTTATTCTCATATTGTTACAGTATCTTATATAAGATTATTTGTTTATTTGAAATAGGAAGGGAAGGGGAAAACAAGATGAGGAGAGGGAGTGGGGGGAGGGAAATGGAGACAAAAACATGAGAAGGGGTATCAATGTGTAAGAAGTAATGCACCTTCTATCTGGTGACTATAACTGTAACCCTTCTATTAGTTACAATAAAAATTACATTTAAATATCACCCTTGCTTATGAGCTTTTTGGCCACTCACTGTGTTTTAGCAAATGCTATATGTCTAAGGTTAGTACCTTACCTATAACCCTGCTCGTGCTCTACTGGGTCCTTGTTTTCAGTCTAACTGGAGAAATAAAGCTGAATTTACTAGGTAAAAAAGCTAATTAATATATGGCTTGATATATGTGGTTAGGGAGTTAGAGATGTGAAAGAGACAGTTCTAAGATGTGAATGTAAGATGGACTTGAACATGACTTTGTTAAGGACTGAAAGGAGTGGAGGGACTGAAATAACATTGGGTTTACTGAAAACATTGGTATCCTTTCATTTATTCAACACTTCTTAGGCTGATTGTACAGCCAAATGAGCTAGCCCTGGAGATACCCAGTCTGTGCAGTGACAGTTCATCATTTTTTCTATGAAGGGCCCAGTGCCTCTCTTCCACAGCAATTTGATATGAGTATAAACCCTGCATCAATCTTTAGGAGAGAGAGATTCTTAAAGATACTAACAGACTCCAAATGAACTATTTGAAGGTTAGCAGTCGAAAGGGAAAGATATAAATTATAGTCATTCGGAAATCCTTGAGCATTGGTTCTAGAATCTTTCTAGTGACCCTTAGTTAAGCCTCATATAATTTCTTATAGTCTACACACGTCCTCCCATATATTTTATCTCATCCTTAGATTACTTGTAATAACTTAGGCAATGTAAATACCATGCAGTTGTCATGCTGTAATTGCTAAAGGAATAATGACAACACAGAAAACTCCATATTTAATAGAAATGCATTTTTCTCCAGTGTATCTTTAGTCTGTGGTTGTTGAATCTATAAATGCAGGAACCAGTGATGTAGAGGACAAAGACAGGTTCAGGAAAAATGGATGAATCGGTTGAGACTTTGGCTGCTTCCAAATGTTCCATGCAGCCACTTTCTGCACAGAGAGAGGGCATGCAGAAACAACAATATTATTTGCTGGTCTTAGTAAAAGTGTGGGGCCTGTTAGGCAAAATATCAGGGAAAAGGGAACTATTTTCTTCATTCTTTTTTTAATTTTATTTTTATTGTAATTAATAGAGGGGTTACAGTTATAATAGCCAGATAGAAGGTGCATTACTTCTCACACATTGATACCCCTTCTCATGTTTTTGTCCCCATTTCCCTCCCCCATCCCCTCCCCCAGCCTCTCCCCTCATCTTGATTCCCCCCCCTCATTTCCACTTCTTTCTTTGGAATTGTTATGACATCCTTTATTTGCTATTTAGACTCGTTCTCAGTAAAGAAAAATAAACGTTTTAAATGACAGGCACCATTCCTCTTTATATTGTGCAATGCCAGTTTTAACTGCAAATATAAAAAGCCTCTTGCTTATATACAAAAATCAATGAAATTACAGTTTGAATTTTGTAGCTTATGTATGCCTGTGCGTTTTGTCCTTACCAGAACAGTGCAACATGGAACAAAACTGTTTTTGTTTCACTTCTTAATGCGTGCCAGTTCTGTGTGCCAAAACTCTGCCTTTGGCCCACTGATGTGTGAGAGAGAAGTGAAAGGAAAAGGAACTGGGAGCTGTCTTATCTTCCCTTTCCTTCTAGGTCATCATTTTCAGGCTAAGTGGGTAGCAAATACAGTGAGGCAATGGGACTGCAAAGGGAATAAAAAGCTTCCTCAGTCATCCTCCTTCTGGGTTCAAAGTTATTTCAGGGTAGAATGGAAAGCATAGAAAGAGAGTCCCTCTCTCCCAAATGTTGATGAAATTTGCCTACCTCACACTGACTTTGAGTTTGCTCATGTCTCATCCACTGGAGCACCTTCAGATTTCTATGTTAGTAGGACATCAAGAATGTTATGCGTGTCAGTGGCCATGCATGTTTGCGTGTGTTTCTTATGTTCATACACATGCTCCATTGTCTCAGCAGACATCCTCTGTAAAATGCAAGTTCAAAAGACAAAGTTGGTTATGTGTGCAAGAGACAGAGTTATGAGGCCAGAAAGTGGCAGTTCAGGTGCCTCTCTCTCAGTCTTCACTTAAGGGACTGCTGGGTCTTGGGACACTGTGAATGGTGGGCAGAGAATACCACTCCCTTCCTTTGTTTTTCCACTGGAGCTAGAAGGTGCCAAGATGGTTGGACAGGAACTAGTAAATGCTAAGCTGAAAGAAGCCTGGGTTCCCTAATTACCATGTGGTAGAGAAGTAGGTTCTCCAACTGAACTGTTACTGAGATTGAATAAACAACACCTTTTGTGTTAAAGTCACTGAAAAGTGAGAGTTTATTCATTGCATTCACAGTAGTGTTATCTTAATATACCTGTCATTGGGCCAAGCTTCATCACAGCATAAATCATCTTTCTCTAAATAGATGCAGTTAAAATAATGAAATAGTCCTAGGTGCATCAGTGCAGACGCAGATCCAATACAAAATGTGTTAAAGCAAAGTTCACAGTGATCATTTTTAAATTGATTTGTAATTTACATATGATAATATAGATAAATCCTATCTATTCAGTTTGATAAATTCTATACCTTTATGCCACTATTTAATTACTACCCAGAAAAAGATAAAAAATATTCCCAGCATTATAGAAATTGATCATGTATCTCTCAAGAGCCCTCCCTCTTCCTTTCATAGGTAGCCACCATTTTGAATTCTATCCCCATGGCTAATTTTGTGTGACTGGAACAACAGCACATGCTCTTTCTTGTAAATGATTTTCTGTCAGTCAGTGTAGTGGCTTTTGAGCTAAATTCACTTTGTTGTGGAGGTTAGAAAGTTGCCCTACTTTAAATTTCAGTTTTACAGTCCCCTGTATAAATATGTGGCAATTTATTTTTTTCTCCACTGCCTGGGCATTTGGTGTTTCCAGCTTGGGAATGGAAAAAAATATCAAGCAGCTATTAACATTATCGAACAGTTTCTTCTTGGATATTTATGTCTCTTGGAAATCTGCTTAGGAGTGGAACTGCTGGCCATTCATCATTCTAAATGTTAGAAAATACATACTTAATATGCAATAATTGAATAAGTAATTGATGAGTCTGTATAATAATTCTATTAACAGTAGTAGTGAGATGCTAGCATAATTATAAGCAACTAAAAGACAATCAATTAGCACTTGGTGACTATAGCTCATTCTTATAGCTATCATAAATAAAATATTCAAGATCACATGGAGTCTAACTAGAGTATTATTCAGCATTACAAGTATAAAATCTTCCCAATGTTAAATATTCAATACAACATTGTTTTATGTATCAATTTGTTATGGGTTCTACTTTCAGCTCTCATAAATAAATACACATGCTATAAAAAGGCGATTTAAGACAGATGCTAGTAGCTTGCTTCAATAATTCTAGCTACTAAAAGTGGTTGAAAACTGAGGATTACTGTTTAAAGCCAGCCCATGTAAGAAAGTCCACAAAATTTGTTTCTCTAACTAGCAAAAAGCTGGAAATGGAGCTGTGGATCAAGTGGTAGAGCACCTTGAAAAAAAATCTAATGAACAATGCACAGGCCCTTAGTTCAAGCCACAGTCCAGGCACAAACACAAAACAGAGGAATGAAAAAATGAAAATTCTGATGTTACATTTAGTACATCAAAGAAAAGGTGAACGAGGAAAATGGTGGCAAGAATGCTGAAACATTTTTAAGTTAAATCTTAGTTTTTAGCCATTTGGGTAATAGAGTTAAGATGAATCAATTAATTGCTAACTGTACTCTAATAATATGTTCATTATGAGCACATAAAAGTACAGTATGTTGCTAAGTTGCCAATCACAGAAGAATTCTAGTTGTCAAGAAGTATCTTCCCAAAATATGTCAATTAAATGTGTGTTTTAAAATCACACTCCTGTGCACCTAATATGGTTTGGATGTGGTTTGTCCTTCCAGCATGCCATGTGTTCGAAGCTTGGTCCTCAGTGTGGTGGTATTATGAGGTGATAGAACCTTTAAGGAGAAGAGGTAACTTGGAGGGAGCTAAATAAATCATTGGAGGGACACCTTGAGGAAAGATTCATGTAGTTCTTAAAGGGTTCTGTCAAGAGCAAGCTATTATAGGTACTGGAAGAGCAAGATCATCACTGCAATCTTGGAAACTCCATCTACTTTCAGTCTTCCATGTGGGCTATCTCTTGTCTATATTCTCCCACTATGCTGGAATATATCACCTGTCATGATGGAATGAAACTAACTGACCTCACCAGAGGCTGCATCAATTAAATGCATATCTTTACTTTGCAAACCACACAGCCTTGAGAATTTTGCTATAGCAATGGAAAATGAGCTAATACATAAAAAATGGAAGTGCAATTAAGAAAAATTTTAGTGGAGATATGCTTTCTGCTTAGGAATAAAGTGAATGTTACTTGTTTTCAGGGAGTAAGTGCTAATTCTGTATATATATTATATATATATATATAACATATATGATATGACATTTGTGGAAGATTTTTTTTGCCAGTCCCGGGGCTTGAACTCAGGGCCTGAGCATTGTCCTTGGGCTTTTACTTCAAGGCTAGCACTCTACCACGTGAGCAGCAGCACCACTTCCGGCTTTTCTATGTATGTGGTACCGAGGAATTGAACCAAGGTCTTCATGCATGCTAGGCAAGCACTCTACCACTAGGCCAAACTCCCAGCCCAGGGATGATATTTGTGATTATGGTTATACTTAGATTCTTAAAATCCCGGAATCAGTCATATTTGGAACAATAGTCCCTAAGTTCTGATTTACTTGCTTTTGTCATTTTGAGTGAAATCTCAATTTGAGGATAATGTAGGTCTCCTATTTTTCTTTAATATAGTTTTCTTTTATAATAAAACCTCACCCGTGGTTAACAAAGTATTATGAGAAGTACTAGTCAGAGATCTTTTCCAACCTCTGCCAAATGTATTTTGAACATCCACAAATGATACATTTAAAGAAAACTGAACCTCAAGTTAGTACAAGAAAAGCTTGTTTCCATTTTTATTGACAGAGTGAAAATATGTTCATTGGGGCTCTGATGGATAATATCTGATTAAGATAATCTGTTTGGATTCCAAGGTTTGTTGTTTGAATTTTTTTTAAAGCTTAGTTAGCTTCTCCAAGCCTCAATTGCTTCAATGTGAAAATGGAGAAATGAATCACACCTACCTGACAGGTAGAGAGGGGCGAAGAACCTGTGACAATGTCGGATAATATGGTATACCCTACCTGCCATGAATGATGTCCTCCGTTATTATTTTGGGGAAATAGTAATGTCTGGCCCCCAAAAGCTTAAGAAAAATGACAAAGATGAAACTTTGTCTTGAAAGGTCATTTTTTTCTTTCCCTAATCACACAAGTATTCATAAATTTCTGCATAGTGTAAACTACCTACTACCTTGCAGAGACGCCTGTATTATTGAACAAGATGTCAAGTGTATGAAAAGGGGAAAGACTCCTTAGGAAAGATTAACATACATCCAAGTCAGACTTGTGGAAATAATAATTTCTTGACACAAACTCCTTTTGCAATTGATGACTTTTGACTTTCAGCAGTGATATTGAAAGGAAACAACTCCATTCTTAGAAAGATATGTTTATAAATGTTGCCTTCTAACTATATTGGAGTTCCTTTTTCCAATATCAACTTCTAAATTCCTGGATTTTTTTTTCCAATACAAGAGTCAATTGAATCATCCAGAACTCTGCTAATTCTGGATTTGGTGCTAATTTGATCTGAGCCAAATTTGTGGTCATGTGTGTGCTCTTAACGTATTATTTATTTCCTGGTCCACTTGAGTGAATCAAAAAGTACAAGGGAGGAGGAGGCGCTGTGGCTCCAGTGGTAGAGCTCTAGCCTTGAGCTGAGGACAGCATCCAGCCCCAGAATTCAAGCCCCATAACAACAACAACAAAAAGTGAAGGGATAGGACCAAGTAATCGACAAATCCATTTCTTACATTCATAAGACCTGTGCAATTCTAGCCCCTCAGCCATTAGACAAAAAGCTATATTTTATAGTGTGAATTCTATGCTTTCTTAGCAACATATAAATGTGGGAATTAATTTTTTAAGCCATAATCTGGCTTTATTTTTCCCTTGTGGGGTAGAAAAGGAAATAGGCCTAATTTCCATTCTCTAGAAAGATAAGAAAGCAGCTCTTTTGTTTTCGTGATGACTCTAACAGCATTTTCTTTTGTCAAATGCCAGATAATTTTCATCTTCTTTGGTTGGATGAACTATAGATTGAATTTATCCTTACTCTTGTCTTTATTTAACTAATGACCAGAGACTCAGTAAGTTCAAGTAATGTTTTGTGATTTCCACCCATTTTTTAACTCATCTAAAATTCTTTTTTTGTTGTTGTTTTCCCCCCGGTCCTGAGGCTTGAAC
The DNA here is from genome assembly GCF_031878675.1 of Megascapheus bottae. Taxonomy (NCBI): domain Eukaryota; kingdom Metazoa; phylum Chordata; class Mammalia; order Rodentia; family Geomyidae; genus Megascapheus; species Megascapheus bottae. The sequence continues at coordinate 24,602,104 of NC_143510.1, forward strand.
TCTGGACCCAAGCACTGTCTCTGGGCCACTTTCACTCAAATTCTACCACTTGAGCCACAGCACCATTTCTGGCATTTTCTGTGATTAATTGAAGTTAAGTCTGACAGACTTTCTTGTGGAGGCTAGCTTTGAACCACTGTCCTCAGATCTCAGTCTCCTGAGTAGCTAGGACTACAAGCATGAGCTTCTAGTACCCAGTAGTTAATTGTCTTTAATCTCTTTATCTCTGACTAGGAAAAAAAATGTTCCTGATTCCAACTGTTGGTCTACTTACCATAAAACTTTCCCTTCCAGAAAGTGTCTCACCTGTTACTGTGTGTCATGCTTCTTATTTTTGTGTATAGACTTTGGTGAAAAATTTGAAACAAGGTTTTACTATGACTGAGATTCCAAGGAGTATGGGCCAGAAGAAATGATGCTGAACATGTCTCTGTGTGTCTGTTGGCCATTCTTTTTCCTCTCTCGAGAAGTCCTACCATTATCCCCAGACCCATTTGTTAACCCTCTTTTGTCCCATCACTTATTTATTTATTTTTATTTTTGGTCAGTCATGGGGCTTGAACTCTATCTGGGCCTGGGCACTGTCCCTGAGCTCTTCAGCTCAAGGCTAGTGCTTTACCACTTGAGGCACAGCCCCACTTCCAGTTTTCTAGTGGTTAATTGGAGATAAGAGTTTCATGTACTTTAGTGCCCAGCCTGGCTTTGAACCTCGATCATTAGATCTCAACCTCCTGAGTAGCTAGGATTACAGGTGTGAGCCACTGCACCCAGCCTCATCACCTTTTGTACTGAAGAAAATCTTCATTGCCAAAAAAATGAATGAAAGACATCTTTTGGACAACATACTTGGATCATGGACAATCGGTAGAGGTTGGTAGTTTGTCTTGTCTTCTCACAAAAGTTCTTCTTTGGGAATGAGGACCCCAATGAAAGATTGATGATGACTAAAAGCTTAAACCAAGTGCACCAAGTAGTGGCAGGCAGTGTTCTGGGATGGAAGTTCCTTTAGGAAAGTTCTGATGAGAACTGGGTGGCTGGCCCTCCATCCTCGACCCCACTGCTTCTCTGTACTGTGGAGGCATGGACAGTGATTCCTACTAGAGGAATAACTGTTTGACAAGAAAAGAAGCCCAGGTTTGGCTTTCCTGTGCCTCAGTGTTCTCCTCAGTGGCACAGACAGTTCAGATGTTTTTCCTTCCTCGGGAAATTAAATTCTGATGATCCAATGAAGTAAAGCAATGAAAGACATCTCCCAACATTCTTAAAAATGGGGTTTTATTTGGGGAAACACAAATGTCAAAGAAGCTGCACCCAAATAAAAAATCATTGCCCCTCCCAGCAAGCCAAAGACAAGGATTGAGTGAATTTAGGTCACATTGCTTCTGATGTCAGAGTTCAAGGCAGCAGATCTCCACACGTGAAATGCTACTGGAGAGCTATTTTTTTTCTTTACTTTTGGACACTATTTTGAACCAAATTTCTCAGTTCTCAAGGTTCCTCTTGTTTTTCCTTCCCTCTTAGTTACTTTGACTTTAAATTTTGTCAGGAAAATGATTTATCTGTAAGCTGGCTTCCAGTAGATGCTGAAGACCATATCTATGAATGATTTTGTCACTCATATTTATCCTGTGCAAGTGACAATAGTCATGGCTTGTTACTGTAGTGATAATCACTAGGAAAATTATTCTTTTTATGATTCTAGCACAATATGTTCAATTCTTCCTCAGGGCCTTTGTACATACTGGATTCTGTACATCAGGCTGTCTTCCCAGATCCTAGCAAGGCTCTCTCCATCAGTTTAGAGTTTCCAACAATGAGTATTTTCTTTTCTTCTGACCATTACATCCAATAAAGCAATTATCTTCCCCTCCCTGTCTGATTCTTCAAATTTTGTCCTCCTACCAAAAGCATAAGCATCATTTGCTAATGTTTTTGATCTAAAAATTCTTAGACCACATTAAAGACCCACTGAAGTAGAAACCTGGGAGGATAAGGTGTAGAATACGTTTATTGGTTTGTTTGAAATAAGGAAGGGAAGGGGGGAAAACAAGATGATTGGGAGGGGGGAGGGAAACGGGGACGAAAACATGAGAAGGAATATGAATATTTGAGAAGAAATGCACCTACTACCTGATGAATATAACTGTTACCCCTCTAAACATTCTCCCCATAATAAAAAAGCATTTAAAATTTTAAAAAAAGCAATCTTGATTTTTAAAAGATACCCAGGATTCTGATAAGAATAGAAGTTCAAGAACCATTGTTCTATCTCTTCACTCTGCCCTGCCTCACAGTCCTTATTACCAAGATTATATTAAGTGCTCTGTTCCTTTTACCACCCAATTCCTTTAGCAGACCTCAAGTCCTCTGCTATAGTTTAGATGCGTTAGGGGAATTTACAGCTCTATTGTGTTCGAGGCCAGAAATGTGTCCCCTATATTCTTCAGACATGAAGAATACTTTCAGGAAAAGTCCCTGTGTGAATGAATGATCTACAGTCAGATACTAGTTGATATCCTGCTGGCTTTCATTGCATGCAGACTATTTCTAAACCAGTTGTTTAAACAGAATCTGTTGATGGCTGTTCATTCATTACTCCATGGATTCGCTGAGTAATTGTGTCAGTTTAGAGTGGATAATCTATGATTAGACATAGAACACAATACAGAGCACGAAGTAACAGCTTGTTCTCTGGACTTCTCTCCCAGGTGATATGGACAAGTGGACATGGACTGAAAAGGAACCCAGGATAAGAATTGCCCTGTCATTTGACTTAACTTTCCTGAGTCAGACTTTCTAAAGCTCTCACTGGTGGTAAATGCTAGGTCTTAGAACAAGACCCAGCTCTCACCATTCTGGCTTTAACGTTGTGTTTAAAGTGGATTGCTGGGAAAGGCTATAATACTAAGACAGAGAGAGATCATAGGATCTGGAAAAGGCATGACATTAGCACTTCCTTAAAGCAGATTTTGTTTTGTTTTATGCCTTCTCAGGATCTTTAATGTGCTAATTTGTTTTATAATTGTTGAAGTGGGAAATGCTTTAGAATTAGTGGCTCCAAACTTTGTATTAGGAAGTGTTTTATGTACCACGACCATCTAAGGGGACTAGTGAATGTGAGAAACTGTCAAACCCATATTTATAGGCATCTAACATGTCTCCTCAAACAGTCAGATAGTAACACTCCATCTGATATCCTTTGCTGCATAATGAATGATTACCAAATTAGTAGCACAACAATTATTTTATTATTGTTCATGGCCCTGTGGCCCTGTGGCCTGAAGAGTACATCATTTATGGGCATTTTGCTTGCATGTTTGGTGGTTTTCACGTTGATTAGCACAGGGATTTCAGCTGAGATAAGTCCATTTGTTCCTTATAAACTCTTACCCTTGCCAAGGTTTCTTTACATTGTGGTCTCACAATCCAAAGAGAGCAGCAGAACAGGCCTCATGTCTCTGCCATGTCATGTCTGCTAAAACTCTACTGGCCAGACCAAGTCAGTTGTCAAATCCAGATTTAAGGGAGGGAAAATTAGGCTCTTACAATTGAGAGGAGAATCTGTAATTGCATATTGCTAGGATATATTTAGAGGTACAAATCAAACATCTATTTCAAGAAGTTTGAATGAGAACAATCATGTATTGGTTTACTTTGTGTTGTCATTACAAAACACCTGAAACTGGGTACTTTATAAAGAAAGGTGTTTTGTTTAGCTCCCAGTTCTGGAGATCTAGTATACAAATCAGGCTCAGATTGGCTCTGGCAAGGCCTCATGCACATGGCAGAACAATGATGAATATGTGTACAGAAAACACAGGATGAGGTAGGAAGGGAGAGAGATTGAAAAGAGGCTCTTTTAAAGCAACCTGGTCTTACTTGCTTGAAGAAAGTATTCATCCCTCCTAAAGACCTAACAAGTCCCCACTAGGGCACATCTGTTCAGGGTTCTACCATTTCCCCAATTGCCACATGACTTTCAGTATGTGGATTTTTGGGACAAATTATACTCAGTCTCTCCTGGAATTGAGCTATTTTTTAATCCAGTCTAATGAACCCATCACCATATGAAAAGTTTTATACCAAGACTTTTCAAAGTTTCATCCAGTGCTTCAGAGACTAAGACAAATAATCAAGAGTAAAGGCTGATCTTGGCCAAATGATGTTCCCTTATTTACGGGTAACAACTTACCCTCATTGTACCACATGAAAAAACGACTAGGGCTAAATAATTGCATATATTTGTGCAAGGAATGCGCAAGGGATGTCCCTTATCCAGACAAGGGACAGAGATATATTTGGATGATATCAGGACTATTGACAGTCATGTATCTTGAATGCTCAGCTTTCTGTGTGTGTGTGAAGGGGTTGTACTGAACACAATGCCTCACACTTGCTAGATAATAGCTCTACCACTGAGCAACCCCATTAGTCTCTTATGTGTTGATTTTCAAGGCATGGCCTTGCTTTATGCATGGTCCAGCCTGGACACTATGGATGTTTCCTTTCTTCATTGGGATAACAAGAGTTCAGTCGTTGGTTGGAAGAGAATCTAGGCTGACGTGGAACCACGATACCCTAAACTATCTCCCAAGTAGCTAGTAGTATAGGAAAAGTCAAGACACCATTCTGGTTTGATGGTCAGCTTTTATCTGCCTATTATCTGTGATGATGCTTAGAACAGTGTAGTAAATCAGATATCAGGTTCTGGGCTTAACCTCAAGGCCTGGAGTCTGTCCCTGAGCCTCTCTGGCTTTAAGGCTAGCATTCTATTACTTAAGTCATAGCACCACTTTCCAATTATTTATTTTTTTTGAATAGTATATCAGAGATGAGTCTCAATGCACTTTCCTGTCTGGGTTGACTTTGATCTTTGATCCTTAGATCTTAGCCTTCTGAGTAGCTAAGATGACAGGCATGAGCCACTGGCACCTGGCTTCTGAGAAGATTTTGATGGAAAAATAACTGAGGTTCTTTCTTTGTGAAATTGAGTCAAACAAGATGGAAAGCCATTTAAAGGAGTAGTGAGGTACATATATCTGTACTACTGAAAGGAAATAGAGCTAGACACCAGTGGCTCATGCCTATAATCCTAGCTATTCAGGAGGGTAAGATCTGAAGACTGAGGTTCAGGATAGGCAAATCCAAACTCTTATCTCCAATTCCCCAGCAAAAAAAAAGCAAGAACTAGAACCATGACTCAGGAGGTAGAACCCCAACTGTGAGCAAAAGAGCTGAAATATAGCAAGAGCCTTTGAGTTCAAGCTCTGGTACCAGCACAACAAGAAAAAAAAAAGATAAGAAAGGTCCATAGAAGAGAATTATGAGTAAAGGCACTTAATTTAGATGGGGCAGTCTCAGAAGCCCTCTTTAAGAGTTACGTCAGTTAAGAGCTGAAGATAATACTATATGTAGCAAAAATAGATGCCAGAAATAATCCAGAAAGAATAGACTAAAGCAACAGGAAGTACAGAATTAAAAACAAAGCACAGAGTTAAATGTGTCCTGAAAAGGAAGAAATGGAATGGTCAAACGATTATAAAAAGTATAATTTTTTTTATCCTGAAGCGCTATCAATGTGTCCTGTTTCTTTTCTTTTCATTTTTAAAAATCTTACTTCTGGTTTTGAGCAAAAAATAGTTTAGGAGAACATCTGCTTTAAATTACCATCTTGTTTTAAAGGCTGCACTCCATAAACAGAATAAAAAGCAGAACAGCACAAACTATCACAAGTTTAAGAGCACGTGTGACCACTAACTTATGAAGTATTGGGGACAAATTAGGAAAGGGAAAAACAAATTTTTATGATGTCTGGTAATACTATAGCCAGCTTTGACAGTAAGCTAAAATTAGGACTAAGGAATAAAATGATTTGTAGGGACTAATGATTCACTGTGGTGGAATTGTTCCAGCATTTTTATTTCTTAGTGACATATGAAACAGAGAAGAACAAATATTCCCTTTTCTCCTATTCTTTGTTGTGTTTCTTGCGGTTGTCTCATCTTTGGGTAGGATCATGGTTTCATATGTAAAAGTTCAGACAGCTTTAGTCATTTAATTGGTATTTATATCCCCAATAAAATTCCAGGCTCAGAGCACTATTGACATTCTGGGATAGGTTATTCTTGGTTATAAGGGGGCAAATTTTGTTATAGGAAATTGAAAGCTCCCTGGCCTCTACTTCCTAGATACCATTACAACCTATAGCCAAACTTCCTTTCATTTCCCCAAGTCTCCAGATTCGCCACATGTCCCTTTGGGGCCAAAGTCATCCTCAACTGGGAATTTCTGTTCTCACTTTCACTCACAGAAAATACAACTTTTGCTGCTGTTTGATTTCTAGAAGTAAGAAACTGATGATTGGCATGTTTTAGCATGGCATAAAGAGTAGAGAAATGTGGCACTTTTTAATAATAGCATTTTATCCAGTTCTATCTTAAAACAGTATCTAATTAAATTAGAATCTTAATGTTTTCAGAATCAAGGAAAAGACAGAAGCAAAATGTTTCAATATATTTCTCACAAAATGTCCAATACACACCAAGTTACCAATTGATAAGTTGATTTTTACAAAGGCAGTGACACATTCACTAATCATGAATCTGCTACAGTACTCTTGTTTGAAAATTAGTCCCTAACCATGTAACAAAGGAAATCCCTTGTCTAGGAAGTACACAGTAGCCCTGGGCTATCTCTGAATATCTTATAACAACATCATATTTTGTGGGTGCCTCTGCATGCAGAGCTTGGGTATGTAATTTATAATTCCATACCTTGTACTTCCTCACTCACACAGGATATTCTATTACTCATGGGCAGCATAAAACAATTCATTTTTTATAGAATATATTAGCACCTAAATAATATAATCAAGTTGAAAGACCTTAGGAAGATCTGTTTTCTCAGGCTGTAGATAAAGTAATACATGCTTACTGCTTTTGCCAACATCATAAAATAGGAGAGAGAAGAGGATCAGTTTACCCAGTGGATATTGGCTGCACCATGATGATAAATTAGCAAAGAATTGTTCATGTACCTCCCTGGCTCAGGACTAGTTAGCAAGATGTTGACCTTAGTCAGAGCATACACAGGCTGTCAGGAATGACAAATGAAAAGCCTCTCTGCCCTGGCCTAGCCATGACTAAACAGACTTATTGACTATGGGATATAAATGTAAGACTGTCTATTAAGTGTAATGATGCATTATTAAGCAGATTTTTGCTAAGATATTGCCACCTAGTGAAAGAAGGTATGGAACAAAATCCTGATGTAAAAAGAGATCTTTTCTTACTTTTCAATTTCTACTCAATTCTCCTGATTTAAAACACCTTTCCATCAGTCATTCAAAGTTACTATACCTTTGTCAATAACAAATAAAAAACAGGATTTGTAGAATATGCATATACACCTATATTCAGTTGGTCAAATAATGAACTTATAACCATTTTAAGTGGATGAGGAATATATTTTAGTAGAATCTACAGTGCAATTATATCTTCTAGTCATTTCTAACAATCTTTCTCCAAGTTACCACTTAAAATGTAATTTGTGCTGAAATGCAACAGCAAGCTTAATAAAGTCCTATTACAACAGATGACAGCTAACACAGGAGGCTAAATATTGATAGTAAGATATTGATGTAAGAGAAATAAATAAAATATAAGATAAACAGAATTTCACACGCGGAGACCTTAAATCCAAATCCTGCACTGAGTGTAGAATGTTCTCCTGTAGTCTGCTCACTCTTGCTGTGAATGCATTTACAATGTAAATAACTGCTTGCCAAGTTTGTTTGTCATATACTTTTGTGGAGCTAAACAGCAATCCATCCGAGATCAGGTTGGAAGAAGACCCATGAAGTCAGTAAGTAGCAAAGGATGGCTGTTGGGAATTATAATATTATGTTATCATTCTGGCAGCAAAGATTAAATCCCTAAGGCAATCACCTGGTTATATAATGTCACCACATTCCAAAAGAGGAGCAAGTGGTGATAACTCTGAAAGAATCAAAATCAGAGAATCTGGATTGCAGAAGCCTCCAAGTCTACCCTTGTTTTGCTTCCAGTTTCTCATCCTTCTTCTGTAGGTCTGTAAAGTGGCATGCTTACAGATGCTTTCAAACCTCAAGGAGGATAGTAATTTGTCATACCCATACTCAGCTCGTTTAACGGAGGGACAAAAAGGCAAAGCTGAGGACAGAGCCCTCTGGCACAGGACAACAATCATCTACCCTGTGTGTCCTCTGTGCTTTAACAAATTCAACATGCCTTTAGTGTTTCCTGGTGCTAGTCTATGCTTCAACCATTTCTGCAGATTACCATTCTGGCAATCATGAGACCAATGGAAGTGAAATCTACCCCACGTATTTATACTTAGGGGCCCATGCAGACACAAAAGTGTCACCACCAGGGGCCAGGAGTTTGGCCTAGTGGTAGAGTGCTTGCCTAGCATGCACAAAGACCGAGGTTCAATTCTTTGGTACCACATACATAGAAAAAAGCTGGAAGTGGTGTTGCAGCTCAAGTGGTAGAGCGCTAGCTTTGAGGAAAGCCCAAGGACAGTGCTTAAGCCCTGAGTTCAGGCCCCAAGACTGGCAAAAAAAAGTCACCACCATGTTTCCCCAGGTTCTTCCATGATCCAATTGCAACACTTTCTGGAAATGTTTAGACTGACTTTAAGATTGTAAGTCAAAAACCCCATTTCCTTATCCCTATCACTTCTAAATTCAAAATGAGTTAAATACATGATGACAGAACAGTTACATTTTATTTAAAAGCTCCTGGTCATAGAAATAAAATAAAAGAGTATATTTTAGAGAGAAATTCATAAAAATGGAGTAGAATGAGAAAGCACCTTTATATCTGGGGTCATGTAACTTATATGAAAAATTCCTCCTCCCCTGATCATGCCATTTGCAGAGAGTAACTGTGGGCTAAAGGCTCTTAACATGTGATCCCCAAACCAGCAGCATTTGTCATCTGTGAACCTGTTAGGAACGTAGAAGCTTAGACCCATTCAAGTCCTCCTTACAGACTCAGGGAGAGAGGCTCAGCAATCTATTTTATAATAAACCTTGTGGTTGATTCTAGATTTGACACCACTGCTGCAGAGGCAGAAATAGGATTGTACTGTAATGTGAGATAATAATAAAAGTGTCATTTCAATAGATAATGTGGGCATTTTACAGTGCACTTATCCCTTGTTCTAAGTACACTGAATTGTTACTAGAACCTCAAAAGTGCTGCTATTGCTTTGTTCTCTGTAGAAAAAGAGGTTGAGGAAAATTTAGCAATTTGACTAGCATCAGCCAATAATTTGCAGTGTTACAATGAATCACGTCTAGTGAGTAACACACAATACATACTCACATACACTTTCTTTACTATTATGTCATGCTACCTTTCAGAATCAGGGAAAAGAAATCTCTCAATTTGGAAGTTGAGATGTAATGTCTCAAATTGTAGAAGGAAAAATCAAAGGGATAGTATGCAGGCCTGGAGGTCCAGCACCTACACACACACACACACACACACACACACACACACACACACACACTCCTCTACCCTCACATTTTTTGTTTCACGTCTGTAAAATTGCCTCTGTTCTGAGGATCATGTCTGGAAACAGAGACCTTTCGTCATCACTTCTCCCTGAACTAACACTCAGCCCCTCAGACACACTCTGACCTTTTCTCCTAATCTCCTCAGGGCTCTCGAACAAAATGTTCAGGATAATTTGAGACTGTTTTTGTTGTTGTTGTTTGACATGAATATAAATCAATTATTCACTCACTGTCTATAAACATGGATGCCATTAACCATCTGTGCGCCTCAAAACATGCTTCCTGGACTTTCAGTCCCATTCTTATGCTGGCATTGGTTATCTGTAGAATCTCAGGCCTCTTTGGAAGCTACTGGATCAAAATTCCTATTTTCACAAGGTCCCTTAGAGTATTCTATGTGCACTAAAATTTAAGAAGCATTAGTTTATCTAAATTAATCCCTTCCTTTTACCTGAAGACCAAAGGAATTAAGTGATCCCTTCAAAGTCACAGGTCTAGTTAAAGTGGAACTGACCTTAAGTTGAGTATGTTGAGTATTTTTTCTAATGACCCCACAGCCTTTGACTATATGCCACAACATTTTTCTAGCTAAAATTATTGGGAGATTCATATATTCTGGACATAACACTAGCCACCTTATGTGGATTATCTCACTGACTTCTGTACATCTTATGAATTCAATGTTATTATATTGTACACAGCATACAAATTCAGTCCATTTTCTCATGGGTAAACTGAGATCCAGATTGGTTTGTCTGAAATTATGAACTTTGAAATGATATATCATGGATACAAACACATATGGCTGAATTTTTAAATAAGCCTGTAACTACTTGCCTGCTTGTACCCCTTTATCTTTTTTATTTTTTTAATGTTGGGGTGATATACAGAGGAGTTATAGTTACATTCATCAGGTAGTGGGTCCTTATCTTTTTCAGTGACTATAAATCTATCCAACCGTCCATTTAGCCATCTGTTTTTTGTTAGGAGGGAGAAATATGCAACGTGTATGCGATCATTCGAATTGATACCCGTTTTTCTTTTATTATTCACAGTAATAGCATTTTCCTCCCATAGATGTTTAGAAAAGGAATGGAAAAGTCCATCATCTTCCATTCATCTCCTCATCTTTTTCAGCTCTACTCCCTTATCCTCCAAGTCTTATTCCTCATCCTCTCTCCTGTTGCTCTAGGAACCCAGGTTGGCTGGTGATCGATCTCGGCCTACAGAGATGGAAGGTTAAGAAGGTTGTTAATTTCCTTTCTGGGAAGCACTCAAAAGATAAAAGGAGGGGGCTAGTTAGGAACAGCTATGAGAGAGCCATACCTTAGATGAAATAATTGCTTTTGTGTGCTTCTTGAGAACCCAGCATGGAAGAAGTTATTTCCAACAGAAACCTAACACTCCAATCAATGTAACATCTGAAATTCAACCCAAGGATAAATTGAAAATAGCCCTGGTTATGTTCCAGTATAATTATGAAATTTCCACTTTGTAGCACCTTTGAAAAGGTGAACGAATATTTCAGATTAAAATGATTTTTCCTTAAAATAACCTGATAAGTTGCATTTGCTTTGTGCACACCAATGAGCCAAGTGATACAGTGAAAAGTCCAGGTCTTACAAAAAATTTCAAATTTAAATTTTACTTAACTGTTAGACACATTGAGAGTTATATTCCATTTTCAAAAAGGTCAAGCTTTACATGACTTTTTAGTTATTAGTTCATGTAGAAAGATGAAATGCATATACATTCACTGGAGTCACTGTGAATCTAGACAATCAATAATACTTTAGCCATTGTTTTTATGTGAATCAGAGGTAGATGACCTGTGACATCTCCAAGGGAAAATAAATATTCTACAATTTGGTTTACATTGGGAAACAAACTATTATTGATATTTTTTCCATAAGATGTATATGTATGTGTACATGCATAAATGTATACAGTCTTTCACTCTGTAGATCTTCTCTTAAGCTCTAAGAGCTTTGTTTTATTTGTGTTTTAATTTCCCTTACTATGGTAACATATTCCTGTAAATATTTTCTATGATTTATGACACTTATGCATTCAAAACTTAACAAGTCTTTGCTGGAGTAAATGTCACACTTTAACTACAATATGTCTGGAGTTTCTGTGTGGACTTTACTTAATGGGACATGAAAAGATTCATGGGTTTTGTGGGGCTATAATTTTCAATCTCCTGATTTTATGATCTTTAAGGAATGGCTGTAATGCCACATAGTTCTGTGATTTTATTTCTTTAGTTTTTTTTTAAAAAAAGCAAAATGAATGAATTGTGATTGAGCCATGGAACCCAGTTGTTCGCATATGTAATAGGGATTCTAAATTATCGCATAAACACAGCTGCAGTTTTTCAATCTGAAGGCCTGGAGAAGCTTGTTGACTGATGGGTGGGGGTATTTGAAGCTCTAAATTGAAGTGCTTTATTATGAGCTGCCATGGACAATCACACCGCCTTATTTAAATCTCTGGGCAACCATAAAACCAGAGTGAGTCAAACTTCTTATCTATGCCCAAATCAGAACAAGCAGGTTTAGCTCCAATCTTAAAAGTTGACAATTTGTACTTCATAACATGTCATTGGCTACTGCCTTTATGAAGTTACCAGAAGGTTAATAGTTTAAGAACAGTTTATATTTGAATCAACTCTCTGTCAACATTATTTCAAACATGGTACAAAGAAATATAAATCATACTTTATTGATGGGCAAAGAGCCTTGTATAGGAAAATAGAAAAAAATATTTACAGTTCTGCTTATACACAGACACCAATACACATTCTCAACACTCTGTACCTGAGTTTTGGTTTAAAAAACACTGAGGGAATGTGAATTCAAAAGCGTTATTTTTTGCTAATATTCTAATTACACATTCTTTTATTTTTTATTTTTTTTAATTATGCATTATTCTAAAGAAACTTGTTGGCTAAATATTGTCATTTAAATGAATTTGACATGAAATACAGTTTATGGTTTTCAAACACTGATTTCCAAAACTTAAACATCCAGTGCCATCTTTTTTTTTTTTTTTTTTTTTTGCCAGTCCTGGGCTTGAGCCAGGGCCTGAGCACTGTCCTTGGACTTTCTCAAGGCTAGAGCTCTACCACTTGAGCCTCAGCACCACTTCCGGTGCTGTGGTACCGAGGAATCGAACCCGGGTCTTCATGCATGCTAGGCAAGCACTTTAACCACTAGGCCAAACTCCCGGCCCCACCCAGTGCCATCTTTTAAATATACTTCATAACATTTAAAGGTGTTTAAGAGAATTAACTAATACTGAAAGCAAGCAGACTCATTTTGTGCCTCTGGGCTTTTGAACTGTTGAACTGCAATGGGTCCAATCAGAAAAATTTTACATACTAAATGAAATGGAAAACATTACTGTACCCAAATACTATTTCGATTAATTCAACAGAGAGTTGGAATTAGAATTAGTGTTTTTCTTTACGACATGGCTTTTTTCCTAAGGCTAACTGGATTTTGGACAGGACTAGTGACTAACACCAGGCCTCAGTAACTTACACAATAAATAATCTAATATTTAGTGTGACTCCAGGAAATTACAAGTCCAAGTTCTTTTCCTGTGGGTAAACAATACTACTATGAATTCTCTGAATGTCACTTCAAGAAATTCAACCTAAATGCTTTCATTGCTCAAATAACATTATCACAACTGGGTAGGCAGTCTGCCCCTTGACCTCAACTGTCTCAAATAAGATTTGGGAAGGTACTCATGATTAGTAAAGAATTCCTAACCTCATTTCCATCAAAAATGTTTGTAATGGAGAAGCAATTATTTTTTTGCCAGTCTGGGGGCCTAAACACTGTCTTTGGGTTTTCCTTGCAGGCAAGCCCTCTAGTGCTTGAGCCGCAGCACCACTTCCAGCTTTTTCTATGTATGTAGTACCGAGGAATCGAATCCGGGTCTTCATGCAAACTAGACAAGCTCTGAGAAGCAATTATTTTTAATTGATTTCATTTGTATTTATTTCCTTCAAAGAAGCAATGTTTGCATCTAATGTTTTTCAGACTCTGCAATTAATTCAAATCACCACAACATTATCACATTTTCCTGATCTATTAATATTTAGTCTTCCACATAACGTATGCAACAAATATATAAGTAATAGGTTTTGTTTGTCTGTTACTCCTGATTTCTAGTCTTTGGTGACATTAGAACCTAGCATAGGAACTGAGATGCAAGGAATGGTCATTAGCTGTCCAGGCAATCCAGAGGCATCTCGTGTCCAAGCCAGCCATGGATCTGTCAAAATGTAGAGCTGTTTTCATCTTCTTCCAGTCATGTAATCGTACTATTGTAGTATTTCCTACCAGTGTATTTTCCCCCATTTTTGAGTTACCTGTAGTCAGTCTTGAAAATCCCAGAAATAAATAGCACATAGATTTTAGTATATCATTCTATGTAACACAGTGAACTCTTTTAGCGCCCTTTCTTCCTGGGATAGGAAACATTCCTTTGTCCAGTGTATCTACACTCTCCCACCACTGCCATGCTGTTGTCATGCTTGGGCTCAATTTACCTTTTCTTATCTTGAAGTGCAGAGATGCTGGCTCAGAGGAAGGGACAGTCTGGTCCATGTGCTATATAAGTCTCACAAAAGCATTTAGTTTATGATGGGATGGATATGTAACTTTTTGTATGCTTCCGGTCAACTGCCCACAGCCATCTGCTTAGATTCATAATTTTGTATGACTTGCTAATTATGGTACAAATACTCAAACAACCCTTAGGAGAAAAAAAGGTCCCCTATTCTACAATTATCTATTTTTGTGTGTTTTACTACTGTTGGTTTAAATCTCTTGCTTTGTCTAGTTTATAAACTAGACTTTATCATAGTAGGTGAACAGTCCTATAAGTGATGCAAAGAACCCAGGGGATCCCTAAATATTTTCCAAGAGATCCACAAGACCTCCCTTTGTCAGTGTAGGAGAGGATGGATTGTCAGTGTAGGAGAGGATGGATTTTCTACATTAACTTCAATCTAAATATCACACAACAGCCCAGTGTTGAAACACTTATGACATTGAGCTGTTTCACTAGTAAACTAGACATTAAAGAAATGTGCAGAAATGTCATTCTTTTCATTGAAAATACAGCTATTTAAAATAGCTTCTACTTATGATCTGACTTGTGAAATTAAAAACCCTTAGTACAACTGCATAAAAATAAATATAACAATCATACATTGTTCCTTGCTTTATAATATCATTGTTTATCATGGCTATTTTGAAATCAATAACTAAAGTATCAAATATTTCTGTCTCAATTTCAGTTACATGTATATGTATGTATATATACAGGTGCATTGTGTGTGTGTGTGTGTGTGTGTGTGTGTGTGTGTGTATTGAGGTCTGAGGTTTGAACTTAGGGCTTGTTCTCTCAGCTTGTACTTTATCATGTTAGCTACCCTAGCCTTATTTTTTTATGGTTGTTTGGAGATGGAGTCTCACAGACATAAGCACCTAGAATGGCTATGCACAGTTATCTTCCAGGTCTTAACTTCCTGAGTAGCATGGATTAGAGGAATGAGCCAATGACACCAGGCTCCTTCTAAGTAGTTTTGGTGTCATTTATGTGTAGAAACAAAGCCCATTTTTTCATATAATTTTTATTGTAATTAATAGAAGGGTTACATTATATTCACCAGATAGAATGTGCATTACTTCACATACGTATTGATACCCTTTCTCATGTTTCTACTGATTATGACAAATGAGGGAAACCATTGAGCCTATTATGTTCCTTTGAGTCTGGCTTACTTCACTTAATATGATTTTCTATGTCTTTCCATTTCCTTACAAATGGGGCAATGTCATTCTTTCTGACAGCAGCATAGAATTCCATTGTGTATAAATACCACATCTTGTTGATCCACTCATCAACTGAGGGACATCTGGGTTGGTTCCATATCTTTGCTATGGTAAATAGTGCTGCAATGAACATCCTTGTGCTAGTGGATTTAGTATGCCCTTGTTTCTAGACGACTGGGTAAATGCCATGTAGTGGAATTGCTGGGTCATAGGGGAGCTCAATGTTTATTAGTCTTTTGAGGAACTGCCATACTGCTTTCCATAGTGGTTGAATGAGTTTGCACTCCCACCAACAGTGTAGTAGTGATCCCTCCTGGCCACATCCCCTCCAGCATCTGTTGTTATTAGTTTTCTTGATCCTGGTCATTCTAACTGGAGTGGGGTGTAATTTTAGAGTGGTTTTTATT
This sequence comes from Megascapheus bottae, assembly GCF_031878675.1. Taxonomy (NCBI): domain Eukaryota; kingdom Metazoa; phylum Chordata; class Mammalia; order Rodentia; family Geomyidae; genus Megascapheus; species Megascapheus bottae. Next base: position 24,617,928 of record NC_143510.1, read on the forward strand.
TGCATTTCTTTTATGGCCAGAGATGTTGAGCATTTCTTCATGTGTCTACAGGCCATTTTTATTTCTTCTTCAGCGACGACTCTCTTTAAGTCTTTGGCCAGTTTTTTCCATATATATTATTGTAATTAATAGAAGGGTTACATTACATTCACCAGATAGAAGGTGCATTACTTCACAAACATTGAAATCCTTTTTCATGTCTTGGTCCCCATTTCTCTCCTCCCACTCCCTCCCCTCATCTTGTTTTCCCCCCTTCCCTATCCCATTTCAAGTAACCAGATAAGCATATATACAATATATCAGATAACAAGGTGAAATACTGTAACAATAAGATATAACCAAGGGACAGCAAAAGAGATGAGAGATAACATAGTACATTAAGGACAACAATCACTCATTTTATGGCTTTTGTTTCTATATCCTGGAGGTCCTTTGATTTAGTGGCATCCTATACGGCCTTATGTGTCTAGGTTTTTCTCTATTGTAAATATCTGCTAGGAGAGCCCAAGGTTTCTACTGATTATGACAAATGAGGGAAACCATAGAGCCTATCATGTTCCTTTGAGTCTGGCTTACTTCACTTAATATGATTTTTTCTGACTTTCCCTTTTCTTACAAATGGGGCAGTGTCATTCTTTCTGACAGCAGCAAGAATTCCATTATGTATAAATACCACATCTTGTTGATCCACTCATCAACTGAGGGGCATCTGGCTTGGTTCTTTGCTATGGTAAATAGTGCTGCAATGAACATCATTGTGCTAGTTCTTCAACCCATCTTTTAATGGGATGGTTGTTTCTTTGGAGATTAGTTTTGGAGTGATTCAATTTTTTGAGCTGTTTATATACTTTAGATATGAGGCCTTTGTCTTTGTATGGTTTGTGAAGACATTCTCCCACTCTGTAGGCTTTCTAGTTAATTTGCTAACTATGTCTTTGCCATATAGAAGCTCTGCAGTTTAATGCAGTCCCACTTATCCAGCCTTTCTCTGATTTGTTGTGTTCCTTGGTCCTTATTTAGAAAGTTTTGACCTGTGCCAGGGAGACCTAGTGTATCTCTTATTCCTTCTTTTAAAGTTTTCAGTGTATCTGCTATTGCCTCGAGGTCTTGGATCCATTTGGAGTTAACCCTGGTGCAGGGTGACAAAGAAGGATCCAACTTTAGTTTTCTGCAAGTGCTTAACCAGTTCTGCCAGCCCCACTTGTTAAAGAGGCTGTCTTTCTTCCATTCTATTTTTTTGGCTCCCTTATCAAAGATTAGGTGGCCATAGGTCTGTGGGGTTAATATTTGGGTCCTCAGCTCTATTCCATTGTCTTCAGGCCTGTTCTTATGCCAGTATCAAGCTCTTTTGGTTACTATAGCTCTGTAATAGAGTCTAAAGTTTGGTATTAAAATTCCTCCTGAGCTGTTCTTTCTGCTGAAAATTGTTTTTGCTATATAGGGTCTTTTATTATTGCATATGAAATTTTAGATTGCCTCTTCCATTTTTTAAAGAATGACATTGGGATGTTGATGAATATTGAGTTGAATTTGTAGATAGCCCTTCGCAAGATTGCCATTTTCATGATGTTAATTCTTCCAATTCAGGAGCATGGGCTGTTTTTCCATTTCCTCAGTTCTGCTTTAATTTCCTTTTTCAGGTTTTAAAGTTTTTATCAAAAAGGTCCTTTACCTTCTTAGTTAAATTAATTCCTAGGTACTTTATTTTCTTTGAGGCTATTGTAAAAGGATTTGTTTTTCTGATTGCTGCCTCGTTCCTCTTGTTGTTGGCATATAGGAAGGCAGTTAATTTTTGAGGGTTAATTTTATACCCTGCTACCTTGCCAAAGCTTCAAATCAGCTCAAGCAGCTTGGGAGTGAAGTCTCTAGTGTTCTTTAAATACAGAATCATGTCATCTGCAAAGAGGGAATGTTTCACTTCCTCATTTCCTATTTGGATGTCCTTCTTGCCTTGTTGCTCTGGCTAGGAATTCTAATTCTATGTTAAAGAGGAGTGGAGAGAGTAGCCCAAAGTTTTTGAACATGTAAAACCATCCTGAAACCAAAATGTTTGTAACATTAAAGATCCTGGGAGACGTTTAAGGGCACCACAACAGATGTAGGCAACCTGTGGTATTTTAGAGTCTAGAGTATCCTGGGTATTCTGGGTATTTCTGCTGTGGAGGGGTGGGCTTTGGATAGACTGTGTGATTTTGAGTGATGCACCCTTCCTTTAGTCTCTGTGGTATATTGACTGCTAAGGGCCCATAGCTGTCTCCTTCTCTGGACAACTGCCAAGGCTGATCCACAGTGTTTTGTAAAGGCCTTCTGTGCTTCAAAGGGAGGATGACTTAGAGCTACAATTCATTTTTTTTTTGTGGAATAAACTAAAGCCAGTTATTTTGGGGGGGGGCATTGGAGGGCAGACAGCATTCTCATTCTGCCTTTCTCCTTGCTCCATCTTGCTTCTCTCATTTTCTCCTGAAAACATTCCCCATGGAAACCATCTCCATATGTTTTTACCACAGGCTCTGCTCTAGAAAATCTGAGTTTCAATGTGAGACAACTTCAGAATTTCTATCTACACATTCCCCCCATAGGCTTATGTGTCTTTAAGTAGGTTAGATACTGTTCTTCTACCTTACTTTCCTTTATGTTACAAGGACCTAAGGCTGGGTAGTTCACCTCTTGCTGTGGGAGTTGACAGGATACTGTAGTGCAAAGGTCCTGGGCCCAGTGCCACAACATGGTGAAAACTGCTCAGTGCATGCTTTCATCTTTCACCACTTTGCCCTTTGGCACGTTCATGTTTTCATGCAGTTTGTTTCCTGTGGGTCTAACACCAGCTACCTCATCAGTGACTGGAGGTCAGAAATTTTTTTCACGTGGTGAAGTGCTTGGCAATACATGGAGTGCATGCACAAAGCATAATGAGCTCTAATTACACAGTCACAGATGGCAATACCCTGGGAAGGAAGTGCAGTGCCTCTGGGTTCAGAGCCAGGGAGTTGATGCTCCAGCCAGGGGCTTTCCCACGTTTTCAGGTCCTCATAAGTGAACTTGAAGACCCAGGAACTGGCAACTTGATGCTCTTCAAGTCTGAGGAATTTGCACTTGAGCCCTGCAGCTAATTAGCAGTCACCCCTTCACAGCCTTCTCTGGCCGGCCCACCTCAGGCCTGCTTTGCCATCTCATGGCCCAGTTGTACTGTTTCTCAGCACTTCCCACAAGTGAGTGGATGTGTTAGCTGAGCACATTTCCTGCCCTTCAAGAGAGTAGTAGAGGGGGACCTGTTGTGCTGTTCACACTGAGTGCTCCCACAAGAGGCCCAGCCCAGCCTCTGTAAAGGCTTTGGAACCATTGGAAGTCATACTTTGCTGGTGATTGGCAAATCAGGTAGAACATCTGGTTAGCCACATGGCTAAAGCTGAGCCTAGCCATTTCATGACCCCAGGCCTAGATCATCATCCACTGGAAGGTGGGGCCCAAGAATGCTTACTCCAGAGATTTCCTTTGTCAATCCCAAAGACATACGGGGTAGCAGAGTGGACAAGCAGATCATACTGTCTTCTCATAGAACAGTGTGCCACATGGCTTTCATCATCACAGGCAGAGAGGCTGAAGTTAGAAACAGTCTCCGGAGCACATCCGATTGATGCCATTTATATAAAGTATAAAAATAGGTGAAACTGATCTCTGTGTTGCCAGTGGGGTAGGGATTGACTTGGCGGGTGAATGGATACTGGTTGGTGGGAGGTGTGTGTGTGTGTGTGTGTGTGTGTGTGTGTGTGTGTGTGTGTGTGAGAGAGAGAGAGAGAGAGAGAGAGAGAGAGAGAGAGAGAGAGAGAGAGAGAGAGAGAGAGAGAGAGAGAGAGAGAGAGAGAGAGAGAGAGAGAGAGATCTAGATTGGGACCTAGGAACCCCCAGTTCCCCGTGGCTGGGGTCAGTTTGGGGTGAGGGGTTTGGGCTGGAAACACAGGGTGCCAGTCAGGCTCAATGGCCCTCCTAGTCCTCCTCTCTCCCCAGTCCCTCTGGCACTGCTTGGGGCTGGGCCCTGGGCTGTAGGGGTTGGCACCCTGCTGCTTGGGGCTGGAGGAGAAGGGGAGGAAGCTTGTCCTGGAATGACCCTGCCACAGGGGAGAAGGGGAAGCCTCAGGCTGCCAGCTGGGCAGTGCCAGAGGAGAGAGGAGGCTGAGGTTGGGGTCCAGGGAGTGAGGATTCCAGGATCCTATTGACAGCTGTGGGCACAGTGGGATGTCCTTAGGAAGTCAGAGTGAGAGGGAAAGAATGGGGGTCTCCTGAGAGTTCCAAGTCTTGGGGGATCCTATGGAAGAAGAGGGAAAAAGGAGGTTCTCTCGTGGCTAGCCCACCTCTAGGGGAGAGAGGAAGGAAATGTGGCCTGTGGACTCTGGAACCCAGAGACAGTCATGGGACAGGCCGGAGAGAAGCTCAGGGACCCAAGGAAGGAGAAATGGTGACTCAGTGTTAGAAATAAGCAAGGCATAGACACTCTAAGACCTGGGGGACTGACTTGTCAACTTGTGCATCCGAGTATCATTAGCAGGGTCTTGCACTACATCATGTTCAATGGACTACAGAGAAGGATGTCTCTGCTGGCTCAGGAGGTTTGGTATGTCAAAGGTCCGATCTCAGCACTGGGCAGCCTTCCTGGGCCACCTGAGAACTCTGCCTGCACCAATCCCCCATGCACCATGGGTTACCGGGACTTGATCTTGCTTAGCACCAGATAAGGCCACAAAGACCTGACTGGCTCTATAGAGGGGTGGCTGTCTCTTGTCTTCATTCACCTGTTACCTTTGCTCCCAGGACAGAAGGAAGTCTGAGATGGAGATCTGTAGGAGACTCTGTGTGTGTGTGTGTGTGTGTGTGTGTGTGTGTGTGTGTGTGTGTGTGTGTGTGTTGGCCAGTAGGAACCTCTGGAATCACCACGGAGTGACATAACACTTTTTCTAGAGAACCACAATGTCAACTAGTTTTCAAAGACAGTGATATATGACTATTAATTTTTTCTGGAGGAAAGAAAAGTAAAGGAAAGGGAAGAAAATGGGAGAGGAGGGGATTTTTTACCGATATAGTTTTATCCATTTTTACTTGGTCAAAGAAACATTTTTGTCAAGATTTCCCCTTGATAACAAGTTTAATAAAAATCAAAAGCATATTGAGTAGGTTGCCAGTAGCTCATATCTGTAATCCTAGCTATCCAGGAGGCTGAGATCTAAGGACTGTGGTTGAAAGCCAGCTCTGGTAGAAAAGTCCCCGTGAGAGTCTTATCTCCAACTAGCCACTCAAAACACTGGAAGTAAAGTTGTGGTGTCAAGTGGTAGAGTGTTAGCCTTGAGCAGAAAGAGCTCAGGGACAGCATCTAGGATCTGAGTTTAAACAGGCCAAAAAAAAACAAAAACAAAAACAAAAACCAAACTATCAATTCCCTGTCAAGAAACTATTATAATCGTTCAGAAAGAAGATCACTGGACTTAGCATTGGGAGACCTGGGACCTTTCTTTGATAACAATTTGCTGGCCACATGAGTCTCATTTTCTGTCTTCCTTTCTTCAGTGAACTGTGGGTGTCACCATAGGTGACCAAGATCTCAAAGTTTCTGTAGGGAGGAAATTAAAAAAAGATTTGAATGCATTTCTATTGGCTAAACAGCTTGATGTTTAATTTCCTCTGTTTCCGGCAGAGGAGCAAATGTCTGAATACCCGTGTCTTCGCTCTCAATCTCTTCTCTCCTATCCTGATGTGCCAAGTGCCGTGCTGATGTCTAGCAGGCTTGTGTTCAGCTTGTGCCATTTGCAGACATAGTGGGATTGGGGAAGGGCTGCAAGATTCTTGGACCAGAGATTCTCACACTTCACTTTCCATTTTCGCTCTCATTAGCACACAACTTTTAAAAGTTGGCCTGGACACAGCAACACTTTCACACATCCATACTAAAATCCATGCTAATCTTTCCTAAGGGATGTAATTCAAAGGAACTGACATTCTAATAAAAAGCTGGCGAAGATAAATCACAGTTTCCCTGCAATACATAATTAAAATAGCACTGTGCAGTTGCTTATGCTTCAGATAATGGCTTCCTATATATTGTTGGTTATGGTTTTCATTCTTGGATGTTAATAGGACATTTTAAAACTACATTTGTTTTTATTTTTAAACAACGTGGGTTGTGGTCTTAGTTTGAACTACATACTAAAGCCTAAGCTTGTCTTCATATGAGTTTTGGATGGTTTATTTAGTATATCTAAATCTGTCTGCAAATTTACATTTTCTAATGATAGCTGACTGAGTCCACTATTAACACATTGACACAGATACACATTTGTTTGGGGAGCAGTTTGAGTCTATGGTATATAGCTTTTGGAAAATCTTCACTATTTTCTAAAAGTCTAAAGACAGGAAGATTTGCTTTGGGTAAGGAAATTCCAATTGTGCTACGGAGTCTTTTATACTGATGGTGTTTTATGCCAAAGTATTTTATCCTGCTATCTGTGACACTTCCTTCCTTCATTCCCTCTAAAGCTTGTGATTGTTTGGATTGCTGCTATTCTTTGGGCTATGAATTGATCCATAGTCAAAAGCAAACAATTTCACCTTTGCTAGTTTTACTTTATAGTCAAGAAGAATCTGAAATTTTGATGAAGGAGCTGTAGAGAGGAAAGGACATCCTCTGTGAGGATTCCTGCATGTTTAGGTGAAAGCTCAGGTAGTTGTACACTCTTCATATGTGGCCCCCTTTATACTGGGGTTACTTTTGGTAGTGACATTGACTAAATGCACTCACTTGATTCTGTACTTTATGATGGCAACACTCTATGATCAAGGAATGGTATTTGAGTCATATTTTCCATAGCTTGTTACTGGGGCTAGCAAGGGCCACCCTACTTACTGGAGCTGAAAGCTCCTGATCACACATGCACTATAAAGTAGCACCATCTTCCAAAGCAGAAATAGGTTTAGAATACACAGACCAATGAGGTGGCCAAGGAAGGACTGAACTATGTTCCTCTGCAAATAGCATGCTAGTGTTTGCTTTGAATGAGCTGCATATTTAGATAAACTGCGCTCAGGTAGAATAAAACCAGACAGTGCTCCTTATTTAAGTCGAGGAAAGGATCCATGCTCAGTGTCTGAGGGCTTTTATGCTTCCCATAGTGCATATGTACTTCTTCAGATTGGAAGAACAATGATTTCATATCTTGCTTTCATATCCCTTGGGGATTTGAACAAACTATTCCTTTCCTCCCCTCCCCCTTCAAAAATCGCATGCTGTTTTCACTGTATTAACAAAAATTAAGTCCAGAAGAGAGATAAATATATGTATATCCAAGAGAGGAGTGAACAGTTTTGGAAGAAAACTACTCGAGAGAAAACCTGCCTAGAGATGCAAAGGAGTGTGGCTAACTTAAGTGGAAAGTTCCTTTGGTTTTATAGCGAAAGTTGTTCACTCATCTAACTTAGTATGAACATTTTAAAAAGTGCATCCTGGCTCTCTACTAATTCATTTAATTATTCAAGATAGAGAGCAATAGCAAATAGGACCCCAGATAAATAAAGGCACAAAGAATTATCCAAGGAAGTCATTCTTGGTTGCAGTATACAAACATCTATAGTTCTTTACCAAATTCTTCTGGGGTACTGGCTTCTACTGCCTTTGGCTCTTCTGCTCCCTAGGATAGCAGGATGGAAGAGAGAAAGACTAGCAAAGGATATACGTCAAGTTTTCCAAAGACCCAAAGCAAGAGACTTTTGTCACTCTTCTCTTGGCTGGAACCCAGCCATCTATAGGCCTCCTCCTCCCTGTTAGAAAAGCCAAACCACAGCCTGTAGAAGAAGAGGAAGTGGATCAACTAGCACCCTGGGCCATCCCGTGCTGATTCCTAGATGTCCTTTAGTACTTACTAAATGCTAAGTGCTTCCTCTACAAGTATTTTTCCCTTTTTCCATTCAGTTGTTTCACAATCCTATGAGATGCGAAACATGGTTGTGGCATGGATAGAAAAGGACACAAAGACTTGGTGTCTAGGAGTGTGCCTCTTGATAAGCTCAGAGCTGAATGAAGTATTAGGGGCTGGGGTCTGATTGGGGAAATAGGTCAGTGGGAGTGTGTCTTTGAAGGCCTCTACCCTTTCTGGGCAGGTTGGCAGGTGGGAGTTGGGCAGGCTGGGGAAACATCTTTCTTGTTACCTGGTCTGATTACCATGATTTTCTGCCTTGCCTCAGGCCCAAAGCAACAAAACCATACAACTTGGATCCGAATCTCTGACACTGTGAGCAAAACTATGTCTCTCCTCCTCTAAGCTGACTTGCTTGGGTATTTTGTCTCCGTGATGGAGAGCTGACATTGACATCATTCACATCTGATGGCTGATGGAATGAGGGGTGAGGAGAAGCCAGAATGTACACAGAGCAGAAAATCCAAAGGAGAACCAGGATCCAAACGTCACAGGCTATTTGTCGTGAGCTGGGAAACAGAGGCTGTAGGTCTCAGTGCTTCCTTAATGTTTACAAAGCAATGAACTGGTACCAAGCCTTCCTTTAGACCTGCTGGGAGGACAATTAGAAGGCAGAGGTGCTGTGTTACTTCAAATATCTTCTTCAAATCTCCACTTTCAGGATGGATGCGGTAGTACATGTCTATAGTCCAAGCACTATGAATGCCGGCCAACTGGCAGCCTGGAGGATTTAGCAAAACTTATTTGCAGAAATGTCTTCTATACAAAAGCTTTCTGTCTTAAAAAATAAATAAATAAACAATGGCTGACTGTGAAGAGAGCCAGGGGAGAAACTGAAGGCAACTTCTAAGAGACTGGCTGGTGTGGCTAAGGTAGCAATTGTATTGAAATTTCAAGATTAGTAACTTTACCTACAGCCACCAACAGCTGAAGGAGGAGGAGACATCAGGGAACTGGTTTTGTATTCTCTCAACTGCCCCTGGGGGCTAGAAATGGAAAGTTTTGTGTGACAGTTTATTTTTACAACTTGAAATTTTCCTTTCCTTTGAAAATTAAGACAGCCTAAGAAAGCCTTATATTTGGGCCAATATAGCAGCCAATTTATATAGTGAAGTGAAAACGTGGAGGTTTTCATGGAGTCAGGAGCTCACCCACACTGTACATAATGTATCGCTTAGAACACTCCAGACTGAAGTTTTATTATAGAGGAAGTGTGCTATGAACAAGTTAACTTTGGGTTTAGAGTTTTCAAAATCAGATAGCAGTTCCCAGAACTCATATAATCCATTTCTTTTAAAAATAGCATTGCTATATAAGCCTTGAAAGCAACAATAGTAAAAAGAAAAAATACCTGGTTTGAAAAGGCATACAATGTGTGCGACTGGATATAGAGAGTTAGGAAACTATAATTTTTAATTAAGCCAATAGTTTGGAATTGGCCATTTAGAAATTATCTTTAATAATGTAATTCTTCTATTAATTATAATAAAATATATTAAAAATAAAAAAGAGAAATTATCTTTAACAATGTTAATACTTCAGGTGACCATTTTTAAGGCTTAATGATATATATGTATCCATAAGCTATGGGTTCAATTAATGGAGACATAAAAAAGGTACTGAAATCTCTTCCCTCCTCTCCTCTCCTCCCCTCATCTCCTTTCCTACCCTTCCCTTCCCCTCCTCTCCTCTCTGTCTTTCCCTCTTTCTCTTTCCTTCCTTTTTCTCTTTCTCTCACTCTTTTTCTTTCTCTTTCCTTTTCTTTCTTTTTCTCTTTCCTTTCTTTTCTTTCCTTCTTTCTCCCTTTCCTCTATTTATCTCAACCTGCTCAGGAGCTGTATTTCAATTCAGGGTAGCTTTTGCTTACAGAGTACAGACTAGCTGAGCTGAGCCAAATCTGTCTATCAAATTACTGGGTTAGGGAGCTGGTGGTGGCCTTAAGCAAAACCTGTAATCTGTAAAACTCCATAGTATCAGTGACAGCCTAATGAAAGGGAGGGTCAATGAGTGTATATGTTAGTGAGTAGCACACAGATGCACAGCTCTCTCTACAAATAGTCCACATCAAGGCTTTCGGCAAAGAGCCTTAGAAAATAATCATTTTCTTTTCTACAGTAATTTCTAGATGGGATGACTTACAAAGGACAATAAATTACCAGATCACTTGCTGGAATAGTAATCCAAATACTTTCAACTAGGTTAAACAGCAGCTTTAGCAACTCTTGCCATTATCAGCTAGCTTTGTGACTTGGTAATAATTGGTCCACTTTTATTTTTGCCAAAATTTCCATTATTCATAAAGAAAATGAACTCAAGTGTAATATTTAATCTCATCATACAAACTGTGATTCAATTTAAGAAAGTCAATGGTTTAAGTAAAAACACAATACTGAGTAAAGAAAGCCAGGTATAAAAATTACAATAATAGTAAGATTCCATAAATATGAAATGTAAGTGTAGGCAAGACTTATTTATTTATCAGGCCAGTGATAAGATGGAAAATTAATTTTAAGGGAAAGGAAGTTGGAATTGTTTAAGGGCAACTAGATTTTTGGGTACTGATAATGCTTTACATTTTGACATAGATCTTGGGTACCTTGTGTTCATTTTGTAATTATTCTATAGTACCATCACAATGGTACTTCAAAAATTACAAATATTAATCTGTGATATAATAGCTTTAAAAAAGACAGGATTAATAAATATGACTCCAGATTGGCCATTTTCAAATTAAATAAGAGCTTTGAAGTCACTATAGAGCTAGAGATACTTCAAAAAAGAAATTCAGATTATCTCCCATTGTAGCTTTTTTCATTGTAGTTTTTTTTTAATCCATTTCTATGGAAAAATTGATTTAATCTGTATTGGATTGCCGATTCTTGTTTGCTCTTGCCTGGAAAGACCAGCAAGAATAAAATCAGGGCAGCATTTGCGTGAGAAGATATTTTAATTCATGTTATCAGTATATCTTTAAAGTAACCCAAAACCACTGTAAGTGAGGTTTCTGCTAGGTCCAGCATTTTTAGCGGTAATGAAGTTTCATGGTGATTATCATGACCATCTGGTAATCAATACTGGGATATCTACTTCAGTAGAAATAAAAACCCTGCTCAAATGTTTCCATTTATAGTTCCTTTTTCTTTTTTCCTTTTGATAAAGCTGAGAACAGATAATAGATAACTTAGTAAATGTATGTCCTATGGTTGAGTAGCCATGCAACTTTAAATAAATTGTGCCCTAATTTTGCTTCCATCTTTGGTTGGTTTCAATTATTTTACAATAATGGCAAGGGGCATAAAAGAAATTTAGCGTTGTTTAATAGTGGCAATGTAAGTAACTTAAGGCTGCTAACAGTTACTGGGTTTTCTATTCCCTATGTCAGTGGAGAACAATGATGCCGAAGAAACAGACATGTCTTCTAACAGTTAATAGTCCAAGAGGGATATGAATCTTTTGTCTGACAAATACATTGGCTCTATTGGAATATGAACTCAGGACTGCATCCTCATTCAGCTTGCTTGCTCTGCTGCAACTTGACTACTTGAGCCATGCCTCCTACCTTGCTTTTGCTGGAGATGAAGTCTCACAGATTTTCCTTCACTGGCTTCAAACCATGATCCTCTGTATCCCAGTTTTCTGAAAATCCAGGATTACAGATATGAGCCACCAGTGTTAAGCAAAATATCTATTTTTTTAAAAGCAGCTGCTATATGCCAGCCATATTTAGGCTTTCAGGAACTTAAGAAAGAGGGAGCATCAAAACCACGAATAGAATAATTTTTCCAATTTGTTATTGTAGGCACTCAGAGCTATACATTTTCCTCTGAGTACTGCCTTTGCCGTGTCCCAAAGGAGCTGGTATTTTGTGTGCTCCTTTTTGTTAAATTTCATAAACTGTTGGATTTCTGTTCTGAGTTCCTCGATGACCCATTGGTGATTCAACAATGTGTTGTTCAATCTCCATGAGATACAGGGTTTTCGTTGGTGGAGATGGGTGTTCAGTTCCAATTTGATGCCCTTGTGGTCTGAGAGAGTGCAGGGAATAATTTCAGTGTTTCTGAATCTGCCCAGATTTGTTTTATGCCCTAAACTGTGGTCTATTTTGGAAAATGTTCCATGTGCTGCTGAAAAAAAAACATAAATTGTGATGTCGCTGAGTGAAAGAATCTGCAGATGTCTGTTAGATTTAGTTGTTCTGTACAGTTGTTCAATTCTAAGGTTTCTCTGTTGAGTTTTTGCCTGGTTGATCTGTCCATAGGTGAGAGTGGTGTTTTAAAGTCACCAACAATCACTGTGTTTCGATCTATGTATGGTTTCAGTGAAAGTAAAATTTGCTTGATGAAGTTTGGAGCTCCGGGATTGGGTGTGTAAATATTTAGGATCGTTATGTCCTCCTGGAGGAAAGATCCCTTTAGTAGTATGTAGTAACCTTCTTTGTCTTTTCTCAATAATTTTAGTTTGAAGTCTATTTTATCTGATATGAGGATGGCAACTCCAGCCTGTTTATGGGGGCCATTAGCTTGATAAAATTTATTCCAACCTCTCACTTTCAAAAAATGTTTATTTTGGGGGGCAAGATGTGTCTCTTGAAGACAGCAGAGGGATGGATCTTGCTTTTTGATCCAATGTTTTACACCTCACCCAGGAAAGACAAGGGAATGTGATATTTTCAGAGTCTTCCTCACGTAGGCATTTATAATTCTTTTACATATTTGGTATTAAATATGTTTCATATGAATAGCATGTAGTTGAAGCTTTTAGTTTGTTTCTGGTCTGACAAACTGAGCTTTTTTTGTTAATCTTTTGAGACAGGGTATCACTAGGTATCCCAGACTGGCACGTGTCAAAATTGCATCTTTCTGCTCTGGCCTCTTGAGTGCTGAGATTAGAGTTGTGTGCCACCAAGCTTGACTAGTCTATGTTTTGACTGGAATGTTTAGTCCAGTTGTACTTCCTACTGGTCCTCATTTTCTATAAATCAGGACACATTCCTTTTTGTACTCACAGTGGCATTGTTGAGCAGAGCAAATTAGCACTAACAAATCAATGCTAAAGAATTTTCACACATCAGTCAAGTTTTGTCAGTTGTCTCAATCATACCTCTCTTATAAAGTACATATTGTCCACTTTGAGCAGGACACCAGTGGCTCATATCTCTGATCCTCACTACTCAGGAGACTTGTGATGTGGAAGATTATGGTTTGAGGCTACCTAAGAACAAAAGTTTGTGCTTTCCATCTCCAACAAAAGCCCAGACTGACAGCATGGCTTAAGTGTTAGAACGCCAGAGGAGCAAGCAAGCTGAATGAGTGTGAGGCTCTGAGTTCAAACCCCAATACCACCAAAAGAATGAATGAAAGAAAGAAAGAAAGGAAGAAAGAAAAAAGCACCCACTTTAAAGAACTGTGACAGTTCTTCATCCTTTCTTGAATTCCATGAACTTGACATATATGAAGAGTAAAGACCAATATTTTCCAAAATTGTCCTTCAAATTTATCTTCCAAATTCTTTGTGAAGAATACCACAGAGGCCATGGCCTATTTTCATTATTGTATGACATTAGCTCAGGTACAATTTTAATCTGTCCCTTTCCTATTTATTCCTGTCACTTAACCATGGAGATCTACCAGGTTCTGCACTCACTCAAGTGTTTTATAGGCATGTACTTTGAGCTAAGCCAATGTCTAGTTTCTGATCATGAATCTACATTTTTTCATTTGTTTTTATCAAAAAATATGGGCACAGGCTTTCCATGTTTCCATCTTGAATTATATAGTGTATGGCTTCTTATTCATCTTATTGCTTCAGTTTACTTTCCTAGCTTTCCAGATGCTTTTAAACTACTCTGGAAATGTCTATATGAACTTCTTTTCTTTATCATTAGCAGAAAATCTGGGTACATCTATTTCTTTTCTTGCCCCATCCCACACTCAGTTCTGCCTCTCTTTCTTCAAGTGCAATGCCTTTCCCACTCATTTGTACTTCGCTTATACACGTGGATCCTTCCTTAACTTGCATTTAAAATTATGATTCTCCTATTTTCCATGCCCAGAGCTCTCCATTCTTTCATGTAGATTTACCACTTCAGTCAACATCATTTCCTGCAGTTTGAAGATCTTTCTTCAATATATCTTGTAGAGCAAATTCAACGGCGGTACAATTCTCCTTGCATCTGTTCATCTTGAAATATTTTTAGTTTGCCTTCATTTTTGAAGGATATTTTTGCAAGATCTGTAATTCTTGGTTGGCAGCATTTTCTTCTCAGCATACTGCAGATGTCACAGCATTGTCTATGGCTTGAATTGTCTCTGGTGAGAAGATACAGGTGAATCCTGACATCTCCACTCTTCCTGTAGTAAAGTATCTTCCCCTCTTATTTCTGGCATCTTTAAAAACTTTTCTTTTACCTGGGTCTTAACATTGGATTATAAAGTGTGAAGCTGTAGCCCCCTTTCCTTCTTACAAAACACTATTATATGCTGAGTGCTGTGCCCGATGCCTATAATCATAACTACTCTTGGTTTGGAAGCAGTCTGGGCAGACAAATTTGAGTCTCTCATCACATATTATTACACAAAAAGGTGGATTTGGGGGGGTGGCTCAAGTGGTAGAGCATAAGCCTCAAGCCCAGTGAGAGGCACTGAATTTCAATTCTATTACGCAAAGATTAGTTAACCTGAATTAATTGGACTAGAGTTAGTTGAGCTTTCCCCTCCTTCTTCAAAATTGGAAATATTTCAACTGTATTTCCTCAAATAATTTTTTTCTATTTTTTCTCTCTTTCCTCAGCCTTGTTGGCATATATAGCAGATTATATATTAGATGTTTTGCTCTCCAGCCACTGGCTAGTCAAATTGTCAGTAACCCCAGGCCCTCAGAGCCTCTGCTCAGCTCACTGTTCTCTGGTGAAAACTGTTTTCCTCGAGCTGTGTGGAGTCTTGACCTCACATGCATAGATTTCAAGTCAATTGATGACCAAAGAGAACCTCTGAGAACTTCTAAGTAGCTCCTAATCTGTGAAGCTTCTCTTACCCAGTACCCTGTCAGCCACCCGGGCAACTCTGAAGTCTAATCTCTCCTCAGTGCCCCAGGCCACTCTGCTCTGCTAGCCTCTAACCCCTGTCTTTGGAAAGCACCTCCAGGAAGACAGACAAAGAAAGCTAATGTAGGACTTCTCTTAAGGTCAAAACCCTATGCTTCCTGTTGTCCAATATCAGATGATTATATGAATAGTGCTAATTTGACACCAGCCACTCTGCCATAGCCAGGAGTGAACACAGAGTAAGTGCCTGGGCATGTGTGAAAGCAGCAAATGCTACATGAAAACAGTAGAATAGAGTAGGGAGGAAGCATTAGGCAGGGTAAAGGAGGTGTACTTCAAATAAAACAGCCTTAACAATTTAGCCTAAGCAGATGGCCCTTCAGATGTCTAAAAAAATGTAGGGAGGGGCACCTACCCCATCTGGGGGTGTCTGAGAAAGATCACACAGAAGAAATGCTGCTAGTCTAAGACCTGAAGCATTAGTAGGCGGTAAATGGTCAGTGGGATGAGCTATGAGAGATCTGTCCTATTTCACAAGATTTGGGAGTGTTTGATACTTTTTTTTTTTGCCAGTCCTGGGCTTGAGCTCAGGGCCTGAACACTGTCCTTGGACTTTCTCAAGGCTAGAGCTCTACCACTTGAGCCTCAGCACCACTTCCAGCTTTTTTGTATGTACATGGTACCAAGGAATCGAACCTGGGTCTTTGCGCATGCTAGGCAAGCACTTTAACCACTAGGCCAAACTCCTGGCCCGTGTTTGATACTTTTATAAGCATTGGTTAGTTGCACAAAGGGATTTCATTTTGACATATATATATATCTTTATATATATATCTCTATATATCTATATATATATAAAATGTACGGTGATCAGACACTACGTTTGATCACTCTCTCATCCTCTGTTTTCTGAACCAATCTTAATAAACTTCATTGTTCTATTTTTGCACATGTATATAAAGTATTTTGACTATATTCACCCTTCCTCATTCTCATCCTCTCTCCTTTTACTTGAACTCATACGTCATTAGGGTGTTTGCTAATATTTAGTTTTTGTTCAATTGCATCTTAATTATGTACAGAGGCTTCAGCATATATCACATATGCATATAGCATACTCAAATAAGACCAACCCTTTCGCCTACTCTCTATTTTCTAACCTCTACCTCATAACAGCTTTCGGTGAGTTTTGTTTTTGCCATCCTCATCCACAGGTGCAGTGCATTTCTGTATTACACATCCTTGAACATTCTCTTTTTTCATGTCCATTCTATTCCCCTTGAACATCCCCACAATTATGAACATGGTTTACATACTCATTCATTTGTATGTATTTATATATGTAGTTACTTTTAAGGTCTAGCATCCATACTATATATGAGAAGACATGTAACCTTGTCCTGAACTTGGCTTATTTAGTTTAATATAATGATTCCCATTCATTTCCCTGAAAATAACGTAATTTCATTCTTTTTATGGCTGAATAAAAGAAGAATTGTACATTTGTACCACATTTTCTTGTTTCATTTATCAGTTGTAAGGCATATAGATTTTTCCTCATAGCTTGGCTGTTGTGAATAGTTCATCAGTGTTCAAGGGACTTCATTGTAACTTGACTTAAATTCCTTCAGCTCTAGTTCAAGAGTGGAATTGCTATATGGTAGTTCTACTTTTAGTATTTTATGGGACCTCTGTACTGGTTCTCAAAGTGGTGTGATTAGTTTGCACAATCTCTCAAAGCATATAAAGATTCCCTTTCCCATCTAAATCTTGGTCAGCATTTATTATTTGTATTTATGAGGATAGACATTCTAATTGAACTTAAATGCAAACTTATTATTCTTTTCATTTTAATTTCCTTTGTTTTTTCTTTTTGCCAGGGATGTTGGGCATTTATTCATGTATTTATTGGTTCATTGTACTTATTTCAAGAAGTGTCTACTTAGTTTATTTGCCCAATTGATGCATCAAATGTTGATTCATTAGCTCTGGTTATTTAGCTCTGGGTATATTTCGGTTATTATTTCCAGTCAGATGTACATCTGGCAGAGATATTCTTTCATTCTATAGAATGTCTCTTCAGTCTAGATGCCTTGTAGTTTGATGCGATCCCATTTGTCAGTTCTTTCTCCTATTTGCTGAGCTATTAGAATTCTCATTAGGAAGTTTCTACCTGTGCCAATGCATGTTAGTATTTTCCTTATTCTCTGCAAAATTTTAAGTCTTATATTAAGATCCTTTCTTCACTTTGAATTGGTACTAGTACAGGGTGAGAAATGGCTATTTTTCAGTTTTCTGCATATGGAGATTCAATTTTCCCAGGACTATTGGTTGAAGGGGCTGTCTTTTCTGCAGTGTGTGTTGAGGGATCCTTTGTCAAATATTAGATGAAGGTCATGGAGTGAATTTATTTATGGATCTCCCATTCTATTTATCTTTGTGTCTGTTTGGTTACAGTGCCATGTTGTTTTTCTTCCATAGCTCTAAATCAGAGTATTTTAAGCAATAAGTGAGATGCATTAAGAGCCTGTAGTGGGGTTGTCATCAGGTGTAAGTAGCTTCCTCTTTCTGGAATAATGTGTACGAAGGCAGAAATTGAGTCAAGATGAGTCATATTGAGAGGTCTTCATTTTGACATATGGGCCTTGGAAAATGATTAAACATTTTAAAGCAGATATAAAACTTGATTATAATTTATTCTCTGAATTATCAGTGCAGAATGAGCATGATGAGAAGCATGCATCAGCTAGTTCTTTTATGAGTCCAGTTTTTACATAAGGCTGGGAATTTTTATACCCATTTCAAAAGCCAATGTCAATTGCTTCATATAAGAAGTCCTTGAAAAGACAATGCTTTTCAAAGACCTAAGATGACCTCAAAACACTGTATAAAAATGATGTGAAACTCTTAAAAAGACCATGAAACTTTTAATTTCTCAACCATCAGTGCTTAAAAAATAAAGACTGAATTATAATAGAAAGTAGTTAATTGAACTGTGGTATTTGTGCATACTTAAAATAATTTAAAACAAAATGAATAAAACGCTAAATGGAAGCGCGGTTAGAATCTTGAAAGAAGAATAAAAGAAAGCTAGCAAATAAGAAATTTGTCTTTTTACTTTCATGCCAGATGGGCCAGATAGAAAAAATTGAGTCAATTAAATTGAGTCAAATCAAGTATTATATAGAAAAAAGTCAGAAAATCAGGAAAAGCAACATTTATTGGTTTTCTGCTAGGTACTAAGGAATGACAAAAAAAAAAGATGACTAAGACTATTTTCACACCTAAGGCATTGATAGACTTTGGGGAAGCAGATGTCCATAATTATTGTTACAAATGGAACAATAGAATGAATGGCTTCTACTTTGAGCTTAGAGGAAAAAATAAGCGCAGTGTGTGTGTGTGTGTGTGTGTGTGTGTGTGTGTGTGTGAATGGTGACATTTGACAGTATCTACAAAAAATGGGAAACAAAACATTACACTGAAAGAAAGAACTGAAAGAAAGGCCTAGACTATATATATATATATATATATATATATATATATATATATATATATGGAAGGCTACAACGATATTGGTTAGTTCTACATGGTAGAAAGGTTATTGCATGAAAGGTCTTGTATGATAGTTGGAGAAGGCATACATGGAAAATAGCAAATGTTGTTGATTGAAGCTGCAGTTGTTGATTGAAGCTGCAGGCAACAGAGTGAGAAACCTCTTTGTTAGTAACCAAAGAGGTTCGCTAATCTGCAGTAAGTGAACCAGCTCTAGTGAGCGTTGATTGCTCATATGGTGATATATGTGTCCATTTTCAGAGTCCTGCTCATACCAGAATGGGAACCATTTCAAGAGAAAGCTGAGCCTTTTTACTTCAATGTATGATGGAGCAGCTCCTTTTGCCTCAAAGGTGAGATAAAGTCTGTGGTACAAACCAGGCTGAAGCTAGACTCTAGCTGCAGAGACCCTATCCTCGCTTAGCCTTTTTCATTTGACCTATTCTACTTTCTTCCTCTATGGGTTTTTATTTATTTATTTTTAGTAGTAGTTTGGGAGCCATGGTAAAGTAGAATTTCTTTTCCTGTTCCTGACATCAGTGGAAGTTTTCCCAGTTTTTCACTTCTGCACATAATGAATATCAGTAATATCAGTGTCATGTCAAGAAAGCATTCCTCAACTGGGTGCCAGTAGACCACGCCTATACTCCTAGCTACTAAAAATTGATTGAGACACATTAAGAACATATAAATAGCTTACTATTGCTGGAGTAATATATGCTAAAGCAGCAGACACTGAGTCATAGGGAATCAGATCTGGAGGATCAAGGTTTGAGGCCAACCACAGTAGAGTCTGTGAGATTCCATCTCTGAAATAAGCAGCATAAAGCTCACTTTGGAGCTTGGTTTAATTGATAAAGCCCCAGCCAATGAAGATGAGTGAGAACACAAGGCCCTGAGTCAATCCCCACTAAAAGAGGCCAGAGGAGCAGAGAAAGGAAGTATTGTTACTTTTCTAAGATTTTTATCTCAACCAGGGATGTAATTTGTGAAAAGTCAAGCCATATAATGAATGATTGTTGTCCTTAATGTAGTATGTTGTCTCTCATCTCCTTTGCTGTCCCTTGGTTATCTCATATTGGTATAGTATCTCACTTTGTTATCTGATATATTGAATTTATTTGTATTTGGATATTTGAAATTTGATAGGGAAGGGGGGAAAACCAAGACGGGTGGGGGTTGTAGGGGGGGAGGGAAATGGGTACCAAGACATATGAAAGGGTATCAATGTATGTGAATTAATGCACCTTCTATCTGGCAAATATCACGTAACCCTTTTACTAATTACAATAAAAAAAAGAAAAGTCATCAGGTATATTCTAGAACAAGAATTAGAGGTTTTTTTTTCCCCCTTGTCTTAGGGAGAGTGGTAGTGACCACTTTTAATTCCAATACTTGACAGCAGTAGGCAGAAGGATTACAAATTTGAGGCTAGCATTAGCAAAGTTAGCAAGACCCTATCTCTAAAACCAAAGTACAAACTGAGAGCTGGTGGCTCATTCCTGTAATCCAAGCTCTCCAGGAGACTGAAATCCGAGGATCATGGTTCAAAGTCAGCCTCAGTAGAACTGTCCGTGAATCTCTTATCACCACTTAACTACTTGGGAGCCTGAAGTGGTACTGAGGCTCAAGTGGCAGAGCATTAGCCTTGAGCACAAAGAGGCTCAGGGAAAGCATCTATGCCCTGAATTCAAGCCCCAGGACCAGTAAACAACAACAGCAACAATATCAAGGCACTAAACAAAGGGCTCATGGTTAGCTCAAGTAGTAGGGAACTTTCTTAGCATACACACACACACACACACATACACACGCGCGCGCACACATGGACAGACAGGCACACATACTCACAAATACTGTGACCTATTTGAGTGCTATTTCAATTAGTAAAGTTCCTAATATTGTATTTTTAATGCCTTTCTTCTTTTCGTTTTTTTTTTGCCAGTCCTGGGCTTGAACTCAGAACCTGGGCACTGTCCTTGGACTACCACTTGAGCCACAGTAGCACTTCTGGCTTTTTCTGTGTATGTGGTGTCCAGGAATCAAACCTGGGTCTCCGTGCCTGCTAGGCAAGCACTTTACCACTAGGCCAAATTCCCAGCACCTCTTCCTTTTATTTTTGTCCCGAATGTGTTCATACTTTGTTTTTTTCATGACTTCCACATGGAGATTAATCTAATGTTTCTTTTGGGCGGGCATCTATGTCAGGTTTCTTATCAATGTTTTGTTGGCTTTAAGGAAGGTATTTGGAAGGTTTGGAGCAGTTTAAGTGAACTACACTTATCTGATCTTAGAAGGTGGAAAGGTTCATTTTATAGGAATGCTGGCAGAAAGCCCATGGAAGGAAAAACAGTTGACTCTGCATGTTGAATTCATCCATGGTTTTATTCTTCTTTTTGCCGTTCTACATTTGAGATTTGCTATTTTTCTCAAAAGTCAGAGTCTCACTGTATATTTCAGGTTGGCCTGCAACTTGTAGTTCTCCTGACCTTGCTTCACTGCAGAAGTACACCACTGCCTCCAGCTTCCTTTTGGGAAACTTTTGAGCATAGGTATTTTATAATATATGTGAGAGAGATAAAGGAAGAGAAAAAAAGGGAAGGAATGCAAAAGGGGAAATAGGGTTTTTATAGGATGAATTGTAGCTAAGAAGATTAAGCTAGTATTCTAAACATCCAGGGAAGAAATGATAAGAATATCTTGTAAAGCAATGACTATGAAAGGAGGTGATGAACAGAATTGATAATTAATGCCTTGAGCATGCATGAAATAGCACAGGAAGAAAGAAGCATGCTGTAGAGATGAGAGAATAGAAATCAGCACCATATAGCAGGGCCATAAGTGGCAGCAAGTATGTGTGAGTCATGGGAATAAATGTACCTAAGAAGGGACTCCAGCCTTAACAAAAGAGACTGAAGAGAATTCATTTAAAAAGTTGATGGGAGAACACACTGGACTGAGCCCAGAGAGAAGGAGAGGACGAGAGGAGGTGGTCCTTCAGGGCACATGCTGCATTGAATTATATTAAGGGTGGTAGATCAGTGGCATCTGTGTGTGTGTGTGTGTGTGTGTGTGTGTGTGTGTGTGTGTGTGTGTTTGTATCTTGGAATCTACTGGTACCCAGAAACTTTTTCTTTGGGGCTTTGGGGCTTTGAACTCAGGCCCTGGGCACTGTCCTTGGGCTTCTCAAGGCTAGTACTCCACCACTTGATCCACAGTTCCACTTCTGGCTTTTTCTGAGTATGTGGTGTTGAGGAAGTGAGCCCAGGGCTTCGTGGACACTAGGTAAGCACTCTACCACTAGTCTTCATCCCAGAAACTGAGTTGTTTAGAAAAGATATAAAAGAATGGTGGAAAACCAAGGCCTTAGTGAGTGAGTGGGTGTGGGAGGAACAGAAGTTCTCAAATGAAATTAACTGAAAGGAAAAAGAAATGTAAGCGTGCCTCAAGTCGCCTTAGGGGAAGGAAGGAAAGTGTTTTGTTTTTCTCCAGAGGAAAGAATTGTAGGACAAGGCAAAATACTCTGTGTTCTTGGCTGAGTAGATAGGCTTCCTGTTGCTCTGGATTTTTTTTTTCATACTACATTGAATCCAGCTGAATCAGTAAGGTGATCAAAAAATATTTCTCAAGATCTACAAAGATCTCCATATGGGTCTGAAATATCAGAGTAACAAATTATTTCTAGGCTTTGAAGAAATCAGACAGTAGGCAGTCTATTTTTCAAAAAAAATTCTCTTTCCTTAATTTTTCTAAGCAGTATAGACCATGGAAAGTTTGTGTCAACTGCTTCAAAAATAAATGGAATGCTAGCCACATAACTTGAAGTTGAGTGTTCACTTTTCT
Organism: Megascapheus bottae; assembly: GCF_031878675.1. NCBI lineage: Eukaryota > Metazoa > Chordata > Mammalia > Rodentia > Geomyidae > Megascapheus > Megascapheus bottae. The sequence goes on from NC_143510.1 coordinate 24,640,323, forward strand.
TATGGAGAAAGGAAAGCAAAAGCAGGCATAGTCGTATCATTCTCAAAGGGTGAGTTTCTCCAGCAGTGGAGCCAACGGTTTCTGGCCAGTTCTTGGCACACTGGCAGGCCTTTCCTTGGCCTCTCTTTCTGAAGGTGCCCTGTCTTTGAAAGTTGGCATGGCTGCTGCAGGGGAAGTAACAGCCTTGGCCACTTATATATCTTAGGGTCCTGGAAGGAAGGCTTTGACTGGTCCTGACGACTACAAAAAGGACGGCTCTGCACTCTGTATTTACAAACCTTCATAAACATCAACAGCAACTCTTAGGATGATACTGCCTATGTAGGTTTTGCAGACAATCATACTCTGTTTCAATAGCTGTTTCTCCAAGGAGTTATCTCCTAGCTTTGTATGATCAGTGTGAACACCTTATTCCTATATTATATGTATTATTATTCCCCACTATATGTGAAACCCTTCACATTTTTCTGCTTCTAAGTAACAGAATGACTTCTATTTAAACATATATGTTATGGCCATATGAACTATAGTTAAGGATGATGTGTAACAGTAGTCAGTTCGTCTTTCTTTTGCAGAAATGAAACATGAACTCTAGTTTTAGTTATACTGTTCCTTGTTAAAAAAACACAACAGAGCTATACATATATATTATAATAGCATATATGTGTAATATATATAATTATATTATATATATATGTATATGGCAGTCCTGAGGCCTGAAATCAGAGCCTGGGCAATGCTGCTGAGCTTTCTCAAGTCTATTATTCTACCACTTGAGCCACAGCACCACTTCCAGCTTTTTCTGTGTAGGTAGTACTGAGGAATCTAACACAGGGCTTCATATATACTAGGCTACCATTCTGTCACTAGGCCACATTCCCACTGGCCCAGCTTTATATTTTTAAAGGCATACACTACCCATATAGGTGAGATGAACATACCTGTAATCCCAGCATTTTCAGGATAGAGGCAGAAGGATCTTGAGTTTCAGGGTGTAGAGTGAGACCTTATCTAACACACACACACACCACCACCACCACCACAATAACAACCACAACAACAAGAAGGATGGGACTGGGATACAGGCAGTGGTAGATCACTTGCCTAGCATACACAAGGCTCTGGAGTTGATTCTCAGCACTTCCAAAATAAACAAAACAAAAAACTACTTTCCAATCACCAAGATTTAATGCTTTGAAAATCTTAGGCAAAAAAAAACAACTGGATATGATATCTGGTCAGCTGCATTGGAGATGACTAAAATGGATGATAAGCAGTGTGCCAAAATTCTGAGGAATTTACAAGTTCACAATTAGCAATTTTTACTGTGAAGACAGCTGTGCAAACAGATGTGTTCTGGTGTCAGGCTTCACTGTCAGACACGGGATTGAGAGGTAGAAGTGGAAAAGAGCCTTGGGAGATGAAGGCCAGGAGCCTCTATAAGACATGGGTTCTCTTCCTTCCTTGACTTCACAAAGGTGGAGCTGTGTCTTGTTTCTCCTTGGTTTGAGGGTTACTTGGGGTTGCTGATTCCTACAAGGCCCCTTGTGTTGGTAGGAAATCTGTCTACTGAACTCAGTGCCAATTCACAAATAATCTGAACAAGGTTTTGAGGGAGAAGAAATAAATTTTTATTAATTGATTCCAGGTAAAATGAGGACTCCAGTAGTAATTGCAGCTCAGGAACTCAGTTTCAGAGTATGTGATGAAATGCATATTTCTGACCAGGTATTGGCCTTGACTCATACCTTTCAGTCACTGGTGCCTAATCCCTCTCCTTGTGTGTCCTTTCTGGTGGTCAGTGAACAATCAGAGATGGGGGTGATTACCTGGTTTACATGAAAAGTAGCCCAGCAGAGAATGGCTCCTAGCATAGGCACCAAAAAGAAGCTGGAGTGCCCAGCTTTCATCCTGCCTTTGGTTAATTCCTGGTCTAAGTAAGGAGTCAGTGTTCCTCAGTAAAAGCACCTTTTAAGCATCTGTTACACTTGCAGATCTGATTTACACCAACATATATAGGTATCCCTTCGCCTCCCAAGAAATAGGGCTACTTGGGTCTTAGCAAGACATTTGTCTTTTCCTCTAACTCTGGCCTTATTTCTATGAATATGAAGACAATTGGAATTTCCCCAACTCATTCTTTCCCAGAAAGGCTTGGTTGATGACTTTGCTACCAAAGTTGTGTTTTTCAAAAAGAATTAGTCTCTAAGCAGAATTAAACCATCAAGCACAGCCAAGGCCTGTGCTGCAGAAGAATGGAAACATTTTTGTTCTTTTCTGCTACATTTCTGAACAAATCCCTACTATTAGCAAGAAGGTGTTGAAGCCATCTACAAGCACAAGGTCAAACCCAGAGAGGCTGTCAGAGGAAGGAGAAGAGACAGAAGGTACTCAGTTCCAGGAACTTTAAATTTATGTAAGTATGTATTTAATATCCTTATTTCATCCTATTCCTTGTAAACAAGAACCACAAATGTTATCCCTCTTGTATAGGAGAGCAATTTCTCTGGAAGCCAGAGAAATTAAGACTTAAGATAATATAGCCACTATTTTTCTGAACTTCTGTGTACCCACAGGGCAAACCACTGGCTGAGTTACTCATCATATATTATGTAGAGCCTGAATATCTAGCACTTAATGTCCCAGTTTCCATTGAAATGGTGGCTGGCCAGGGAACCTGATTCAGCCAACAAAATATAAGAAGAAAAAAGACTGATGGGAAAGCTTTACAAATCCTTTATATAAAGAGCCAGATGGTAAATACGTTTGCCTTTGTGGGGCACATTGGCACTAAAGCATCACTCAATTGGACCCTTGTAGAGTGAGGGTGGCTGCAGAGGTTAAAACAAATGGGCATGGTTGTTTTCCAATATGTTATTTAAATGAGAATAGTCAGAACTGTTGCCTATAGTTTGCTGACCCTTGATTTGAAAAACTAGAAATATATTTGTGGACTTTTTTCTCCCCAAGTCTGTTTACCTGGTGTTCTTGTCATTCTGAAAATTTTGGACAATCAATACAAATTATATCATCTTATTCTTGATAAAAATGTGTTCTTGCCTTCAACACTTTCAATCACATATGAAGACTTAAAGTATTTTATTACTGAGAAGTTTTCTCTTAGCACTCTAGCAAGGTGCTCAGCCTTACATTTCCTCTCTCCAAGCTTTTTGAGACCACCACAAATGGTTATATATTAGCTGAGGTGTTATTTAATATCTATCTTATCCAATCAGAGCTGGAACCATGATTTTGGGTTTCCATATATTGAAATGCATACAAAAGCAATGAAGAAATTTGTAGAGTAAGCAAATGATCTTTTGGACCGTCTTAATAAGACAGTTCAAAAAACTACATGTATGCATACTGATTGTAGATGAATGAGAAAATGAAAACTTCATGAGAAAATAGAATCAAGTATCCTGAGGAAAACAAGAGCAGAATGTCAAAGTGAAACAGATGACAACACATGCTAATTTTTCTGCACAGCCTGAGCAGTGGCAGATTATTGCAGTCAAGCTTTAAGGTAAAACCCAGCACCTGGCCTCATCATCCAGGTCTGCCCACTGTCCCCGGCATGCCAAATAAAAGTTAAGGATAGAGAGAGGAAGCTTATTGTAGAACAAGATCAGCAATGACAAGAAAGCATTTCAGCCTATTTTCCTGGAATAGACAGTGGCCTTTGGTTTAAAAAGCAGGAAGAACTGAAGGTAGGATGTGAAGAATGCATATGTTATCCAGTCCTAGTTGTATCTCAAAGCTGGGGTGTCTGACAAAAGTCACAGGTAAGCTAAGAGTTCATTGTCCCAGAATCAATCAGATGGGACCTCGTTATAATCAGTATCATTGACATTGGATCTGACAGATAATCTAGTCCCTTCCTACATATGAGTAAATGAAGGCGAATGGTTCAGGGCAAAATTCACAGGTGCAAAGAAAAGACTGGAATGCTTAGCTTTTATCCTGCTTTCTGTTTAGCACAATTAAATTGCTAGTGCTTCTCAGCAAAATCAGATTTCAAGCACCTATTAGAAAGGGTCCATGTTCGCAATGTTAGAATGAAAATGATGAGTGCATGGAGATAGTAGCAAGAGACAGTCTTCCAACAGTCTTCTTAACTTCACTTTGTGGAAGTTCTGAAAAATCATTAGGTCATGCAGAAATAAAGAGGACCTTGGGGAAGACATTGAACTACACAAAAGGAAACACTGAGGCGATGAACATGGAGAAGCTGCAGGAGGCTTTTCTCATCCTGATCTTGGCTTGTCCATGCAGGTTATAAACTTGGAAGAATGAAAGCCTTGTGGTGTTAACTGTGGAGGCAGACCAATTGAGAAATTAATGATTTATACAACAGTTTCAGAACCTTTCATTTGCAAAGCCCTGGGGTACAATCAGCAATGTTGTATCTGTAACTGAATTCAAGTACTTAAAATTGCATACATTTTAAGCTTTACAGTTTGAGAGAGTTGTGTTTTCTTGTTTACTTATGGCAGAAATATGCACATTAGGTTGTGAGTAAAGCAATTGGAACATCCCCAAATTCAGATTATATTTCTTCTTTTTTTATTGAGAGAAGGAAGTGAGGAAAATTAAATTGTTATTATCATAGCTATTAATATCCATTATTAAAATTAGAACATGTGTAACTTATAAATGTGTTAGATATATTTCAAAATATGTATTAAAGATAAAAACTGGATTTGATGTTGGATTATGTTTAACAAACAGTGCCAAAGATTTGGGAGTTGGCTTCATCAAAGAGCTACTTAACTTTTATGAACTAGTTTCTCTATAAAAGGAACTTTAGATCAGATAATAAAAGAAACAATAAAGGCCTTCCATATCATTTTATAGATGAGGCTCAGAGGTGTTAATTGGCTTGCTTCAGAGTACATACTTAGCAACTTGTAGAATGGACTTAAGCTCAGTATATGGATCTTCAAAATTCCCACATTTAGTAATCTAGATAGTGTCTCAGACTTGATAGTTTTATTTTTGGAGACATATTGGAATTGCCTAGAGAGTTCTGACTATCTGTCTATCTGTCTATCTATCTATCTATCTTCTATTATGCTATTTGGTTTATATGAGGAAGGGATTTCAATGATACATCTCCACACTCACCATATTCAGTCTCACCTCTTCTATCACACTCACAGCTTTATAGGCATTTTTTTTTAAAAGTACTACTATCTATACTCCAATCCCAGTCATAATTATTTAACCAATGTGAAGTATAGCCTGGGATTCAAGACTATTTCAACTGATATTGAACACTGAGACCTATTATTCTAGCTGTAAAATATAAAGATTGCATGACAACAAAATTATGGCTCACCTTAAGTCAGGAAAGCATATCTGGCACAGATGAACAAATGTGCAGCATGTGTGAAAAGTCCATAGGATCCAATTCTTCTCATACAAATGGCTTACATTTCTCCCTGAGGAGTTTTGAAAATTCTACATGTGATTCTTCAACAGTATATTATTGCTGGGTGCCAGAGAATTAATACCTACGTCTCCCAAATGACTTCATAAAAATTAATCTGCTCATCATATGGTATTCACAAAATGCTTAAGATTCTAGTAAGTTTATTACAAAGCCCAGTTAAGGCTATAAATAATCTCAGACCTCACAATCAATGTCCTTTGTTCCTTCCTCTCACAGGGTATGTATGCCATTTCAAGGCTTGAAAACATGATGTGAAGTTGGCGGAGGAGTTGAGGAGGAGTGAGGTTTTTGGGTTCACTAAAGGTGTTGGATGAATACATTGGTAAGACTCCCTTGCATGACTTCTGCAATGTTGACACCCACTTGCACTTTGGCCTCTCCATGTCTTTCCACATTGAGGAGATTTATGGCCTCTTATATCTAGAGAGTTCCTCCTTCTATCAAGGATATATCAGGTTTACTAAAACCTCTGTATTTGTTACATGTTGAATAAGGGCAAGGGATAAAATACAAATGCTGTACATTTTCCTCTGTGTATAACTTGCTTCTCTTTTGTAGTGCAGGGGCCCCTCTACAAACTGAGGGATAGAAAGTAATCAATTTTATTGCAAATGGCTGACAGACACAGGGTTCTGTGGAAGAAATGTGCTGCCTTTGGGAAGTAGGAGCAGTGATGAAAGTACACGATAATATATCAAACATTTTTATTCTCTTCCAGATAAAGTAAATGGTCAATGGATTTTATAGCTGTGGAAGAATCATGATTTAGGAAAAAAAGAAATATGGAGTACATTTATTTTCCTGTGGATTAAATTATAAATTGGAGTGATAAAACAAATAAAATGTACACACAAACTTATCTACATTGGAAATCCATATATTTTAAAGTATAATTTTATTGTTATTATGAAGGAATTGTACAGAGAGGTTATCATTTCATAAGTCGGGTAATGAGTAAAATCCATGAATTTTTTTCCATATATTTTTATTACAATTGATAGAAGGGTTACATCATATTCACCAGATAGAAGGTGCATACTTCACAAACATTGATATGCTTTCTCATGTCTAGGTCCCAATTTCCCCCCCACCCCCACCCCTCATCTTGTTTTCCCTCCTTCCCTATCCGATTTCAAATAACCAAATAAGCATATTTACAATATGTCAGATACCAAGGTAAAATATGGTAACAATACGAGATAACCAGGGACAGCAAAAGAGATGAGAGCTAACATAGTTCACTCATTACATGGCTTTTGTTTCTATATCCTGGAAGTCCTTTCATTTAGCGGTATCCTATACGGCCTTATGTGTCTAGGTTTTTCTCTATTGTAAATCTCTGCTAGGAGAGCCCAAGGTTTCTACTGATTATGACAAATGAGGGAAACCATTGAGCCTATGTTCCTTTGAGTCTGGCTTACTTCACTTAATATGATCTTTTCTAAGTCTTTCCATTTCCTTACAAATGGGGCAATGTCATTCTTTCTGACAGCAGCATAGAATTTCATTGTGTATAAATGCCACATCTTGTTGATCCACTCATCAACTGAGGGGCATCTGGGTTGGTTCCCTATCTTTGCTATGGTAAATAGTGCTGCATTGAACATCGTTGTGCTAGTGGATTTACTATGTCCTTGTTTCTGGACAATTGGGTAAATGCCAAGTAGTGGAATTGCTGGGTCATAGGGGAGCTCTATGTTTAGTCTTTTAAGGGACCACCATACTGCTTTCCATAGTGGTTGAACAAGTTTGCACTCCCACCAACAGTGTAGTAGTGATCCCTCCTGCCACATCCCCTCCAGCATCTGTTGTTATTAGATTTCTTGATCATGGCCATTCTAACTGGAATGAGGTTGAACTCAGAGAGGTTTTGATTTGCATTTCTTTTATGGCCAGAGATATTGAGCATTTCTTCAGAGAAGACTTTAAGTCTTTGGCCTATCTTTTAATGGGATGGTTGTTACTTTGGAGATTAGTTTTGGAGTAATTCAATTTTTTGAGCTGTTGATATATTTTAGATATAAGGTCTGTTGTATGTTTAGTGAAGACCTTCTCCCACTCTGTAGGCTTTCTAGTTTATTAGCTATGTCTTTTGCCATACAGAAGCTATGCAGTTAAATGCAGTCCTACTTATCCAGACTTTGTCTGATTTGTTGTTTTTCTGAATCCTTATAAGTTTCAACCTGTGCCAAGGACACCTAGTGTATCTCCTACTCCTTCTTGTAAAGTTTTCAGTGTATCTGCTTTTATTTCCAGGCCTTTGATCCATTTGAATTTAACCCTGGTGCAGGGTGACAAAGAGGGATCCAACTTTAGTTTTCTGCAGGTGGTTAACCAGTTCTGCCAGCACCACTTGTTGAAGAGGCTGCCTTTCTTCCATTCCAATTTTTTTTTGGCTCCCTTATCAAAGGTCTGTGGGTTAATATCTGGGTCCTGAGTTCTATTCCATTGGTATTCAGGCCTGTTCTTGTGCCAGTACCAAACTGTTTTGGTCACTATAGCTCTGTAATAGAGTCTAAAGTTTGGTATTGAAATTCCTCCCACGCTGTTCTTTCTGCTAAGAATTGTTTTTGCTGTATGGAGTCTTTTATTATTCCATATGAAATTTTGAAATCCATGTATTTTTAAGAAAGTGTATCAGAATTCTTTTTGTCATAAGACCTCCAGAGTTATAAATATGTGAGTATGTATATATGTATGTTATAAATATGTATATATATATGTATGTATCTAAAATCACTTCTTCTACAAACATAAGAGCTTTTATTTTCCTGTTGCATGTAAACTGAAAATGATAGCATATATATAATCAATGCCTTGAGATACATACCATAATTTGTCACTTTGGTATCCATCCCGACATCTGAGAATGTAACTTTATTTGAAAATAGAATGCAGTGAGCAATGACTCAATATTTGCATACCCCATGCTGTGGACATGGTACTGGAAATAAAAACAACTACACAGACAAACATTTATGACTCGGTAAATGTTTTATTACATAGATTAATGTGTATCTATAACACACAAACCCTCAGCCTAATTTTAATTATGTTCTAAAATCTAAGTGCCAGTGATTGAAATGGAGATTCCCTTCTTGAATACTTGTTTGTTAAATACGTCATTTGAAATATGATGCAAAAATCAATGTTAATAAATTCTTTAATAAAAAAGAAAGAAGTCTAGGAAAATAGAAACCAGAATGCAGCAGATGTAGTTGAGCTGGGTTGTACAGGGGAAGGTGGGCCCTTATCCCAATACAATTTTTGTCCTTATAGACAAGAGTGGTAAGGAGAGGATGGCTGTATTAAGGTAGAGAACGGAGTAAGGATATTACAATCCAAGGACTTCAGGGGCTCCCAGCTGTGGGAAGAGGCAGGCAGGGTTGGAAAGAACAGAGTTTGGCCAAAATCAAGATCTGCTAAAGCCTTGATTTCAGATTTCCAGCTTACAGAATATGAAAGAATACATTTCTATTGGTGCAGTCCATCACTCTGGGTTATTTTTTGATGGCAGAGTTAGGAAAAGAACCATGCCATGATCATAATCTTGATATTTTGAAAGTCAAAATAAATGTCCAAATATGGTAAATTTAGTAAGTTGTGAAAAGTCAGTAAGCTATTTTGCTGCTTACATGACTAATATGTGGGTTATAGAAATACACAAAACTCCTGCTGAATAATAATAGTCACATGCCTCAAAATAAAATGAAAAGGGCCTTGGGCACGCAACTTGAAACAAAACGAAAACTTAAAAACAATGGTTAAAACATATTTGGGCCGGGCATGGTGGCTCATGCCTGTAATCCTAGCTACTCAGGAGGCTGAGATCTAAAGATCAAGGTTCAAAGCCAGCCCAGGCACAAAAGCACCAACAATTCTTATCTCCAATTAACTTCTAGAAAAGGGTAAGTGGAGCTAGGCTCAAGGGTAGGGCATTAGCCGTAAGCTGAAGCGCTCAGGGTCAGTGCCCAGGCTGAGTTCAACCCCATGACCCACAAAATAAATTCAGTTATTTGGTACAAATTTAGTTCATTCACATTGTTTAATAATTTTTTAAAAGCTTGAACTAGTAGCATATTTTGTGAACTGAGAAAGGGGGACCTTTAAAATTTCCTATCTGGGAATACTTCAAAACCTATAGGAAGGAGTATCAATGTTCAAGAAGTGATGTATGGAAGAGTAGTTACATTTATCAGTGAGTACATCACCAGACAATATAATAAAATAAAGCAATAGCTTCTGAGAAAACATAAAAAATCTGTAGGTTACATTGATTGTCTAAAATATTAGATTTCCTGGTAACTGGTTCTAGAACAGACGAAATGGCAATATCAATAAATAGTTATAGCCAAGCAACTCTGAAAACAAAAGAAGTTTGCACCTCTGTTTACTGGTTTTCTAGAACCTAAAGTATAATTAATGCTTTTACACCACAAAATAGGTACGATTAGAGGGCTTGGTTTTGAGAGAAATATTTGCAAAGAAAGTTGGAAAGCTGAATAAACAGCTTATTAAACTTGACCCTCTCTTATAAATACCATACTCTATGAAGTGATGAAAACTTATGAAAAATCTCTAAGATTTCAGAACCAGGGTCAACTTTTATTATATAACTGGAATTGGAGTTGGCTGCTTTATGTGTGTGTGTGTTTTCTGACATTTTAGTTTGTGCAACAGCATGGTTGTTCTATTTCTGTAAAAATAAATATTTTCTCTTCCTATCTCTGCAAGCCCATTTTAGAAATCAATTTGCCATATTGATGAATTACAGTGATACCAGTGAGTGGCAAATGTAGCAGAATTAAAATATGACCGTATTTGCCAAGGGACTTTTGCCTTACTGATTGTACTTGTGGGACCTGCAGTGGCCATTTTTATTTGTGGAACAAAACAGGAAGTCACTCTCTGGATGAAATACTAGATAAGAATCACTTCACCAGATGATCTGTAATCCTTTCACCAATTAACCATCTTTTCTAAGTCTTATGATAAGCTTGTTCTTCCTGACAACTGGAAAGATGTGGGTGTTTGACAACCATGGCATCAAAACGCCAAATCATCTGCTAAACAAGTTTCCAAGAAAAAGAACATCAGTGAGAGATTTTCATCATCATTTTAAATTTGCTCTTTCCCTATCTAGGAGAAAATCTGAATGAGAGTATTTTGTAATCATCACTCAACTTGGTGAAATCTCACTTAGAAATTGTCTTAAGAAATTAGGACACAGAAAAAATAAGTAAGTAGAAGGAAAAAAAGTAACCCACACATACGTGGATCCATTCAGTAACATTTTCTAACTTCTGTGTTAATGCCCCAATTGTATATTCATTGTCGATTGGATAATTTAGACTTGGGAAAATTCTTGGAACTATATCAGTTATGTATGTTATAAAATATATAGACTATAAGTCTATATATTTATATATAATGTATACTATATAATATCTGAGAGCCATTCCTGAAAGAGTTTGATCCACAAAGAACTGAGAGTATTACTGGAAGAGATTTTTGTTTTTGTTTTTAAATGTGTATGTGCCAGTACTGTGACTTGAACTCAGGGCCTATCTTTCTCACTTAGATTTTCATTCAAGATAGATACTCTATCACTTGTACCACATCTCCACTTCTGGCTGTTTGCTAGTCAGCTGGAGATAAGAGTATCTTGGCACTTTTTTTGGCCTTGGCTGGCCAGAACAAAGCCTCCTATGTAGATAGGATTACAGACAAGAGTTATTACTGTCCAGCTGGATTATGTTTTCAAATACGGAAGTTAACAAGCTCCTATGTCATACCTAAGATAATCTAAACAGTATGGAAGACTTTTTTGTAGGGTTTAGTGTGCAAGTAGAGAATTTTATTTATCACTTGAATGGCTCTAACAGGATTCATTTTAGGCCTTTTATATAATTCAAGATGATAAATTCTGAATGTAATTTTCTTCTGCTGCTAAATAGGATACATTCCCCTAAGCACACAACCTGCCCAGATATTGCTTCGGTGCCTGACAATTTTTCCCATTCAAAATATCCTACAGAAATCTAGCCTAGACTTTAAGGATGTGGCTTTTTATGAGACTCAGTTTCCTTTACTTCAGTAGAGATGGCCAGTAGAGATTATTTGGAACACACAATTTCTACACTTCAAAGATCCTTCCAGGTCATTTTTGAAGCATGAGAAACGAGCCATTCCTCTGAGTGAGCTGTAACCCGAGGAATTTTAATATTTCCATTTATTGGCAATTTCTGGAAAGGATGGTTCTAAAACACATTTCAGACTTTACAGTGTGAAAACTCCAAATGTACGTTATGGAAAGCAGAACATGTGCTATTTTTCAGGTTTTTTTTTTCCCTGAGGCTTATGGAGCTCAGTGATGTCAACTCATGTGAGGATGGAAGGCCGGCAGTGACTATACTTCTGGAAAGAAAGTAGATTCAAAATGAGATGGTTTTCCTGATGGACTTGATCCCACTTCAGAAGATACAATTCTTTTAATCGCAATGACTAAATAACAACTGCCCAGCAAAACATTCTGGTGAATTCTTACTAAGTGTGTAATAGTAATCAATGGGCTTCCCGGAGTTCATTCTTCATTCAGTTGAGAAGGGAGACTCAATCTTACCCTCAAAAGTGGTAGATGATTGCAGGTTTGTTATTTATTTGATTCTAAAATATACATGCCATTATGTTAGGGGACCCTTGAAATGAGTAGATTAAAGCTCAAGGAAATGCATAATAAACAATCAGTCACAGTACCTCTGTTGTTACTTTATTCTATGATTGTTCTAGACAGATGCTATTGGGTGCCTAGGGTTCTGTGGCAAATCTGAATTTATGCCAAATACACAGAAAATGTGAGTAGACAACTTTCTTACTAATTGTGGTAAATGAGGATACATGTTAGAAGTGAATAATCACATTAGATGAATGTTAATGTGTACCCTCTTTCCTCATTCTATCCTCTTTACCTACTGAAGCAATGTTTGTTTGTTTTTTTAAAATTTCACAGCAATTTCACTAGTTTGGCAGCTAGTTTAAGTTAATGCTACTGATGTTAGTGCCCCTCGTTTCTTAATATAACAGGTAACAATGTGGAAGAGCTTCAGTGGAATGATTCTACCTTCCATGAACTGTACGTTGAGGACTCTACAAATTACCTTAAGTTTTATGTCCTTTATTCCAGATGAGCAAAGAGTGTGGAAGAACGCAATAATTTAGCCCAATGTCATAAAACCAATAAATTGCAGAGGTCCAGAACAAGAATAAATTCTGCTTAATTCCTGAGCTTCAGATTTAATTTCTGTGTGGTATCATATTTTTGCAAATGCTGTATGTATCTACTTTCTAGATGCCTCATTCTGCTTGGTATTTTCTCTTTCCTTTTTTCTTTTTCTAGTTTTTTTTTTAATGATGGTACTGGGGTCTGAGCTCAAGGCCTTGAACTTATTAGGCAAGTGCTTTACCACTTAATCCATATTCCTAGCCACAGTCTTTTGTTCCTTTTCATGTTCTCAGTATAGTTTCATTTCTTTGATGATATCAGTAATGCTTTTCTAGAGTTATTATTTTCTAGGCCAGTCTCTCTTTCTTCTACTTTGTCCTTTTCTGATCATTTCTTTCTCTAACATTCATGTTTACATCAGAGAATCTCAGCTCTGCATGTGATTAGAAACCTGTCCTCTCCACCCTGATTGTTCTAAGGGAAAATTTTCTTCTCTATTAGCTATCACTAATTTGGATTCTAGTCTTAACAAGCAGCATAAAAATTAGTTATAGGACAGATTAGTTCATTTGATATGAGGATATTAAGTTTAGAGAATTAATTTAAAAACTCCTCTCCTCCACATTGTACCTCCTATTTGATGAAAGAATCACAAGATTGTAAAATAAATATTTGGGTCATTAAAGAATAGCAGTGAAGTTAAACTTTAATTTTCCTTGAATAAAATCCCTAGCTAATTTGGAGCAAACCTGAATAGGCTTTCTAAACTCCTTTTACATGGAAAGACAAAGAAAAAAAGTAAAAAATCATTGCTAAAACTTTAACTATACATTTCAACATTGGCTGGATTTCAGCTCTTAATGAGAAAAGAAAAGGAAGCCAAAACTGAAGAAAAATTGTTAAAGCATATTTAAAGTTTGAGTAATTTATTTTATGGGCACTTTGTAGAACATTTTGATTTAGTATTTTTGGATACAGATGATGCATTATAAAATTCTTTCTTTTAAATGTCACATAGTAAATGATTTGAAACTTCAACTATTTCATGAGTTTAAGGGTATTGTCTTCATTAACATTATTTGTATTCCTGCTTTCTCGATGGAATCTGACACATCTTTTTCTAATTTTTTTCTTTGGTTTATAACATTTCATATGTTGACTACGTCGTATTGTCACCCTTCTTATTTTCCAGCAGCTTCTCTGGGCTTTTGATTATTTTCTACTTGTTTAAAATTCTTAAATACATTTTTAATATTTGTTATTTTATGATTTTTCTTTATTCCCCTATTATACATTAAAGCCTTTCTACTTTTAAAATAAGTCATTATAATTAGCATTCTCATTAACAATACAGAGAAACCACATCCTCTGACTTTCAGGTGTGTAGGCTTTGCTTATCTCCCAAACTTATAATCTATATCTTGTTATCTGCTTGGCCATCGCTAGTATAGGTAGTAAAGATTTCATATCTATCAAACTTGCTGTACTTGGAATTAAAATGTTTTATTAATTTACAATGCCTATTGGCTTTTTCAGTGTGGGTAATCATGTGGAAAATGAGTACCTCTTCCCCTCCTACCTCAAATACACTGTTGGGAAAGACTTTAGGTCATATATTCAGATCATAGCCTAATATTTTTAGTGGAAATGTAGCTATGTTTCTTCAATTTTTATTTGGTCAGTACTGAGGCTTGAACTCATGGCCTGAACACTGTCCTTGGGCTCTCCTCAAGGCTAGTACTCTACCACTAGAGCCACAGTCCCACTTCAGGCTGGCTATTTCTATGTATGTGATACCCATGAATCGAACCTAGGGCTTCATGCATGATAGGCAAGTACTGCACCACTAGGCAATGCTCTGGGCCCTGTCTTTTTTCAATTTTGCCTAATGTTTGCCACAGCTCTTTAGATAATAGATTTTTAAAATTCAGGACATTTCTCTTTCAAAGTGCCTTACTTCTTTTAATTGAAAAGAATAGTGGCTAGTCTTATGGTTCCATTTTCAGCACCTGTGTGTAATACACACACACACACACACACACACACACACACACACACACACACACACACCACATATAAATATGCTTGTGTGTGTGTATGTAATACACATTTCTTCCCTATGTAATGGTGTGTAGCATAGGTAGATTTCTGAATGCCAAAATTTGCCTGCCTTACTGTGGTAAGTTATCATGGAGCTGTCTCTCTTCCTCTCATACTATGTAATAATTAGTATCTTTGTGGAGACCCTTACCTAAAACAGTGCTGTTCCTATGCTCTTGGGCTTCCGAAAGTGTAAGCTCCAGAAACTTTGTTTTTTATAATGTATCCAGCCAGTCTCAGGTGATTTGTGAACAACAAAATGGGTTTAAACTAGCATTATTTTTCAGGGACCACAAGTCCTGACCATGAGAATATCTCTTCTTAATTGACTAAATTCTGGAGGTTATAGTTTTAGTGTGATGGTAAAGAGACTAGACGACTCCTACAAACGCAATTTTTCATAAAAATGTAACTCATTTTTCTTTTGTCCAAGAATGGGAAGGATGGAAACAGGATGGAATACGTTCTATTCCTTTCCATTCTTTTAAACATGACACAAAACAGTGGGTTTCCATCTGGTTTTTCTCTAACCAGTTTCTTCAATCTTATAATTTGAACATTTGACAAATGCTGGCCTTAGATAAAGTATTATTAATTTTAAGCATTTATTGTAAGTGTTTCTCAACCTTTGAATGTCAAAGGTATTTTAGTTGGAAGAGTTGGAAGACAGACAGGGTAGCTTAGCATCCTTTAAAATGGAAACACCCAACTTTACTAGTCTTCACATTAAATAAATTTATGCCTTTTGGCCACACATACAAACACACACATAAAAAATATTGGGTGTTGAAATTGGAATTTTCATGCGTATTTAAATAAGATCCATATTTTCAATTGTGAATATCTTTTCCTTTTTATGGACATGTCATCGATACTATAAAAACTCTAGGCAAAACAAATAAAAAGACACATGCCAGAATCACATGTGATATTAAAATGACTTCAGATGTGTTTTTAGATTTTGCTATTTTTCTCATATCTATTCCAAAAGTATAATACGTTAGTTAAATATTTTCCAGAGTGTCAAATACTTTGTGAGCAACAGCCATTTCTTATTATTTTTATGAGCAACAGCTATTTCTTATAATTAATTATTTATGATACAATATGATAGTAATCTAATGCCATATTAATATTCACATCATTTTCGAGGGTGGGTAATAAGTCATTTATGCAAAATGTACTGGTTTTTTATTCTGAAGATTGAAACTAATTTTAAACAGACAAAAGCATCTCACCCGTTTAGTGGGCAAAGCTTTATAAATTTTTGCTGCTGCTGGATCTTGTACTGTTATAACTGTAAATAATAATATCATTTTAAGAGTATTGACATAGGAGTTAAGTACTATTATATAACCTTAAATGAATATTGAAAACTTTCTAGCCCTCTGCTTTCAAACACAGAAGACACAATTTATAATACATCTCCTTATAATAATATGGCTATATGACTCATGTGACATTTATGACTTATAGCATAATACTTATAGTCACCAAAAGCTGGCTATTATAAAATACCATATTACTATCAAATTACACCAAAGACTAAATAAAGTTTTATTTCTGGTTGTGTGTCTTCTAGTAGAATAGGTTCTAAATTAAATATTACTATGTACTAATGAGGGTTTTGTAGATTGATTTTTTTTTTTTGGTCAGTAATGGGATTTGAACTCTGGGCCTAGGTGCTATTTCTGAGCTTTTTGCTCAAGGCTAGTATTCTACCACTTTGAGCCACAGCACCACTTCTGTTTTTTTGAGTGCTTAATTGGAGATAGGAGTGTCAGAGGGACTTTTCTGCCTTGGCTGGCTTTGAACCACAATCCTTAGATCTCAGCCACCTGAGTTGCTAAGATTATAGGTGTGAGCCACCAGTGCCCAGCTTGCACACTGATTTGAGTAAAATATCATTAATTTTGCTAAGATAGAACTTGATATATAGAATCAGGATATATGCTTGTTCTTAAATTCTTAAAGGTAGTAAGATTATTTATCTTATATTAAGAGAACTATGGCAGTCATAACCTAATATTTCTGATGTAAATCAACGAGCACAACATTTATAGATTCTTGTTAACCTGAAGTTTTGTTTTTATTCTTTGTTGAATTTCTTTCTTTTTAAAAATCTTTACTGAATAGATGATGGGAAGGAGGGTTACAGTTATATAAGCAATTATTACATTTGTTTTTAAATAATGTTACCCCATACTTGATTTTCTTCTGCTTACCCTCCCTATTCCCTTTTCCCCAAGTTGTAAGGTTGTAAGGTTGATATCCAACCTAGTGTGAAGTGAGTGTTTTTGTTGCATCAGTTCATCCTTTGTCCTGCTTTTCTGTGGTTCCCTTTCCTTCCCCTGGTCAAGTAATCTTGTATACCAGACACAAGGTACAAAAAACACAGAGAGACAAAAGAAAAACATGAAAATAAAAAATAAAAAACACACAGGACATAATAAAATCCTTTTGTTTCCATATCTTGGAGTTCATGTTGGTACACTTTGTTATATAAGGTCCTATGCATTAAGTAAATTGAGATCCACTGTTAAGAATATCATAAGCATATTCTACTTCTGACAAATGAGGGAAACCATGCAACCTACTTTTCCTTCAAATACAAAATAGAAGTCATTCCAATCAGTGTATTTCATTATTTCTCTCAAAGATTATAATAAATTTTAATAAGCCACCATGATGATAAACATCAAAAAACTAAATATGATTTGTATGACTTTTTTTTAAAGTTAAGCAAGGATTTATTTTAGTATAACAGGGTAACAATAGGAAAATATTTTAAAGAGAAACCTTTCCTGCGCTTCCTGCAGGAAATAGAAATTCAAGATTCTTTGTATTACTTTTTAAATAAAGGAAAAAATGCTAACTCAATTCTTGCTACTTTATTTTTTCCACTTTCCACCTTCTATTCAAGTTCCCGGTCATCTTGTTTCTTTGTTCTCTTGGGTATATATAGAACACCAAGAGATTTTTGGGTAATGCTGATAGACAACAGGACAGGAGAGACTCAGTTCATCCTCACAGGACTGACCAATGACCCAGACCGCATGCCTTCCTCCTTATAACTTCCTGTCATCTGGGAACCTGGGGTTTATAACCTTTCTGTCATCTGGGAACCTAGGGTTGATCCTATTGATTTCCTTGGATTTTTATCTCCTCACTCCCATGTATATTTTCCTTGGTCACATGTCTTTAGTAAAACTATATTATTCTTCAGCCATCACTCTAAGGTCAATTCCTTCAATGCTTGTGCTACTCACATTTTCTGAAAGAAAAAAAAAGAACTAACCCCACAAAGTACATTGAAAACAACAAATAACAAAGAAAAACATCTTATTTCCATATCTTGGAGCTCATTTCACTTAGCCTCATTTTACTTGGTCATATGTACATAGCTCTATCTTATTTTTAAATCAAGCTTGCAAAACACTCATTTATGTTTACACTGTTTTAAGACAAGATTTTTTTTCTAATTGAAATTCTATGGAGATAATCACAAATTCATATTCTGCTCTGAAAAATAAGAGTCATCCCACATATATTTTATCTGGCTTTCTGCAATAGAAATGATTTACAAGATTATAGAACAAGATCAGAGCCATGTTATCAACATTGATACAATGTACCTACTTTAAATTCCCATACCTGCACTTGAAAACCTGTGTGTGTGTGTGTGTGTGTGTGTGTGTGTGTGTGTGTGTTTAATCCTTACAACTTTATCACTCATGTAAATTGCTCAGTATTTTTAAATTAATATATTCCTGGTATACGATTTTCCATTAAAAATTCCAACCAGCCTAAACTGAACTTGAAGTCAGTCTTTTCTAAACAGTGTAAGATTGTGTTTATTTTTTTTTTAAATCTTCTGGGGCCAGGAGTTTGGCCTAATGGTAGAGTGCTTGCCTAGCATGCACGAAGAGGGTTTGATTTCTAGTACCACATACATAGAAAAGGCTAGAAGTGGTGCTGTGGCTCACATGGTAGAGCTCTAGCCTTGAGAAAAAGCCCAAGGACAGTGCTCAGGCTCTGAGTGCAAGCCCGAGGACTGGCAAAATAATCTCCGGCAATCTCTATTTTATGATTGGTATAGCTAAGTCAGGTGATTATTGATCTGCTATTGATTAAACCATGGTATTGATGTGTACTTTTTAAAATGTTTTTGCTAGTTTCTCTAGTTCCCAGGTCTATAGTCTTCTTTCTTGAGTTCTGTGGAATACTTGAACATTTTTAGAGTGCTGTTTTGACTTCCATAGCATGTGTTTGAGTGTACATATCTGCCATTTCACAATGGTTAATTAGTCTATCCCCATGTGACTTATTACAGTCCACTGGTATCAACATTCCACCATGGAGTAAATTGTACTACCTGAACTTTCTGTTTTTAAATATGTACTCTCTGATAGTTTGCATATTATGTTCCAAATATCAAATATGTTTACATATTGTGTTCCAAATATCAAGTAGGATTTATTAAAATAATGAGGTGATAGAGTCTGTTTTATGTAGACTTTCTAGTTCCTTTTGTATGTCAGCCTTCTTTCCTGATATTCTTTTACTTCATGCTCTTATTTTTCTTCGAAACACTTTCCTTTGGCAGCCAGTTATGCTTTTCAGGTTCCTTTACCCATAGGGATTTGGTGAGCAGTGTCTGTGAACAAAAGCCCTCTTGGTAGTCCACACATTCTATTGTTGATACGGGTTGACTCATATTTTCTAATGGATTTTCCTATCTCTGATCTTACCCTGTCCTCTACCTAGGTTCCAGAAAAGCATGTGGGGCCACCTTTTGGAAATCCAAGTATAGGTATCCAAGATGCACATTGATGAGATAGTCATGCCCATCTTAATTAGATTGTGGAATGAAGAACATATAATTGAGGCCCTACAGAAGACCACATTCATATTTCCTGGCTTCAGGAAGATTTACATCTTAAAAAGTGGGTTTTTCTTAGTTTGTGCAGATAAATTTGAATCTGTGATAGCTAAGAAGCATTCGTTCTTACTGGCCATGTAGTCAGATAATCCCTAATCATGGTCTCCTGGACAATCAGCAAGTTCTGCACTTGTAAAGGCCCCACTATAGTATTAACGCCCACAATCTATCAATTACTCTTGCCAATAAACATTGCATCATCTCCACATTACATAATAATGGAGGAGGGGGAGAGAATAAGAGGAAGAAGAAGAGGAAGAGTAGGGGCCGGGAGTTTGGCCCAGTGGTAGAGTGCTTACATAGGATGGACAAATACCCAGGTTCGATTCCTCCGTACCACATGCATAGAAAAAAGCTAGAAAGTTTGTGCGTTGCAAGTGGTAGAGCTGTAGCCTTGAGAAAGTCCAAGGACAGTGCACAGGCCCTGAGTTCAAGGCACAGGACTGGCAGAGAAAAAGAGGAGGAGGAGGGAGCAAGAGTAGGGAGGACTTTTACCAGTCCTTAAGAATAGGTTGACCAGAAATCCACAGGAGGCATTTTTATGTCCTATCTCTGACAGCCTGTGAATGTAATCTAATTTTACAAAACAAAATTCAGTTTAGTCTTGAAGTGAGTACATAATGGATTTTTCAGGTGGGCCCTAAATTTAATGACAACCATCCTTACAAGATATAAAATTGGGAGAACGTGAAGGTGGCAGAATTGGCATTGTGTGTCACCATGTCAGGAACTACTTAGAAACATGAGCTATGTGAAGATATTCCATCCTGAAGGCTAAGAGTGGCATCAGCTCTATGACCACCTTCATTGTGAACTTCTGCTTTCGAGAGCTGTGAAAGAATGAATTTCTATTGTCATGTAACCTAGTTGTTGATAGTTTGTCACAGCTATCCTAGGAAACAAACACACATGAATGTCAAAGTCGTGGTTGGCATTGTTTCCCTTCTGCAACTGAAAATGGCACTGCTTCCCCCTTAACCTTCTTGATTTTAGCTGTAGAGCTGACTGCCATTCAAATTTCTATTTTCCTGTCTGTCCTTCTTCTGTCTTCAGTTTTCAGACATTAACATGACATGTTGTGACATAGATTTCTTCAGTTTATCTGGGTCAGGTTCTCCTAAAGCTTCTAAAGTTTGTATGTTTATATTTTCACAAAACTTGTAAAATATCAGGCATGTTTTCTTACACTGTTCTTTCAGCACTGTTCTCTTTCCCCTTCCTTTTGGTAACTCTGATGACATATATGGTTTGATCTTTTCGTCTTGCTCCACAGATTCCTGAGGTTCTGTTCATTGTTTTTCTGTGGTCTCTTTGTTTTATGTTGTATAAAATTCATTTTTTCCATCCTTTAGGCCATGGACGCTGTCTTCTGAAATCTGTACTCTTCTATGAAGCCAACCCGGTACTATTTTTTTTTTAGCTTTTGTAATTTTGCTTTTCACTTTTATAACTTCAAATTGGAAGTTTAAATAACTTCTCTTGGATGAGATTTTCCTTTTCATTCTTTTTTAAGGAAATTTATACCTCATTGTGAGAGCATTTCTGTAATAGCTGGTTTAAAATATTTCTCAAATAATAATTCCAACGTTCAATTCACCTCAGTTTTGGCATTAATTAGTTTTCAAGTTGTGATTTCCCTGATTATTGGTGTGTCAGGTGATTTTTCATTTTACATGCTGGACACTGCATATTAAGGTAAGAGATGCTACCTTCTTCCAAAGTATTAGCAATCTGGCCTCCACTTTATTCTATCATCTAATTCTATGCCATCCACTAGACATTTGTCCCGTACTTCTAGTCCTCAATTTTGCCAAGTTTATTCTTACTGTAAGCACTTCAATCATGCAATTTTGAATCTGCTTCACTCTTTCTAGTTACTTTCTTTCCCAGTTTCCTTTTTTTGATTTGAATGCCACTCCTGCTGGGAGCTGGTCGCTTACATCTGGAATCCTAGCTACCTGGGCTGAGATCTGTGGATCACATTCAAAGCCAGCCTAAGCAGGAAAATTTGTGGGACTCATATCTAATTAACTACCAAAAAAGAAAAATAAAAGCCAGAATTAGAGTTATGGCTCAAGTGGTACAGTGTTAGCTTTAAGTGAAAAACGCTCAAGAATAACACTTAGGCCCTGCGTTTAAGCCCCAAGACTGACACACAAAAAATAAAATTAGAATGAAAAATAATGTCAGTTCTTTAGAGAAGCCTTCCAAGTAAATCAGATCCATGTATTTATGTTCTATTGTAGATTTTCATTTCCTTGTGCTTGTTACCAAGGTTTATTTATATGGTTATTAAAATCTAGCCCTTACTTTTGATTATAAACTCATTAACAGTGTAAAAGATAAACTTTTTCATTTCCTCTGTTTATGTCAAACATAAGCAAACACAGTACTTGCTACAGTGTAAATAATTGTTGAATTGTAAAAAAAAAAAAAGAGATTCTAGCTTCTATTTCAACCCCTTTCCACGTCCCTAGTACTGGGGCTCAACCGTAGGGAATTTTCATGCCGCTCAGAGAGAACTCTTCCTCGTCAGGTAAAACTTCCCTTCAGGTAAAACTTTCACAATAGTATGCAGTAACTCTCTTTAGGTTTGTCCTGCAGATTCTATTTGGTGGGCAGTGGTTACAATACATTTATTTTTTGTCGGTTGCAGGGCTTGAACTCTGGGCTTGGGCAGTGTCTCTGCGCTCTTCAGCTCAAGGCTAGCACTCTACCACTTGAGCCACAGTGTTACTTCTGGTTACAATGTTTTTTTAAGTCTTTGTGGTGTTATTTTGGTCTGTGTTCATTTGGTGCAACTGGACTCCCATACTGGCTTCAAACCATGAGTCTCCGATCTCTGACTCCTGAGTCGTTAGGATTACAGGCCTGAGCCACTGGTGCTAAGCCCCTGGATCTTTTCTGGTGGAGATATTCTTCATCTGGGTTACCAGGCATCTCTCAGCGGTCGGGGGTTGTCTTGGCCTCCTAACGACAAAGATGTTTCCTTGGCTAGGGTTTTAGAATGAGATGATCAGTTCTGCCTACCTCCAGTGGAGAACATTTCTCCACCCATGAGTTTCTTGTAGAAGGATTCCTCCAATCTCAAGCCTAGAGGGTTAGTGACATTTACAGCCAAGATTGCAGCAGTAAGAGCCATTGTGTGGCACTATGGCACCCTCTATACTGCCTGTCAGAGGGGAGACTCATACAAGGTAGACATGGAGGATAATACCTTTGTCCATATAGTGTTTATGAGACTCCAAACCAATTCCTTTTCCCAGTGAGGCAAGTGGCACTCCCTCACAGGGGGTGTGAGACTTCTCAGACTACATGCTGATGCTGATTGTGGGTCACTTTTTCTGTTGGATGGGAGATGTAAGACACACTCCTCCTGTGGTTGTTCCTTTACCTCTGAGATCTGAAACTAGTTTATCTTTCTCTTGCCCTACTTATAGTTTGCCACTTGCACTGGTTTACAGTTTTATGAGGCATGAAGAAACAGTGAGTGATGGCTTTATGTATCTTGTTATTACACAAAATGTTAAGATTTTTATTCTAACACAATGGGTAAGTGTAAAGAATGAGCATCTGACATGTACTTGATCTCTGTAGGACTCAAAAGTCCTTGTGCTCAAGTCCTTACTCTTAGTTCCTCAGAACAGGATTTTATTTGGAATTCTTGCAAGGTTAGTGGTTGAGATGCCAGTGGGAAAGAGTGGATGCCCAATCCAATGAGTAGAGAAGATATAGACATATCCCCTATGAGTGGTGAATGTCATGTCATGGTAGAGAGTCTGAAGTGTGCTGCCACCAAAGGCATGCCAAATATTCCAGCAACCTATTGGAAGCTGGGAAAAGACATGAGTGCCAGCATGGCTTTCCCTACATCTTGCTTACAGATATCTAGTTCCAGATTGGTGAGACGATTGTCATTTTTGTCATTTTTAGGCCACTCAATTTGTGTGATGGTAGCCCCACAAAATGAGTGTAGCCTATAGTATGTTAAAAATCATTTTCTTGCCAGAGGAACTCTGACCCGATTGTGATACTCAGCATTTTGTGATTGAAGGAAGTATTGCATATATTCCTAGTTTATAATTGAATTAAATTCTGGCCATTGTAAGCATCTAGGCTACTAAGCTGTTTCTGAAGGATGGAGCATGGGGCAGAGAGGTTCCTACATGCTTCTTTTTATAACATCTATTTGAACACCTACTCCCTGTAATTCTGAGATAAAACCTTCACTGTGGCATGCAAACCTTTTATTCCTCTCTTGTTGACTCCATGTCCATTTCCCTACATTTCCCCCTCACATTTCTCCCACTCTGCAAATTACTAGTTTTCGCTCTTCTAACTAAACTCGCTACAGATGACCTACCCTCCTACTCAAGTTACAAAATGAATCCCTTCTCCTCTTCTCCCGGAGTCAGGGATAAATCAGCGCTAGGTCTCCTCCCACATCTTTGTGTAGCCACTTATTTTGAGGGTAGAACTCTACTGCAGGTCAACGAGGCCCATCTGCAGAGAAAGTTTTGGCAGTAGGAATGACAAACTTAGCTCTGTTTCTTGAACTTTCTGAAGCTATTTCTTTCCTCCATAAAAGGATAATGTGGGGCTCAATTATCCAGAGATTCCTTCCTGCCCTAATCATCTAGACCCACTTTCAAGAGGTTACTTATGGTGATGGATGAACCAGTGGGAAGGTTTTGCCAGCAGTGTGAAGATGTTCAACCCAAGAGGACTTGGCTATAGACTACCTCTTTCCATTACCCTAACCTACTTCCTGGTGGTAAGTACTGAGGAAAGAGGTTATCAGAATGGTAGGTGAGGCATGCAATAAATGACAGGCAAGAGCATGTCGACTTAGTAGCAGGGAGTGTTATTCATAATCTGTCATGTACATTCCCTAATGATATAATGAGAGGAACAAATGTGAACCATACATATGAAGAGTAGATGAATTCATAACACTATATATAATATATATGTATATATGTACAAATATGCACACATATAGAATTACATATAAACTATGTACATATGAAATATACAATTTATTATATATATTTATTATGTATGTTATGTGTGAATATAGGCATATACCTATATATAGTATATATTGAAATGTATGTATGTTAAAATATACATATATTCCAGTATATGTATACACATACACATAGATATTTCAATATACAATTGAAGCATACTATGACTTAAACTATGACTCCAGCCCTTTTTGTTGGAGCTTGTTTATAGATAGGGTCTTGAGCTTTTGCCTGTCAGCTAGACCATGACTCTCCCATTTCTGCCTTCCAAGGAATGAGATGACAGGTTTGTGCCATCATTCCTGGTTCTTAATAGTATGTTTCATTTAACCCCAAACACCTCAAATATTATTCTGGTATATATATTCGATGTTATAAAAGGAGATGAGTGCATCCTATTCTGGTATATATATTCGATGTTAAAAAAGGAGATGAGTGCATCCTATTTTATACTATCTTTGGACTTTCATGTATATTTTTGTCTGACTGGTACATTTCAAGTGCCCTGTGGGTCCATGTGTCTAACTGTTACTACACTGAATAGTGTGGATTTATTCTACACTCTAGTACCTGCTTATTGAGTACACAGAATTGGTTTCAGTCACCACAAAAGAACCAGTGCAGAGTACTTTCCAGCTTTTATCTTTTTTTCCCCTCCTGTTACTATATCTGTCATTAGAATTTCCAGTATGGTTTAGGAGGGCAATCAGGAAGACTATTAACTCTTTCCTACCCCCACTAAAATGAGAATCTCCCACTAAAAAGAAAATACAGAGGGCCGGGAGTGTGGCCTAGTGGTTAAAGTGCTTGCCTAGCATGCATGAAGACCCGGGTTCGATTCCTCGGTACCACATATATAGAAAAAAGCCGGAAGTAGTGCTGAGGCTCAAGTGGTAGCTCCAGCCTTGAGAAAGTCCAAGGACAGTGCTCAGACCCTGAGCTCAAAAAGACTGGCAAAAAAAAAGAAAATACTGAGAAGGGGAAAAAAAGCTCTACTTATTTTAATGTGTTTTAGTGCTTTGTAATTTTTCGCTTCCCACAGTGAATTTCCAACAGGTGATTACAATACAGTGGCTCATCTCTGTAATTCTAGCTGCTCAAGAGGCTGAGCAATGAGGATCCCAGTTCAAAGCCAGCCCAGGCTGGAAAAGCTGTGAGACTTTCTTCTCAACCACCAAAAAGCTGGAAGTAGAGGTGTGGCTAAAGTGATAAGAGCGCTGGCATAAGAGACAGTGCTGATGCCCTGAGTTCAAAGCCCACTACCAGCACACAAAAGGAAACCCAAAACTCTCATGATGGTTGAGGCCTTGTCCTGTCATGTCTTAACTCTTGTTATGTCCTTCTCCCTGGCCTCTTTCTGCATGCTAGGTATTACTCTGTCCTTTCTGACACAACATTTATCATGCCAATTCCCACATGACATTTTAATGATGCAACCTCTTGGCTAGGGATTTTCTAAGTGTAGTGTGAGTTCAAAGAAGCTGGGTACTTTGTTCAAGTGCATATTCTGATTATAGGACCCCAAATTCTGCATTTTTGAATGGGTGCTGCTGCTTTTGTGGGGACCATGCTTACAGTAGTGGTAGTTGTTGGAAGAAAGGACACCTTCTCAGACACTCACTAAGCTCTTATATTGGGCCTTGCTCAACTCACAGTCTTTAAACCTGTTCCTTTCATCTCTAATCAGCATAAGGTGCTTATCCATCTGCTGTGTGGATGTCCCAGACATGGACAACTCATTCATTTTTGGCATGCCAATTGAAAAATCTCAGAATTTAAGCTTCCTTTTGCCTACCCACAAACCCACAAAACCAGAAAGGCAAGTGTCCAGCCTCAGCATCCATTCTGCCCTCTTGTGGCTTCTGCTGTCAAGTGAATTCATCAGGAAACTTTTCTGCAGATTTTGTAGTCGTTTATTGCTCATGCAGTTCAGCATATGTGGTATGAAGGTAGGGGTCAGAGAAGCTCAAACTCCTGAGCTTGGTAGGTCCATTTAACTCCTATGATATCCTTCAGATAGGTCTGCCATGTAGCTGCTCTCAGCACTGGGCCCACTTCTTTCAAGATCCCTGTCTTCATTTCACACTGACAATATAGTCTTGTCTGATGTTTTCCTCACTTAGTAAAAATACCTTTTTTATTCCTTCCTCTTTCTATCCAATTTGGTGCACCCCCTAGCCCCCTGCAGTCCAGTGCCTACTGTCCTCTAATCCAGACCACAGTGAGCACACTTGAGAGAAATATTGAGCAACATCTGGGTGCTTGTTTCTCTCCTAGGTGTTAGGATATAGGATTAAAGGAAGCAGGTGTAACTCCAGTACTTACCATTGCTCAAGGCTATGAATCAGGTACTTAAGTGGGAAGTCGATAATGTGTTTTTCAAAAGAGCTAGAAATACAGTGAGCTCTGGTAATCTATAGATTTCCTTGCTAATCCTGCTATCACTTAATTCACTTCAAGGAGTTCATATCTGCTGCTTACTTACAGTGCCACAATTCCTAATGCACCATTATTTTCAACTCATCTTTTTTTGTATTCCTATTGCTGTATTACTGTTGATATTTTAAGTTTTCAGAGTTCCTATGTTTCAATTCCTTTGTGATGAAGAAAGTTTAGCTATTCATTTTAATCAAGACCTCATTTGTTATGAAGATTGGAATCTGGGATGAACTTCATAAGTAAACAGGAATAGATCATAAGAACAACCGAGGCCATGATTGAACACAACCCCTAAGGGAAAGACAACAGTGTAGGCAGGGGTCAGAGAACCTTCTCGATCTTTCCATGTCTCATCTTAGTTCTATCCCCATCTCACAGTTTCTGCCACCTGGGAGAAGTCAACTATTCTTCATAGTTCCAATGCCACCATGCTCAGGGAAGACCTTGTTGATAATTGTTAGATGAGCTGTGCTGTGTGTAACTAGAGGCAAGAGTATGTCAGCTCATACTACCCAATGTGATGGATGAAAGAAGTGCAGAGTCTGGGAGAAGACAGCATGCCAGGTAGACAATGCTAGACATGTCTATTTCTTATATGTACATTATGGTTTGGGATTTATGACAAAGGGGTTGAAATTGTGACATTACAAGTTATCCTTAAAACCTAGCCAACATTCTTCATAGTTTTACAACTCAAGATGTAGCAATGTTTGCTTAAGAAATGAGAGATGTTCAACTTAGAATTCTTTATTAGGAACTACAGCCTACA
Organism: Megascapheus bottae; assembly: GCF_031878675.1. NCBI lineage: Eukaryota > Metazoa > Chordata > Mammalia > Rodentia > Geomyidae > Megascapheus > Megascapheus bottae. Next base: position 24,668,280 of record NC_143510.1, read on the forward strand.
GTGACTATCCCTCACTGGGAAATGGTAGTGAACATTGTTTGATAATGTTGTAGTAATTGCACATCTAGATGTTTTAGCCAGTTTATTAACATTACACCTAACAATATATTTAAACTCTAACTTAAGGACTTGGTTTCTCTCATTTGTTGGTCATTAGACCAACTTTCATATGTGTGAAGCACAAATTATAAGCGCTTTGCACAAGATTTAGACTCCAAGAGTGACTGGTGATAATGATCGTATCCCTCCTGCCAGTCACCACAACCTCTAGGTTCACAAGTCTTTTTCTCTTTTCTGGGCTTTTGACTTGACATCTGCACATTCCTTAGGACAGTGTGAAAAGTAGGCTGATCGTCAAGGCTTCATTCTTGCAGGAGAATAACAATTCTCTTTTCTCGTTTTCTCAATTGATTTTTCTTGGAGTTTGGCATTTGGAAAACCATTTCTTATGCAAATCTGGGAAGGAATTCCTACTTGAAAAGTATCATATTTAGAAACATTTTCAAGTTCCAAATGACTGATTTGCTACTGTGAACACTCTTGGAATGCCCTTTGTAGGGAGAAGGACTTTAAAACGGGGCAACATGGGTATTTCTCCCCCTCCCCAGGACACAGGTGCACAGGTAACATTCGTGTTATATTCAACTCCCTACAGCAGACTGAATGTCCCTTCTCAAAAATATATTATGATGCAGCAGTTAGCGAATCTGCCATGGTTTGTGAATTTCCTAGTGGATTTTATGCAGATACTAAGCTTTCTCGTAGCTATAACAAGAAAGCTTATTGCTAGAGAATTAAGGGGAAAGCTATATTTTCTCAGTTTGTTGCATAATCTAAAAAAGATGGCTCACTTATAACCAAAGAAGTTTGTAAAAAGAAACAAAATACACACTTTCTTTAAAGTGTCAGTAGGGATGTATAAGACAGTGGATAGACTCTTTTGGGGCAACTCGTTCCTAAAGCCCCAAAATTCAGCAATATCTCAAAGATGGAAGTAGCAATAATTTCACTAGCAGAAAGCTGGTGAGGAATGTGGACAATATTTGGACTTGGGAAGATCTTCCTGCAGAAAGTAAGTGATACCACCTCACAGATATCACAGTGAAGTATGAAATAATCCATTTGTGTGCCTCCCTAAATCATGTGTTGAGAGAGCCCTGAGGGGTGATATGCTGTAAGGTGGGTGGCAGAAAAGGGATGAAAGTCAGTTGTCTAGCATATGGACATTACATAGGCATTTTCTTCATTGAATTCAAGGCAGCGCTTTGCCTTTGAGATCTAGCGTGACCTAGATTGATGAACTAGAGCAAAGTCTAGAGCAAGTTGAATTAAAGTCACCTCTGAAGAAATTTATAAGCAAAGATCAATGAACATAGGGTAAACTTACCATAGAAAAGCCTTAAGAATGTTATTACAAGCCTTACCTAGAATTTTTTGGAGAGCACAAACACCAGAAAATAAGTGGGCATCTATGTCTATGCAGAAGGTAACATCCTATTTTGTCAGGGTCCTTCATCCCCGATCCCTCCCGAATAGTAGGAGGGATGGGAAAGACATGCTCCGACCAGGATGAGCCACGAGAGGAGAGGGCCCACTGTCCTCCCGCACTCAGCCTTCCTTCCCAGGAGCATGAACAGAGACGCCATGCAGCTTCATCAAGGCAGGAAAATCTCTCTCCAAACCCCCCCCCCCCCCCCGAGGAAGTCCCTCCAGCTAATATACCCTCACTCTAGGTCCCAGCAGACAGTGATAAACAATAACACATCTGTAACCAATGGTAATTAAGTCTTGTGCCCTGCCTCTTGCGCCTTGCCTTGTCTCAGCAGAAAGTTATTAGACATGGCGTTGCTCGGCCCCCCAAATCTCCGTCTTTATTTTAGGAAAAAGAAAAAACCTAGGATATGTAGGGCTACCATCATATCAGAATGACTGTGCCTGTCTTAAGTGTCTCCAAGCTTGCTAGTCTTCTTACCCGTCATGGGATCACCAAGTCCTTTTTGCTTGGCTCCTGTCTTAGGTTGATAGGCTAACAGCTGGGACTTGCCCGTCTTTGACTACCGGCCATCCATTTAAGCAAATCAGACCTGAGCAGATGCCTGTCGCATTAGCATTCACTTTCTGCATTGACTTTGTAGGCAAGCAATATAAGATATATTACAATTATAGCGCATAAAAATAAATCCAAACAGATCAATCCTGCCCATCGTTGATCAAATCCCAAAATGGTCTCAAGTAAAGATAATCAATCACCCAAAGTTAGCATATTGGTCAGAAAATACCAAAGTCTTTTTTACTGATGAGCGGGAAAGCATTCTCCTCTGCCTGTACAGGCACTGGTATATACTGAGGGGCTCTGACTACAACAGCCAGAGAAAACAGGGAAACATTCCAACATTAACTAAGAGAACATTATTGAAACCAATAGAAAAAACAAAGACTCACACAAGCCATAGGGAAGAGCAGGGCAATGGAAGAATTAGAAGAGTCTTCCAATCCCCTGCCTTTTTGTTTTAAACTACTGTCTCCCATGTCTCTAATTTATCCTATCTCACCTTCCAAAAATGACTCTGGTCCCTTCATTTTAAGGGGGTTATGGGCAAAGATCCATTTTCTGTAACTTCAAGCTGACTCAGGGGCGTTTTCTCTATATTTTGCTAGGGACCCTAAAAGGCTTTAGCCTGTTTTCAACTATGGGTGGTGGCTCCCTATTTTGCAATTCTGCACCTGAGCAAGGCTTTCTAAATCACTACCACTTAATTCTTTCTCTGAAGTATTTTTCCAAGTGTCTCTGCGCTTCTTTTCACCTGTTCTTAAACTTTTACTCCCGTATAAGTTGCCTCATAGTTTAGACTTAGATTTACCCAATTGCCTTTGTTTTTTAAGTATAAATTTATCTATTATTTAGCATGCTACTTGTGCAAAATTAATATCGGTCGTTCCTGTCTGAACCCATTTCGGTTCTATTCTAAAATCCCTTATTCCGGTTCTTCTTCCGCACCACTTATTGCCTCGCCCTTATACCGCTCTGGCCAGAGACTCTCGCGAGGTTCCTCAGTGACTCCCTACCTTGCCGAAGTGACCTGTGCTTCAGAGGTGATCTGGGAATGATTATTGCCTTGCCCTCCGCGAGGTTCCTCAGTTTCCCCACTGTGCCGAAGTGACCTACGCTTCGGAGGTGGACTGAGAATGATTATTAAAATCGTTTACTGTTAAAACACCTAGCTGCTTCTGCTGTGTTTGCCTCTCTGTTGCAGCTTCTTTGCCTTTTTTCTCCTTAGCATTGGAAGATTTTGGTTTTCAATTTTCTTTTTTTTTTTTTTGGCCAGTCCTGGGCTTTGAGCTTAGGGCCTGAGCACTGTCCTTGGACTTTCTCAAGGCCACTTGAGCCTCAGCACGACTTCTGGCTTTTTTCTATATGTGGTACCAAGGAATCGAACCCAGGTCTTCATGCATGCTAGGCAAGCACTTTAACCACTAGGCAAAACTCCTGGCCCGAGCAGGTGGGTTTTTTTTTTTTTTGCTTGCCAGTCCTGGGCTTGAGCTCAGGGCCTGAGCACTGTCCTTGGACTTTCTCAAGGCTGGAGCTCTACCACTTGAGCCTCAGCACCACTTCTAGCTTTTTTCTGTGTATGTGGTACTGAGGAATCAAACCCAGGTCTTCGTGCATGCTAGGCAAGCACTCTACCACTAGGCCAAACTCCCAGTCCCTGGTTTTCAATTTTCTATCTTTTGCCATTTTTATGGGTTTTTCTTTGTCTTTTGCATTCTTTAGTTTGTATTTTCATTTCAGGTTTCTCTGGCTTTTCAGTCTTTGAGGAGTTTTCCTCACTTCTTTGACTTTTGCAGGTAGCTGCTTCCCTTTCTCTTTCCCACCTTTTTTGTCTTTCTCTTTGTCCCTCTCTTTCTCCTTGTCCCTCTCTTTCTCCTTGTCTTCCTGCCTGTCTTTTTCTTTTTTCCTGTGAACAATTTCAGCCTTCATTTTCCCTTCAGGTTTCCCTGACCCTTCAGTCCCTCCTTTTTCTTTTTCTTTGTGCCTTTCAGGTTTCTCTGGTTTTTCAGTCTTTCCTCTGTGTATCTCTCACTTGGCTCAACTCACCGTCGTGCCCCTTTCATGCCCCACATTGGGTGCCAGTATGTCAGGGTCCTTTGTCCCCAGTCCCTCTTGACTAGTAGGAGGGATGGGGAAAAAATGCCTGGACCAGGATGAGCCGGGAGAGGAGAGGGCCCACTGTCCTCCCGCACACAGCCTTCCTTCCCCGGAGCATGAACAGAGACGCCATGCAGCTTCATCAAGGCAGGAAAATCTCTCTCTCTCTCTCTCTCTCTCTCTCTCTCTCTCTCTCTCTCTCTCTCTCTCTCTCTCTCTCTCTCTTTCTCTCTCTCTCTCTAATAACCGCCCCCCCCATGCAGTCCCTCCAGCTAATATACCCTCACTCTAGGTCCCAGCAGAGAGTGATAAACATCTGTAACCAATGGTAATTAAGTCTTGTGCCCTGCCTCTTGGGCCTTGCCTTGTCTCAGCAGAAAGTTATTAGACATGGCGTTACTCGGCCCCCAACACTATTTGCCCCCCTCTTTGTGTGTCATTTGTGGGCCTTTAAATCTGCAACTGGGCACTGTCCCTGAGCTATTCAATGCAAGACTAGTGCTCTACCTCTTTGAACCACAGTGGCACTTCTGGGTTTTTGGTAAACTGGAGATGAGAGTCTCATGGACGTTCATACAGGGGCTGGCTTTGAACTACAATGCTCAGCTCTCAGCCTCCTGAGTAGCTAGGATTACAGGCATGAGCCAGTGGTGCCAGCTCCTATCTACCTTTTGAAGTAATATAAAAACATACTTGCAAGGAGTACATTCAGCATGTTCAACTTTAAATGCTGAAATTGTTCAAATAATGACTAAAATGTGTCTATTGTCAAGTTTAGTAAGGTAACAAGATGAATAAAATTCAAGAATTGAAAGTAAATGGAAGTCATAAACCAGTAAAAGCTCAAATAAAGCAGAATGGTTAACTTCCTTCACATTCTGGTTTATTGAGGTTGCTTTATACCAGATCCCAGGTAGGACTTACAGCAATCTTCCCATACCTTCTGATTTGCTGGGAGTTCTGAGCATTAGCAGGATCAGATTTTTTGAAAATCCATCTAAAACCCAGTCCTCCCAGTGATACCGCTTTGTTTACCAAGCTCTTTCTTCAGCATCTTGGGAATTTCCATTTGAATCAAGCAGTTAGTCGTTGATGGAAGAGCTTTGGGAAATTTCCATGTGGAGGTTACCTAATATCTGATTTCTTCTCTCTAGGGCATCCTCTAGGGGCCTAGCCTGTATAAACTGAGGGTTATCTGAGCCTCCTAGAACTTATCTCCCAATGCCATCTTGTCTCAGCCTCAGAGCCGCCTTGGCAGGTGGTTGGGTAATACAGGCTTAATGTTGAAGCTGCCGAGACATAGCCATGCTAGGATCTATAAGCATTCTTGGGGCATCACCAAGAGATATGAGCAAGTTAACCAAACTTCAGCTTCTCCAAGGTGCTCACACCTTCTGCCAATAAGAGATGGAACCTCAGCTCTGAAAAGTTCTAGAAATCTGGAGTCATCTTCATTTCCAATGTTGATTGATACCAGAAAGCCTGAGAAACTTGAGTGACTTCCAAATCCCTATTCATTTCCTATAGAAACTAGTATATAAAAATGTAAAGGCATGCATAACAAGTAAAATGAATAAATAAAAGAATGAAAAGAGAAAGTGGACAGGAGGAAAAGATCAACCCTGAAAGAGCGAGAAAGAGCTTTCTCTTTCTCTTTCTCTCAAAATATATATTACATTGCTTTTCATTATACTTAAATTATACAGCTGGCTACAGGATTTTTTCCATGGGGGTGGTTGCCCACAAAAGACATATTTCTGAAATAGGGGGGAAAAATTAAGTGGAACATCTGTTTTCAACTTAGGAAATTCATTTTTCCCTTTTATATGCAAACTAAGTTACTCCAGTCCTTGGCATGTAATCCATCCTATGTCTTCTACCATAACAATTGTGAATGATTCCCCCACAGGTGTCCCATTTGGGGCACCCAAATCAGTCAGCTTTATGGCTTTTTCCCTAAGACAGGCGATAGAGAAGAAATCCCAAGAAGACAGCATCTTCTGAAGGCCGTTTTCAGAAAAGTTGGCTGGAAATGATCCCCATACCTCACTCCTGGGTTGGGAAAATGCTGAATGAGTCATTTCTCCAGGGAAATTTGTCTCCAATTCTTCACCTGCTGATGACCTGATAAATGGAACCGCGCACCTATATGTTCTGGAGGATTTGATCTATGACATGTAATTGAGGCTCAAGTTGACTTCCCTCTGCCCTCCTTCCCACTGTAGCTTCCAGCTCCCATCAGTGGGAGGGCAACTCATGTCAGAAGAGGTAGGTTCGGCCTCCAGTGGAAGAGGACATTTGCTTGGTTTGTGGCTTGGGGCTAACATTCACTCACAGTGAGTGTTACCTTCTGGTAACTTCCATTCTCAGTTCTACATCCTCCCTCACCCTCACCCCTCTTTCATACTGCTACCTTCCAACTGACATTCTTTCTCAGCAAGTAACTATTGCTAATTTGCTTTCTAAAAAATGTTAAAGCTGCCTCGACCAAAAAAAAAGAAAGACACCAACCCCCCCCCCCAAAAAAAAAATCCAGGTGCAGAACATGGGTACATCTCCACTTCTGGCCTGTAGATCTCAATTCATGAAGACCAGAATTTCTGAGGAACATATGGAAATCCAGATATTTCCTTTGATTGTCACAGCTAAGATAAAAGCAAGCAGAGCAACTCTGCCTACTACCCACTCTGTCCCTACTTCCCCAATCCAAGATAAGAAATTGTTTTAAATAGTCTGAAAGTACCATTGCTTTGGTTCTTATGATATGACTTCTGTTATTGCTTTCTATTTTTATCTTTTAGATCAACAGTTCCAAGAACTGTTGATGTGTAAAGTTTAAGGCAATTGCAGCAATTCGGAACGAAACTGACAGTTTTCTCTAGGTTCCCTTATTAAGAAAGTCTATAAGGCAAAAACAAGACTGAATAAAAAGAATGGATTATTCATTTCTGAGCAGATACTTGTGGAGCTAAATCAGTACATAACAGCTGTCTACCCCTTGGTTGGTTCTGCAGGCTGTGTTATATGTTGACCATTCTTTTAAATGTGGTCCCATTGAACATGGGCACAACTCTTTACTCAGACACTTGACTTCCTTCCTCTTATATAATTTTGGACATTATGTTTGGAGTTTGCCAAAGCAAGGCCCTAGACCACATACGCATGGATTTGCATGGACAGGGATTCAAAAGGCAGATTTATGCAGCCACTCTGAGATGATTCAATGCCATTCTTGTGAGCAGCCTGGTGATTCACAGATGAGTTACACATTCACAGGTTGGAGCCTTCAAATATGCAGGAGTGTGTAATCTCTTATTCCTAAGCTGTATTCATGGCCGCAACACTATTATTTGGCTACAGAGAAGTAAGCTAATAAACTTTTATACTAATACTTATTCCTAGGAATGACAAAGATTCACGTTAATCCCCATCACTGGAATGTGAAAGCAGAGTAAACAAAAGAAACATTGTTTTCAAAGAGTCAAATGCACCCACATTTTCTAATGGAAAAAATATGACACTTGCAAGCAAAACACTTCAGGGGGCCCAAGAAGGGCTCGTTTTTATTCTGTTTCAAAAGACTTCTGCTCCGGGTGCAAATCCTCTAGGATAGAAGTTTTGGATTCTTGATGGATAATAGAGAAAAATCAAAGAAGTAAGTTCACATCTGTATTGAGAGAAAGAATTCTTTGTGTTTTCCTCATAAAATTAGTTATCATTTGGATTTGGTGATATCTTTAAAAGGAATCTCGTGTGGTCTTATGTAAACGTTCTTGGGTTTTTTTTCATCTGTCAAGATGCTATTAAGTAAGTTCAGTCTCTTTAGAAATAATCATTGTTTCCTGGCCTTTGGTTTGGAAAGATTTCCAAAGAGGATGACAGAAGCTTGGCATTGTCCTGACAAGAATTCATCATAGGCATATAGAGCTGAGCTCAGAGAAGAGGGCTCCTACTTCAGAATCCCACAGTGATTGCTTATGGATGTCAACAAACCATGACGGCCAACACATCAAGTTGATAGGTAGATGAAACAAATATCTTCTTCCTGAATAAAAAACAGGGGCTGGGATCCCCTGATCTGTGTAAAATAGAATAATACTAATGTCTTCTTAAAACTCTCAGTTTTCAGAATCACTTACAAAAATATACATCATTTGATGAGAGATTTCCCACTTGTTACTGATGAAAAATGACAGCACGTGATAGTTTTCCATAAAGCATTTGTATTATTTGCTGGCTATGGTCCATGTTTTCACATCAGTGTGCACAAATGCTAATGTTTGTGGATTCATGTTACTGATCCAAGTCCTTCATGTTTTCATAGGAGCTATGTTTACTACAGAAGATAATTAATAGGAATGGTGACTAGTGAAAGATTTTTGCTCTATGGATGTTTTCCTACATTTCTCTGTCATTAGTCTGCCATTATGTTTTCCCCATCCCATGTCTTTCTCCTTTATTTCTCACTAAGAATTTTCCCTATTAAAAGATCTAGATTTGTTTTAAAAATCACTTTAATACTAAGATATGAATAAATAATATTTTGCAAAGCATTCCTGTTCATGAGTCATTGACCCAAGTAGCAAAACCCAGCCTTTTTATTTGAAATCATTTGAACCTTTGTTATTCTCCTTCTAATTAGTATCCATTGTGTTTCAAAATACATCATTTTGCATTTAATAATAGCAAAAGTATTAAATGAAACCATAGAAACCTCAGGAGGAGAGGCAGTTCTATTTCTTAAAAAAAAAACAACAACAACAAATAGTTCACATAGCTTCTTCCAGTCAAAGGAAAAGCTTTGATAGTTAATCATTGAGTGCCTTTTATCCAATATTTTACTCTCTCTGAATATCTACATACAGTTGGACAACTCCTTCAAGAGTTATTTAAATCAACAGAAATGCTTTAAATTTTTGTCCAATACCGGGCTTGTATTCAGTTTGTTAGCTCATGGCTTATGCTCTATCACTTGGATCATGCCTTCATCCAGGCTTTGTACTCAGGAATGGACTTGCCCAGAGTGTTCTAACTGGTTGTTTTGGAACTGTGATCCTGCAAGTCTCAATTTTGAGCAGCTAGTTTTGCAAGTCTAAGCTGCCAGTGCCCAGCTAACTGAAATATTTTTAAACAAGTCTATATGTGGATTAGCTCTATTTTATTTATTTATGTATTTATTTAGCCACTCATGGGGCTTGAAATCAAGGCCTGGGCATTGTCCTTAGGCTTCTTTTTTATTTTCTTTTTTTCCCTTTCTTTCTTTCTTTCTTTCTTTCTTTCTTTCTTTCTTTCTTTCTTTCTTTCTTTCTTGTTTTTTTCATATATTTTTTATTGTAATTAATAGAAGGGTTACAGGATATTTGCCAGATAGATGGTGCATTAATTCCCATACATTGATACCCTTTCACATGTCTTGGTCCCCCCATTCCCCTCCCACCCACCCCCACCCCTCATCTTGTTTTCCCCCGTTCCCTATCCAATTTCAAATAACCAAATACAAATATATCTGATATATCAGGTAACAAAGTGAGATACTGTACCAATATGAGATAACCAAGGGACAGCAAAAGAGATGAGAGATAACATAGTACCTTAAGAACAACAATCATTCATTATGTTTCTATATCCTAGAGATCCTTTCATTCAGCGTCCCACTATATGGCCTTTTGTATCAAGATTTTGCTCTATTGCAAATCTCTTCTAGGAGAGCCCAAGGTTTCTACTGATTATGACAAATGAGGGAAACCATTGAGCCTAAGTTCCTTTGAGTCTGGCTTACTTCACTTAATATGATCTTTTCTAAGTCCTTCCATTTCCTAACAAATGGGGCAATGTCATTATTTCTGACAGCAGCATAGAGTTCCATTTTGTACAAATACCACATCTTGTTGATCCACTCATCAACTGAGGGACATCTAGGTTGGTTCCATATCTTTGCTATGGTGAATAGTGCTGCAAGGAACATTGTTGTGCTGGTGGATTTAGTATGTCCTTGTTTCTGGATGACTGGGTACATGCCAAGTAGTAGAATTGCTGGGTCGTAGGGGAGCTCTATGTTTAGTCTTTTGAGGAACTGCCATACTGCTTTCCATAGTGGTTGAATGAGTTTGCACTCCCACCAACAGTGTAGTAGTGATCCCTCCTGGCCATATCCCCTCCAGCATCTGTTGTTACTAGTTTTCTTGATCCTGGTCATTCTAACTGGAGTGAGGTGAAATCTTAGAGTTGTTTTGATTTGCATTTCTTTTATGACTAGAGATGTTGAGCATTTCTTCATGTGTCTATAGGCCATTTTTGTTTCTTCAGAGAAGACTCTCTTTAATTGTTTGGCCCACCTTTTAATGGGATGGTTGTTACTTTGGAGATTAGTTTTGGTTATTCAATTTTTTGAGCTGTTGATATATTTTAGATATGAGGCCTTTGTCCGTTGTTTGGTTGGTGAAGATCTTCTCCCACTCTGTCGGCTTCCTAATTAGTTTACTAGCTATGTCCTTTGCCATGGAAAAGCTCTGCAGTTTAATGCAGTCCCACTTATCCAGCCTTTCTCTGATTTCTTGTGATTCTTGGTCCTGATTAAGAAAGTTTCAACCTGTGCCAAAGAGGCCTAGTGTATCTCCTATTCCTTCTTGTAAAGTTTTCAAAGTGTTGGCTTTTACCTCCAGGTCTTTGATCCATTTGGAGTTAATTCTAGTACAGGGTGACAAAGAAGGACCCAACTTTAGTTTTCTGCATGTGCTTAACCAGTTCTGCCAGCACCACTTGTTGAAGAGGCTATGTTTCTTCCATTCTATTTTTTTTTTTGGCTCCTTTGTCAAAGATTAGGTGGCCGTAGGTCTGTGGTTTAATATCTGGGTCTTCAGTTCTATTCCATTGGTCTTCAGGCCTGTGCTTGTGCCAGTACCAAGCTGTTTTGATAATTACAGCTCTGTAATAGAGTCTAAAGTTTGGTATTGAAATTCCTCCTGTGCTGTTCTTTCTACTAAGAAGTGTTTTTGCTCTACAAGGTCTTTTATTATTCCATATGAAATTTTGGATTGCCTCTTCTATTTCTTTAAAGAATGACATTGGGATATTGATGGGTATTGCGTTGAATTTGTAGATAGCCCTTGGCAAGGTTGTTATTTTCATGATATTGATTCTTCCAATCCAGGAGCATGGGAGGTTTTTCCATTTCCTCAGTTCTGCTTTAATTTCCTTTTTCGGGGTTTTAAAGTTTTCATCAAAAAGGTCCTTTACATTCTTAGTTAAGCTAATTCCTAGGTACTTTATTTTCTTTGAGGCTATTGCAAAAGGAGTTGCTTTCCTGGTTGTTGCCTTATTCCTCTCACTGTTGGCGTAGAGGAAGGCAGTTGATTTTTGAGGGTTAATTTTTTTTTTTTGCCAGTCCTGGGCTTTGAGCTCAGGGCCTGAGCACTGTCCTTGGACTTTCTCAAGGCTAGAGCTCTACCACTTGAGCCTCAGCACCATTTACAGCCTTTTTTAAAAAAATATGTATGTGGTACCGAGAAATCAAACCCTGGTCTTCGTGCATGCTAAGCAAGCCCTCTATCACTAGGACAAACTAGGTTCAGTGTGGGTATGTTAATATTGGCTAGGAATTCGTCCATTTCTTCTAGATTCTCAAATTTGTTGGCGTAAAGGTTTGAGAAGTATTCCCTCATGATAATGTGGATCTTGATAATTTCTGTCATGATACTACCATTTTTGTCTGTGATTTTGTTTATTTCGGTATGATCCCTTCTTTTTTTTTAGTAAGATTTGCTAAGGGTTTGTCAATTTTGTTAATTCTTTCAAAGAACCAACTCCTTGTTTTGTTGATTCTTTCTATAGTTTTTTTGGATTCCAATTCATTTAATTCTGCTTTGATTTTAATAATTTGCTTCTTTCTAGTGGGATTGGGGTTGGTTTGTTGCTCTTTTTCCAGGAGCTTAAGGTGAGACATTAACTTGTTGGTTTGCAATTTTTCCAATTTGTTATTGTAGGCACTCAGCACTATAAATTTTCCTCTGAGTACTGCCTTTGCTGTGTCCCAAAGGAGCTGGTATTTTGTGTGCTCCTTTTTGTTAAATTTCATAAACTGTTGGATTTCTGTTCTGATCTCTTCAATGACCCATTGGTGATTCAACAATGTGTTGTTCAATCTCCATGTGTTACTGGGTTTTTGTTGGTGGAGTTGTGTGTTCAGTTCCAATTTGATGCCCTTGTGGTCTGAGAGAATGCAGGGAATAATTTCAATGTTTCTGAATCTGTCCAGGTTTTTTTTATGGCCTAAAATGTGGTCTATTTTGGAAAATGTTCCATGTGTTGCTGAGAAAAACTTATATTGTGTTGTTGCTGGGTGGAATAATCTGCAGATGTCTGTTAGATCTAATTGGTCTATATAGTTGTTCAGTTCTAAGGTTTCTCTGTTGAGTTTTTGCCTTGTTAATCTGTCCATAGGTGAGAGTGGTGTGTTAAAGTCACCAACAATCACTGTGTTTTGATCTATGTATGGTTTCAGTGAAAGTAAAGTTTGCTTGATGAAGTTCAGAGCTCCGAGATTCGGTGTGTAGATATTTAGGATGGTTATGTCTTCCTGGAGGAAAGATCCCTTTAGTAGTATGTAGTAACCTTCTTTGTCTTTTCTCACTAATTTTAGTTTGAAGTCTATTTTATCTGATATTAGAATGGCAACTCCAGCCTGTTTATGGGGGCCATCAGCTTAATAGAGTTTATTCCAACCTCTCATTTTCAAAAGGTGTTTGTTTTTTTTTTGGGGGGGGTAAGATGTGTGTCTTGAAGACAGCAGAACGATGGATCTTGTTTTTTGATCCAACTAGATAATCTATGCCGTTTAATTGGAGAGTTAAGTCCATTGATATTGAGAGTCAAGATTGAGAAATATTTATTAGTTCCTGCCATTTTTACAAGCTTTCATTAGGGCCTGTGTCTTGATAGTTTTTGTGGTACTTAGATGTTATGAGTTTTAGGTGCCATATCTTTCTCTGTATTACATTTGTGTTGGTTTTCCATGTGTAGAACACCTTTGAGAATTTTCTGTAGTTTTGGTTTTGTTGCTACATAATGTTGAAGCTTTTCCTTGGAATGGAATGTTTTTATTGTTCCCTCATTTATGAATGAGAGCTTAGCTGGGTACAGTATTCTTGGTTGGTAGTTATTTGACCTCAGGGCATGGTATATATCATTCCAATCTCTTCTTGCTTGCATGGTCTCTGCTGAGAAATCTGGGGTTATTCTGATTGGTTTGCCTTTATAGGTGATTGTTCTCTTCTTCCTGACTGCTTTTAGGATCCTATCTTTGGCCTCTATTTATCCATTTTGGATTATAATGTGGCGGTGGGATGTCCTTTTCTGGTCAGGTCTGTTTGGGGTTCTAAAAGCTTCTTGTATCTGAATGGGCCTGCCCTTCTGGATATTTGGGAAGTTCTCTGAGATGATTCCCTGAAGTATATTTCCAATACCATTGACCTCTTTCTCTAGACCCTCCTCAATACCAATTAGCCTTAAATTAGGCTTCCTAATTGTATCTTGGACCTCCTAAAGCGCTCTCTCATTTTTCCTAGATTTGTATTGACTCATTTACTGTTCTTTTTCTTTAACTAAATTATCTTCAACCCCGGAAATTCTCCCTTCTGCATTGTCTAACCTGCTATCAAAGCTATCTACTTTATTCTTCATCTCCCTTGCTTCTAATTGCTCATTTTTGATGCCTTGCATCTCTTTTTTAGATCATGTATGGATTTCTTTAGCTCCTTGATTTCCATTTGAGTGGTTAGCTCAGCAGCTTTATTCTATTTGGACATTTGTTGGAGTTTGGTCACCTTTTTGTCTGTGGCTTCTATGAATTCGTCCATTTTTCTTTGAAAAACCTTTATTATGGCCTCCTTTATAGCTTCCCCTTTTTCATATATCATCTCGTTTATGGTTTCCTCTTGTTTAGCTGTGGCTTCCTCCCTTATCTCTTTCTTTATGTTTTCACATTTTTCATTAATGATGTTTATCAATTGCATTTGTATAGCACTTGGAAGGCTCTCCTCTAGATTTGCCACTAACTGCTCCATTGCCTATTTATGTTGGGTGGGAGATGCTATTCCTTGATTTGACATTTTTCTTGAGTTTCTTGTTCTGCCCATTTGAGGATGGGAGCAAGATTAATACTAAACAAGATTATAATTTTTCAGATATAACCAACCTAGACCTTTTTAGTTGTCTGACAATAGATATTAGCTCTTTTAGATTGGTAATAACACCCTCTCTTTCTTTTTGCACACTTACATACAAATCTAATACAATCACAGATGACCAATTTATGACCAAAACAATAAACCTCTCACTCCAATCTCTATTGTATTTAAGTCCCTCTGGACCTAGAGTATAATTGAACACCTAGATACACAGCATTGCTCAACAACCATCAAATGTAGAACCATGCCTTATAAGAGTTGAAGGATGAACAGAGGACCAGAGATAGAAAAATATGAAAGATGACAAGGGAGGTAGGAATAGAATAATACAGGAGTGTAAGAATATTATAGTAATGAAGAAAGGGTATCTTGTATGGATAACTGACCTAAGGTGATAGACAGATAGAGTATTTGTGTAGAAGGTTTAGATGAACTTAGATAAAATTCATCAAAATAAGAAGAGTAATAAGAATATATAGAAAAAAGAGAGAGGTTGATATAGGAGATTTCAATGATACCAATATAAGAAAGAAAAAAAGAAACAAAACAGCAACAAAATACACACATACACATACACTCACAAAACAAAAACAAAAAAGAAAAAAAAAGTGGGGGGAGACTCCTCACTGTTCTGAGTTCTTACCCAAGAGATACTAGGGTTGAGAACCCGGAGGTGACTGTATCAATATGGATATCGTTTTTATTCAAACTGTACCCAGGGCTGTTACTGTGTTTCTAGGAATGACCACAGTGACAGCAGGTTTGCGGGAAAAGAGAGGAGAAAAAAAGGGAAAAAGAAAAGGAATGAATCATAGCATTAGAAAAAAAGGTGTATGTTAAATGGCAATGAGAGAAATAAGAACATTTAAAAATACAAATGAAATGGGGTAAAAAAATTAAAAAATGGTATTCTTCAGTTGGTTTTTTTTTTTTTTTTGGTGGGGGGAGAGGTTAGGAAACTTGTGTCTCCACTAAATTTGGGATCTAAACACTTCACAAAGTCTTTTTCTCTTGTGATTTGGCTTTGCAGTTTTTCGGATGAGATTGCTTGTTTGGTAAAACCAAGCTGAAAGATCTGCGGGAGGCTTTGTTTACCAGGTCTGCGGGCGGCGCAGGGGGATGGACTTCAGCAGCGCTGGGGTCCGATTTCTGGCTAAGGGATCTCTGGGAAATCCTTTGCCCTATATGTTGGTGGTGCTGTTAGCAACACCTCTCAGGCTCCAATTGCTTTGGCCTGGGTCGTTGCCAGCAGTCAAGATGGCGCTGTTCTCAGCTGGAGGGGGAGGGGCTCCCTCCCAATGCCATTCCAGGAGCAGAAGTGGAAACTTCTCCAGGGAACTACTCAGAAATAGCTGGATTCTCCGGTTCTGGTTCCATGAAGCTGGCAGGTCCATGCACGGCCAAGTGTTGGCTCTGGGCTCGCGCAGGCTCTGTGTGGCTCTGTCTGCAGCCTGCGAGTCTGTGCTGCTGTGGAGCGCTTTCTCTGCTCTGATTCAGAAGAGCCTTTGTCTCCCCAGCCACCCCACGCTCTCTTTTTGCGCTGGTATTCTTCCTTTTTTTTCCTCTCTGCCTGAGTTCTCTGTGGTCCTAAAGCTTACTTAGGATCTATTTCTGTTAGAGGACTGTCTCCTGCACTGCCAGTACATGAATCTTGGCAGGAGATCAGTACATCTCACCCTGAACCGCCGCCATCTTCCGCCGATCGAGCTCTCTTTTTTTTTTTTTTACTCAATATGTGGATCTCTGAAATGGCACAATAAAAGCCCATATTTGCAAACATCTTCATTTCTTCTTCACTAATATCATAATTTAATTGACTTCTTTTGGATTAGATTTCTAAAATGTTGACTTTTAGTTTTATTGCTTCAATTATATCCGAAGCCCAACTCTCAAACCTAGCTTAGTTTGATAATGTATGAATTTTTATCATTCAAGACAGGCTATCTGGACCACCAGCATCTATAAACTTATCAGAAATGCTCAGTGTCATGATTTGCAACAGATTTGTTGAATCAGAATCTGCATCTAACCACATTTCCTAGGTGGTTACTGTGCATATTGAATTTGAGAAGCTCTACTCTGGCCTACTCAAAGGAAGTTGGTGGCCCAGTTTTGTAAATTACGGTACTTTGTGAAGTAATTACAGTGACCTGCAGAGAATAAGTTTTATTTCAATGACCTATTTCTACTTAAAATCTTCTAGTCAGCTCAACTTATACTTCAGGCTATAATATCTATCTATCTATCTATGTACATACCTATATATACATATATAAGTATGATGTTGTCTGGCTCCATACATAAATATGGTCCACTTGTGTATGGAGGAAAATCCCAATGAAGAGGGAAGAACACAGGTGACTCTGTTAATACAGCCCATCACTGACAACATGATGTGTGTGTGGAAGGTTGGGCCAAGAACAGAACAAGAAGGCTTCCCAGAGATGACTTGATTTTAAGCATTGCACAATGAGTAAGTTGGCTAATATCCCAGGCAGACAGGCTTGAAGATAATGAGACATACAAGCATGTAAGGAAACTCCCATGGTTTTGTTTTGTTGGACATGAGGTTTCAGCCGGTATTGGGAATAGTAGTTGGGGGTGAACTCACTGACATCATGGTGAATGAGGATGAGTCATAGACAAACAAAGAACATGGTCTAAAGTATTGTTATCACATGCATTAAAAATAATGGACTGAATGTGAGTGGGGTAGGAGCAGAGGAAGAGAGACTAGTGTGGAGGTTGCTGCAGTAGCACAGGAGAGAGACTATCAGGTATAAAGTGGTAGCATAAAGGTATATGATTGAGAATAGAATCCAAAAGCAGAGAGGAAGAATTCCCTTCATGATCAAGTAAGTTGACTCTTCTACCCCCAGCCTTGTCTCAGACTGCTGAAGTTCTGTGTGGAGCCTTTGCTTATTCAAAGCAAATATGTGCTGGGCTTTGACATAATGCTCATGTGACATGGTTTTACATATTTAGGTGACTTCTCCCCTTTATTTATATCCTTCATCTAATGCAGTATCAGAAGTTGAAGAAAAGGTAAATTTGAGTTGGGAAAAGAAAATAAAAAATGCTGAGAACATAAATATGGTAGGTGGAACCCAAACTCTGACTCATTCAGATTCTATAACTCTACAGAGTAAGTATTATCACATCTTTTTGCAGATGCAAAGAATAAGGCTCTGGTGATTAAGAATGTTAGCTTAGGATTTCTAGCAACTAGAAGTGGGATCTGAATGAATCTCCTCTCTGATGTGTAGTGCACATTAAACCAGCTCCATTTCAAGGATTTTTTTTTTGCCAGTCCTGGGTTTGAGCTCAGGGCCTGGGCACTGTCCTTGGACTTTCTCAAGGCTAGAGCTCTACCATTTGAGCCTCAGCACCATTTTAGCTTTTTCTTTATGTATGTGGTACTGAGGAATTGAACCTGTGTCTTCGTGCATGCTAGACAAGTACTTTACCACTAGGCCAAACTCCCACCCTCAAGGATTCTTAGAACAGCTTGCACTACCTCCTTTTCCAAAGTTTGCTGACACTAACCTTGATTTTCTGGCAACTTCCCTTGGCTATTTGACATGTTCTGCAGAACTAGAGAGCAAGTGGAGAAGATGCTTGAACAACCATGAAGACACCATTAAGTCCAAGTTCTTTGCAGGTTATAATGATAATGTTCCAGGCAGAACTTGTTTACTTGTTTGTACACAATTTCCCCCAAGCTTGGCCATATGTTTTTGCAGCCCACAGATGATTAGAAACAGCAAATTAAGAATGAGTGGGAAGCGGGAAAGAGCTAATAGATGACAAGCTGACATCAAGAAAACCAGCCAAAAAATATAAGGAGCCATAGGTAAAGTAAAGAAGCTTAGGAAATAGTGTTATTCTTATTAGATTTGATTCTAAACCTGGCTCTTGTGTTTACAAGTCTGAGACATTGCACTGTTGAAAAGTTCTCCATTGATATAGGTGGCACCAGTCCATGGACCATGCTTTCTAAAACAAGACTTCAGGAATTCTCTTTGAGTCTCACTCACTGCAATCTGTTTAGGGCAGACCAGGCTACTCCTTCAGAAAATGACCTTTGATTTACAATCACAATGGTATGAATTATGTCCTCTTGATGGTGGAGAACTCCACATTGGCAGGTCATCCCTTAGCTCAGAATGCATCCTCAGATTCAGCTTCTATGCCTTGCAGACATGATCTCTACTATTCATTGCCTTAGACCTTTACTTCCACCTGAATACCATTATTCTTAGGTAGCTATTTGTTGGAAAGCCACAGAGCACTCTAACTTTCCCAGGGGTGAGTCAGGATCCTGCCCCGTCTCTGCATGCAGTGCATTGGTATTTCTGAGTCCTCACCATGATGAAAACCAGGCACAGATTCTGGATTGGGAATGTGGGAGATGACACTAAACATACCATTTTCTTTGAAGAAATGGCTTCATAGCTTCTCTTTTCTTACATAATAATTTAAGGCTTTACATTTTTCAGTCTACTTGAGGATACATCTTATTATTTTCTTTTGAAAATGTGTTTCATAGTGATTGTTCCCACCGTTACCTTCAGTCTCATCGAATACAATGGTCCATTTTGACCTAATAGAATTTTTGAATAGTCACAGTGTCTTAGATGCTTTCCATTTTCTTTTTTTTTTAATGGTCAGTCATGGGGCTTGAACTCTGGGCCTGGGTGTTGTCCCTGAGCTCTTCATTTCAATGTTACTGCCCTGCCCCTGGAACCACAGCGCCACTTCTAGATGCTTTCCATTTTCTGAAGAAATTCTTGATATAGGCAAAGTACCCTTGTGGAGAAGGCCAAGGGAGTTGAGTTTCTGTCCTCTCCATAGTTGATTTCCATTCATTCTGGTAGCAGATGAGGATATGAGGGAGGCCAAAGAGAAAAAAAAAGAAAGGAGTGGATATCAGATGTAGAGTTCTATGCTTTTCTCCCTTGAAAATTGAGGTAGAAAATGGCAAAGACTTTGGAGAAAACAAAAAACGTAAGATGAAGGATTGAAATGACTCCTATGATTCTACAAGTGTGAAGCAAGATCTCAATTACATAGCCTTATGGAGAGGCATGTGGGGTGGACAGGAAAAGGAGAGCAGTGATTAATAGTAGACAGAGAACAGGGGAAATAACAGCCATACTGAACTTTAGAATTATAAAAGAAATAAAACCTAACATAGAATGCTACAAAGATCGATAAGGAAGAGTAAGAATTCCTCCAATGGAATTCAGAAAGAATAAAAATCTACAGATTCACAAGCTGTGTACAAAAAAGCTGAAAGTGTGCAAAAATATTAACTCTCCGATGGTAGATCTGGTCCTGTGCAGTAAGCAGTAAGATTCTTAAAAAATTAGAAATGAAGGAAAAAGAGAATATTGTAACATACACTAATTACATTTATAGGAGGATTAGGGATTGATTTGAAAACCTACAGCTGAATAAATTAGAAAAATCTAGAAAAAAGTATGAATCCCATTTTAATTATCCTGTTCCTGACACCAAATAAGGGCACAGCAAAACAGGAGAAAATTATGGAAAACTGCCTTGATGAACATAAATGCAAAAATTCTCAATAAAATACTTGCAAAATAAATCAAATGGCACATTGAAAGGATGACAGAGTGCCAGTTGCTCATGCCTATAATCCTACTTGCAATGTAGACACTAAGAGGGTCTAAGTTCCAGTTTGGTTTGGGGTAAAAAGTACCTACGATTTTGTCTCATCAGAAAAAAAAATGGTCATAGTGTCACATGCTTATCATCCTGGATGGTGGAAAAGAGTAAATAGGAGGTTTGTAGTCTAGGTTGGTCTTGGGCAAAAAAAAAAAAAAAAAGAAAAAAGAAATCCTTTCTCAGAAAATAACCAGGGGCTGGAGGCATGATTCAAGCAGTTGAGTACCTGTCTATCAAGTGCAAAGCCTGAGTTCAGTCACTGGTACCACTCAAAAGAAAAAAAAATAATATAGCATGATTAAGTTTCATTCCAGGGATGCAAAGATAGCTTAATATGTGCAAATCCATAAGTATAATATAGAACATAAATAAAGAAACAAAACTTATACTACTCATCACAATAGATATAGAAAAATCCTTGAAAAATTCATCATTCTTATATAATAAGAGTCTGAAGAAACTCAGGGATAGAGAGAATATACCTGAACATGATAAAAATTACACATGGCCAATATTTTATTAGATTAAAAACATGAAATTGTTTCCTCTGAAATCAGATATAAGACAGGGCTGTTCACAGTCCACTGTTATTCAATATATGATTGAATTTTTAGCCAGAGTAAAAGACAAAAGAGAGAAATAAAAGGAATATAAATAAGGAAGAAGCTAAATTGTCCCTATTTCTAGATGGTTCAATCCTAAACTTAAAAGAACCTAAAAACTCTGCTAAAAAGTTCTTGGAAAAACATTTTTCAGCAAAATAGCAGGAAGAAAAAAAATCAACAAATAAAAGTAGTTTATATATATACATATAGTTCAATAATGAACAATCTGAGAAAGAAATTAGGAAAACAGTCTCACAATGACAGTAGCTTTGGTGGGGGAGGGGATGGCAACAACCACATACCTTAACTAAGGACATAAAAGACCTTACAGTTAAGAAAGAAATTGAAGAATACAGTAGATGATATATATGGATTGGCAGAATTAGTACTGTGAAAATAGCTATACTACCAAAAGCAATCTACAGATTCAATACAATTGTCATTAGGATTCTAATATCATTCTTCACAGCAATGGAAAAATCAATTCTAAAATTCATACAAAAGCAAAAAGACCTTGAGTAACAGAAGCAATATTGCTCAAAGAGAGCAATTCTGGAGACATCACAACACTTGATTTCTTTTTTTCCCATATATTTTTATTGTAATTAATAGAAGGGTTACATTATATTCACCAGATAGAAGGTACATTACTTTACATACATTGATACCCTTTCTCATATTTTTGTCCCCATTTCCCTCCCCCCACACCCACTCCTCATCTTGTTTTCCCCCCTTCCCCTATCCAATTTCAAATAACCAAAAAAAAGCATATATACAATATATCAGATAACAAGATGAAATACTGTAACAATATGAGATAACCAAGAAACAGCAAAAGAGAGGAGAGATAACACAGTACATTAAGGACAATAATCACTCATTATATGGCTTTTGTTTCTATATCCAGGAGGTCCTTTCATTTAGTGTCATAATATATGGCCTTATGTATCTAGATTTTGTTCTATTATAAATCTCTTCTGGGAGAGCCCAAGGTTTCTACTGATTATGACAAATGAGGGAAACCATTGAGCCTGGCTTACTTCACTTAATATGATTTTTTTCTAAGTCTTTCCATTTCCTTACAAATGGGGCAATGTTCTTTCTGAAAGCAGCATAGAATTCCATTTTGTATAAATACCACATCTTGTTGACACACTCATCAACTGAGGGGCATCTGGGTTGGTTCTATATCTTTGCTAAGGTAACTAGTGCTGCAATGAACATCGTTGTGCTAGTGGATTTAGTATGTCCTTGTTTCTGGATGAATGGGTAAATGTCAAGTAGTGGAATTGATGGGTCATAGGGGAGCTCTATGTTTAGTCTTTTGAGGAACTGCCATATTGCTTTCCATAGTGGTTGAACGAGTTTGCACTCCCACCAGCAGTGTAGTAGTGATCCCTTCTGGCCACATCCCCTCCAGTTTCTTGATCCTGGCCATTCTAACTGGAGTGAGGTGGAATCTTAGAGTTGTTTTGATTTGCATTTCTTTTATGGCTGGAGATGTTGAACATTTCTTCATGTGTCCATAGGCCATTCTTATTTCTTCTTCAGAGAAGACTCTCTTTAAGTCTTTGGCCCATCTTTTAATAGGATGGTTGTTTCTTTGGAGATTAGTTTTGGAGTGATTCAATTTTTTGAGCTGTTGATATATTTTAGAAATGAGGCCTTTGTCTGCTGTATGGTTAGTAAAAATCTTCTCCTACTCTGTAGGCTTTCTAGCCTATGTCCTTTGCCATACAGAAGCTCTGCAGTTTAATGCAGTCCCACTTATCCAGACTTTCTCTGATTTCATGACACTTGATTTCAAACTGTATAGTATGGAGGCATAGTAGCAAAAATTGCATAGCATTCATATAAAAACAGATGCATAAATCAACAGGACTGAATAGAAGCTTAGGGAATAAATCTACATGGCACTACCATCTGATTTTCAACAGAGGTGACAAAAACATAATGGTGGAGAAAAGATAACCTGTTTAACAAGTGGCCAGACCTCCCTCATTCTGTAAGTAACTTAAAATAAGACCTTAAACTTGCAAACTACTATAAGAAAACAGAAAAAAAATACTTGCAGATAGAGGCACAGAGAAAAACTTTTCAACTGGACTATAATAGTTTAGGAAATAATACCAAGAACTGACAACTGGGACTTCATCAAATTAAAACCATTGGTTCACCAAAAGACACAATTACTGGAGGAAAGATCCTCTAGAATGAGAGGAAATATCTGCCAGCTATGTTTCTTCATGGGGATAACATGCAAAATATTAAAAAGAGCCCAAAATAATAAACACCAAAAGAATTAATAATCTCATTAAAATGGATACATGATTGGACAGTTAGTTCTCAATAGAAGAAATCTAAATCTCCAATTAATAGTGAAAATTCAATATCCTTAGCTATAAAAATGAGAATCAAGTGAATATTAAGAATTCATGTTATTTCAATCAGAATGAAATTATCATCAAGGGAATAAATAACAGATAGACATACTAACAAATAAATAACCCATGCTGGTGAGGATGTAGAAGAGAAATACTTTTACATGGTTGGTGGGAATGTAAATTATTGAAGTCACTGGTTCTGAAAGAAAGTTTTGCAAAACCTACAAATGGATCAATCATATGATCATGTTAAATCACTCTTGAGATATATATGAAGGAATGTGAATTAATATACATTGAAAGTTTGTCCACACTTGTCTTACTGCTGCAGTGTACACAGGAAGAAAGCTATGGAATATGCCTAGATGCCCATCAAAGGTTGAATAAATAAAAACACTATATGTGCAAGGAGTATTTGGCAACCATAAAGATAACTGCATTTATGTCATTTGGGGGAAAATGTATGAATCTAAAGATCATATGTTAAAATAATCCTAGAATGAGAATTCCAGATGGAAAAAATAACATGAATGTGGAAAGGAGGCCTCTCTGGTGGGAAAGTAGTGGAAAGTGGAGGAGGAAAGGAAAGGATGATACTAGATAGAATAAAATTTAATTACATGCATAAAATGGCTTTATTATTTCATTAGACAATCTCTACGTAGTTAATGACTTCATGAAAGTTTCTGAGTTTTAGCTAGTGGTTTATTTTCTTCCCCTCTTCTTTAAATTCAGATAATATTTCATGTTATATTATGTTTCTTATCTATAGCTATCAGTATAAAATAATAGTTTATTAATAATGAAGCAATGATAAGATAGAAACTTGTTTTCAAGATAATCCACAAATCTTTTTGCTTTTTTCTATTTTAAAAATGTAGATTTGTTTTTACTTAAAACTGGTATCAAACATTCAACTTTTAAAGTATAAGCACCCTGTATATGTTTTTAAAAATTTATTTATTAATTTCTCTTCTCGGTAAGTAGTTGCACAAAGGAGTTGCAATTCAACAAAGCAGTGTACAAATACAATGCATCTTGAGCAATGTCACTCCTTTTAACATTCTCATCCATCCCTTCCAATCCACTCCTTCCCTCCTTTTATTCATTTTATAGGATATACATTGACTGTACTCTCCCCCCTTCTCTTCATTCATCTACTCTTCTCCCCTTAATCCCATCCACCTCTTTCCTTCTGAAATTAACATTTAATAATCATTTAATAATCACTGAGTAAGTTGTTCTCGCTTCCCAAGTCCATTCTCCTTCGTCCAGCTGATGGATCTTAAAATACCTATCTTATCACATCACTGCCCTGGAGAGAGTCCTTTGATGGTGTCTATTGACTTCTTCCCAGAAATTGATCCCTGCCTAACTCTCTCATTTGTTTTCTTCTGAGCTTTCTTTAATCTGTTCTTTTTCAGCGAGAGATTATTGCAGTTAGGCCAAAAGAGTTACTTAAGCAAAAGCATAATCTTAGCAAGTTTACTGAAATTATATAGGCTTGTTACGACCCACTAGTTAATGAATCTAAAAGTCAAACATGGTCAATATCTTTATAGAGAAACAGGGCTCTGATTAGATAATTTGCTGGTGATACTTGTAGTAAATAAAGATGATAACATGGAATGTGTAACATGGTAGAGAATATTAAATTCATTCATTAAGATATCAACTAATTTTCCAAATGCCTTGTGATAATGAAAGACTACATAAATAGCTTATTACCCGAGTATCAGAAATTATAAAAGAATTTGGTTCAGATTTATCCTGCGCTATTTCCCTTGAGTAGTAGATGTACTTGGAGTGATTAATTATGAGGAGGGGGGATGAATACTGTTAATTATAACTTTATTTCTTCATTTGGATTTCATCTAAACATTCAAAATTAAAAAGACTAGGAGTTTGTGAATTACACCTGCTAAGCAACTAGGAATATATGTATGCTTTCTCTTAGCATTAAAGCTCTATATAAAAGCACATGTGGAAACTCAGTATTCTTGAAGACATAATGGTGCTTCTCCCCATGGGGACTGAAATGAAAGCACTGTTGGCTTGGTTTAATGACGGGTTAGGCAGGAAAACAAAGCCTTTTATAATTGGACATTCTACATGCATAGTAGGTAAATCAGCAGGGATGAGAGTGTTGTAGATAGAGATTTCTAGTAGACTGGAATTGCTTTTAATTTCCTTCTATAACAAAGAGAATAGCAGTTCATCAAAGTTTATAGTTCCATTCCTTTCGATGTAATCTCTTTAAAAGGTGGCCCTTGGGGAGATGAATACACCATCATTCAAAGACTGCATTTTTGGCTATGTGTTTCAACATTGAAAAACCACAGATCATTTATTTCAAGCCTAGGAGAAGTTATTTTCTGAATTATAATATGCTAGACTATGCAGAGAAGGAAAGATAGCATTGAACTGGTTTGATGTCTACTGTGGGAGGTGCAACTATTTTCAGCAGCATCCACAGAATCAGAAGCCCACCTACACTCAAGCTGTGTGGGATTGTAAATTGACCATCTTGTACAAATCCCACATTTTAGAAAGGAATCTGCCCACGACCTCAACAAGATGGAATTAACAAGATGGAATGGAGGTATTACTCTTTGGCTTCTTCTTTGAAGATGTCATCAGTTTCCTGGGGTCATTTTAAGGGACTTACATGGAAACAACTAGAAATTATAGCACTGATTCTCATCACTTAAATTGGATAAGGTCATGTAGCAGGTCACATGGATAGGATTAGCGCCTTATAACTTGAGAAGCCTTAGTGGTTTGTCACTTAGGCAGTTAGGGCACACTCAAGGCACATACATACATTTTTTTCTTCTCCAAAATCTAAGGTAACAGTGGTTTTAAGGACTGAGATTTTGTTCTTTATCTGTTCTGGATGTTTAAAGGTTTCTAAAACCTGAAGCTTTTGAACAATAAACTGATGCTCAGTTTGCTCTCACCAAATTCTGAGCAAACTAGACTAGAACAAAACTTAGTCAATCTCATGTGGTTACTGTATCTGAGTTTGTTATCTTGTATATTATATAAACATGTATTTGTCTATTTGAAATAGGGAAGGGAGAAGACAAGATAATTGGGAGGAGGTGAGGGAGGGAAAGGGGCACAAAAACATGAGAACGGGTATTAATGTTCAAGCAGTAATATACCCATTACCTGATGAATGCAACTATAACCCCTCTTTACACTGCCCTGACAATAAAATACAATTTTAAAAAACGTAATTTCTATTTATTAACAGGTACAGGTGATTGAGAGTTTCAAGGCTGAGACGCACAGAATGCTATTTCATTCAGTCTTCTTCATATCCTTTGTAAGTAGGCTTTACCATTGTAATCACATATGAAAGAGTTAATATTTGAACCTTGTTGTCATGGTTGGTGGTATTGTGGTGGTTTTTTTGGGGGGGGGGCTTTTTGATATTTTGGAAGGAGGAAATGGAACACAGAGTTGGAGGAAGTGTGAACAAATGCAGTCATATATACAATAACTAGAAAGTGAACTATGAAGCTTATGGCCAGAAATGGGAGGCAGAAATTGGGGAAGCAAAGGAAAGAGTGACATTGTACATAAAGAATTGTACTCATTTCACTAGAGCGCACAGAAATAGAAGTGATTTGAATAATTACCTACCCAGGGAGTAGTTCTGTAACATAGTGTAATGTCATATCTTGCCTGATTTATTATCAGTTTCAATAAAATCCAAGTGGACATACACACAAGAACTGTACTCACTACCTGACTTAGGGAATTATAACACCTGTCAAACATCTAAATAATAACAATAGTACAATTGTATTTACAAAATCAAAAGAAACTAATGTTTGAACTTATGTCAAGAATTCTTATCTATGTTTTTTTAAGACATTCAAGTAAGACCAAAGGATATCCATGGAAAGATGCATGTATCTATTGAGAAATGGAAAAAAAATCAATTATAGTGGTTAGGCTAAAAATAAATTATACAAGGATATTACTCAGGCCCTGAATTCAAGCCCAAGAACTGGCAGAAAAAAAGTTAATATGAAGTGTTATGTCCATTAATATCATTGTTGGGTTTCTCCTCTGAGTCTCTTGGTTCCTTGTTTATATGGGGGGGCTAAGGAGGATGTTGAACAGAAAGAATGTTATCTCGGCTTCTTAGGCTACTGTGCTCTGCAACACAAACATCCAAATGCAAAATTCTCAATCTGAGCTTCAGGTAGAACGTTTCTGTCTAGGATTAAAGCAGTGCTCGCTTCCTCCCCATCTTCACTTGCTGTGTTTGGCAGCATCTCTGGTAGCAGATGTAGTGAGAATATGTAGGGTTGCCAAGACTTGTAATCCAGTCCTTGGAATTGTGGTGGCTGTCACCTCAGGTTTCAGACTCAGAAACACAGCTTTATCAACTCATCCTTAAAGGAGTGGGGTCTTGAAGCGAACGATCCTATGTACTGACAAAAGGAATCAATTTATAAATCACAATGCCAGCTTGTGAAATCACAGGGAAAAACAAATGTAGGCTTCACAACTGTTTGCTCACTGGGGTCTTACATTTTTATTTGTTTACTCTTTTGATACTGGTGTGTTGAATGCTTGCATCTTATGCAATTTTTTAACCATTGGGTTAATTTTCATAGGATGACTGATTGTAAACAAAATGTTTTGCTGTGGTTGTTGATAACTGGACACAGAGCAGAAATAAAAGGTAAGGTGCACAGCTGTTATCAAGTAGTTGATTGGGATCCTTCTCTAGCACTTAGCTAGGAATTTTTGGTAGTCAAGGAGAAGTTCCTCCACTTACCCATTTCAGGGGCCAGAGCTGTGCTTTAGTAGCAAATTACTGTGGTTATGGTGAAGTTGGGATAATGTATAAAGGGGTTACAGTTACATTAGTTAGGTAATGGGTACATTACTTCTCAAACCTTGATACCCTTTCTCCTGTTTTGTCCCCTTTTCCATCCTTCCACCTCCTCCCAATCATCTTGTTTTCCCTATTCCTTTCCCTATTTCAAATAGTCCACCTCCTCTTGACTAAACCTAAACTTCCAAATCCTGAGTGCAAGTGTGGCTTACCACAATCTAAACATCTGGCACCTGGGCCATCCTGTCTCAAGGTATGGCATTTAGTATTGGTGAGAGGCATGTGTTAGACACTGCAGTTATTCTTGCATATCAGTGAATCTGAGGTTTCTCTTTAGGTATTCTCCTGCTAGGTGTAGAAATACGCTTGTGATACTTGCATGACTGAGACCTAGCTTATGGCAGGGAAGGACATTCCTTTCTATAAGCCATTGCATCTTAAAAGAAAGGGTAAGACTGGGAAACAGGGCCAGAGAAAAGGGAAAGTAAGTTCACATTGTCACCCTTTCAAGGGGACTTTTTTTTCCAGCTTGTTCCTGCTTTCCCCTCTTCCCCAAGTAATATGTTTTATAAGGTCCCTGTGATTTGTTTAGAGGTACAGGTAAGTTAACAACAGGAAAGACGTGAAACACACAGAACACTTTCTGGGATTTTTTAGAAAGTTTCCTAGACACCAAGAATGTCTGGTTGGATATTGCTCCTAAGTGGCTATTTCTGAGTCCTACAACTAGTATCTGTGATCTTACCTGAGATCAGGTATTTGTAGATACAATTAAGGTAAGGATCTAAAGAGTAGATCACTCTGGATTAAGGCAATCAATAGTCCAAAGGCCAGAGATATATTTTCACAAATAAGAAAAAGGAATACACACTGGGGATAGGGTGCTGGGGTGGGGAGAGAAAGTGGAAGAAAAATGAAAGAGGTGGTCAAATGTTCAACAAGAAGCGTACTCACTACCTTATGTATGTGACTGCAACCCCCTCTGTATATCACCTTGACAACAAAAGTAAGTTTAATAAAAAAGACACAGGCACAGGAACGAAGACCCCATAAAGGTAGAGGCAGAAGCCCAGCAGAGGTGACCTATACTTATAGTTC
The DNA here is from genome assembly GCF_031878675.1 of Megascapheus bottae. Lineage (NCBI taxonomy): Eukaryota > Metazoa > Chordata > Mammalia > Rodentia > Geomyidae > Megascapheus > Megascapheus bottae. The sequence continues at coordinate 24,697,250 of NC_143510.1, forward strand.
CAAATAGTTCAGAGGGAAGTTTGAGATCAGCCTGGCAATAGTGTGAAACTCGCCTGTGCCTCAACCTCGGCCTCCTTTGAGTAAAAGAAAAAGAAACAAACCAACGATGCAGTTAAAAACCGGAGTTCAAAGAAATGATCTTGAATGGTGGCTGTGGGCACAAGTTAGATATCCCAGGCATTCCTTGAGGATTCCGTAAATCATTGTGTTGTTTCACCGCTGAGAGGAGGCTTCACAGGATAAACATCTCTCTAAAGTGCTGGCCAAGAAATTTGAAATGAAATCTTTAGTCATACTGCAAGAATTTCTGTGATGATCAAAAAATAATTCAAGATTTTCAATGTCATTTGTACATTTTTTTCTAGTTTTAAAAATAGATCATTGCCTGATTCAGCTTTGGTGGAGGAAACACGAACCTTCGTTCTGAAGGCCTGTTGAAGCTTCTCATGGCTACGTGTTCTGGGAACTGAATTCCAGACCCCACTTACCCTCCAACATTCTCTAGACAACCTTAGCTATAAGCAAAGACTTGGTTTTCTTCACACACTACCCATAGTGCTATTCTGCCAAGCTCTAGCACACTGGGAGCCACAGAGCTGGTTGTTTTCTTAGACTTGGTATGTGTGACCCAAACCCTTGTGATTCTACACCAGCAGAAGACACACTAGCAATTCTAGTTTGTGCATAAGGAAAGGGAGGCCCAGAGAGTCTTAGCAACCTGCCCGAGACCATTTGAAAGATAGCAGACAATCATGCTCCCCTATATTCTATCTCCAAGCTCAGGCCCCCTCCCCATGCTTCATATAGCTTTGGTAAACCTTTTTCAGATGTCTGTTGTAACCTTGGATGGAACTCATGCAGTAGGAGAACCCAGGCTCTCATACTTGCTAAAAACAAAAAACAAAACATACTACTTAATGCATGCTTCTAGCTATTTTGTATTTTGTTTTTGGCCAGTCCTGGAGTTTGAACTCAAAGTCTGGACAAGTCCCTGAGCTTATTTTGCTCAGGGCTAGCACTCTGCTTTTTCTGTTTATGTGGAACTGAGGAATGGAACACAGGGCTTCATGCATGCTAGGCAAGCTGATAAGCCACATTTCCAGCCCTTAATAATTATTATTACTTTTTTGTCTATCCTGAGGCTTGAACTTTGGGCCTGGGCGCTGTCCCTGAGCTCTTCAGCTCGAGGCTACTGCCCTACCCCTTGAGCCACAGCACCACTTTTGGTTTTCTGGTGATTAATTGGAGATAAGAATCTCACCGACTTTAGTGCCCAGCCTGGCTTTGAAACACAACATTCAGATCTCAGACTCCTGAGTAGCTAGGATTGCAGGCATGAGCCCCCGTGCCTGGCTTTTAGTAATTATATTTTAGAGCAGATCTTCTATTTGTGTCTGGGCCTGGCCTGGGATGAAAACCTCTTTACAGTTTTCTATACACCTGTACTTTATTGGTTCAAATGAGGTTTTCTTGAAGTTTTGGCCTGGGTTGGTCTAAAAACTACAATCCTCCCAATTTCTACTTCCCAAACAGCTGGGAATACATGCTTGAGCTTGGCCTTCAAAATTCCTTTGATTGGAAGTCAACATGTATGCCATGACTGTTAGCTTGTAAAGTGATATTGGTGTACTGTGTAAATAAAAATTTGTCATTTCAGAATGTTTACTGCCACTAGAAATGTCTTTATTTCACTGAATGACAACAAAGTGCAGTCAGTCAAGTCATCAAACATGGCTCAAAGTAGTCAGCTTTGACTTAGGATATTCCAGCTATTTTTATGGGTGTGGGGAGGCAAACCCCTCAGCAATAGAGTTGCCAGCACTTAGTGAGCCAAGCTTGGAATCAGGTTAACAGCAGCACAGAGACTACTCTCTACCTTTAGGCCAATAGACAGCAAGCCCCAACCTTCACCGGGCTGAGCTTTTAAAGATAAACACCACACACAGGTGGAAGTCACCATATGACATCACCTTACAATGCTCGTAGTCAATAACCATGAGGAGGAGCCCACATGCAGGTGGTCAAGCAGGTTAAACATTTCTACAAAAGCAAAAACAATTTGGAGTGCGGGGCTGCTGGCTCACACCTGTAATCCTAGCTACTCAGGAGGCTGAGACCTGAGGATCATGGTTCAAAGCCAATCCCAGCACTAAAGTCTGTGAGACTCTTATCTCCAGTTAATCATCAGAAAACCCAAAGTGGCACTGTGTCAAGGGGTGGGATAGCCGCCTTGAGCTTAAGAGCTCAGGGACAGTGCCCAGGTATAAACTTCAAGTCCCATGACTGACCGACCAATCTACAGACAGACACACATACCACCACCACCACCAATTTGGCAGCTAAGCCTGCCAGGTTCTTATAGACTGTTTCTCTCTCTCCCTCTCTCTTCCTCTCTCTCCCATTCTCTCCCTCTTTCTCCCCCCCTCCCTATACTGGGGCTTGAATTCAAGGAAAGACCAGGACACTCTTCCTTAGCTTTTGGCTCGAGGCTGGCCCTCTACTACTTGAATCACAGCTCCATTCTGGCTTTATACTGATTAACTGCAAACAGGAGTCTCATCAACTTTCCTGCCTCACTAGTATCAAATCCCCACTCCTTAGATCTCAACCTCCCGAGTAGCTAGTACAACAGGTACTAACCACCAGTATTCAGCAAGCTTTAAATCTTTATTTGTCCTAATTTATCACAACAACCCACCACACCTTTAATTTTATAATGATTTAGTATTTTAAAGAACTGCAAAAGGGATAAATTCTCTTTGCAACAAGAGACTAGAAGGAGGCGTGAAAAGATAAACATTTGTTCTTTTATTTAAGTTTCTGCCAAACCCTGAAGTAACTAATGTAATACCATGGTATGAATCTTCAAAAAATCCATGCATAAATAGTGCTTGTCTTTCGGTCAATTTCTTTCTACATAAGATTATACTATAAATACAACATCAAAACGTTAAACTTTCACTTATGAAAAATTGCATCTTTTTTTAAATTTCCCACAATGGATGAGATCGATAACATTCTCATTTCTAGTCACTCTCTGTTCTACATCATGACTCATTTTCACATTTTACTTCCCAGTGTGTTGCATCTTTCCATACAACATGGATAATAAATATGTAGGTGTGAGTAGTGTCATTTAATCCATCATATGTTTTATTTTTGTTTATAGAGTCATTGCTGTATAGACTTGCATTCTAATATTCCCTGGTCAAATTTTTCTTCTGTGATATTTGCTCTTTTGGTATTAAGAAATCATTCTTCACATGTCTTAGCAAACATTCTTCATCCACTTTCAACCTGTGTATAGCATTAGGCTTATGTTTTCATCTTATATGTTTATATTTTAAATTATTAGAACATTACCTCAGCTGTTTTTGTTACCATCTGATGGCAGAAAGGATGTGCTTCTGTTTTATTTTCTGCTTGAATAGGCTCTTGTGCCACCCGGATGGAGCAAAAACCTGACTTCCCAGGACATCAGAATTATGGTGGTGTATTACATATCCAATTTTCTTGCATTATAGGATATAATTTTTGACTTTTACCCACTCAACATTTTTTGGCTTATTTAATAATTGTAATAACCTCGCAGGCTTAGCTGTCACGTTGTTTTTGTTTTTGTAAAAATGCTTAACCTGCTCCACCACCTTCGCGTGGTTTTGACCAGCTGCGTGTGGTTTCATCCTGTGGTCACTGACTATGAGCATTGTAAAGTGACGTCATGGTGACTATCACCTGTGTGTGGTGTTTACCTTTAAAAGCTCAGCCCCACTGAAGGTTGGGCTGCTCTCTTTCAGCCCAAAGGTGGAGAGTACCTGCTGGGTGGCTATTAGATCAACTCCTGGCTCAGCTCCCTAAATGCTGGTGACTCTATTGCTGGTGGGGTTCAGGGTCCCCCCAAATGGCTAGGATATTACACTAATCACCTTCTCTCAAAAGTTGCCAGAATAGGAGCATTTGTCTTCTCCAATTTCTACTCCATGAATAATGTCCTCAGGAAACATGTTTACTCCCTCTTGTCTAGACTCTAGCTCTACTTCCTCATCACTTCTAATAGCATTGACCTTTCTTCTCAGGCTTTGGAAAACAGGAGCAGGGAAGACTGAGCAATAGGGTTCCAGAAGCCTCTTAAGGTGTGATCACCATAGGCTTTCACGATGATTCTCTTCCCTTTCCCTTATCTCAAGGCCTTAGTGCTATCATCGTCATCTGTATGTATCTCTAGACTCCTCACTCATGCTTGCCAATATCTGACCAACCCCAACTAGTGAGAGCCATAGGAGAAAAGGGGCCCACAAAACTCAGAAGATTTTTTGCCTTCAGTGTTTTGAAAGTTACATTAGAGGGGGAGAGAAAGCAAATTTTCTCCTACTTATCTGAAGCCTATTATGAAAACTTTAACTTGATTACTTCTGGGCTATTTTCTAAGGTACCATAGCAATGACAGAAGTAATGCTGACAATAGCATCTCAAAATGAGGAAAACTGTTGTAAATCATTTTAAGACAAACAATTCCAGCAGCTTCTTCTGTCTCTGTGTCTCTGTGTGTCTGTTTTTCTCTCCTCCCATGTTCATCAAGTACCTTACGTACCTTTGTAAAAATAGATTTTTAAATGTACAGAGATGACATCCTTTGTGGTTGACGGGTCCAGTGTCAAAAGCAAGCAGACTAAATTACCAACCACGATAGAAACCAAGGAGCCTGGCTTTCACACTCAAATCCCTCTTCAAGGCAGCAGAAATTCTTTCCTGATAGCTTCAACCCACAACAGGTGGTAAGGGAAGAGGCTGAGTGCTGGCCATGACAGCTGGCTTCCAGGCCAGCCTGTGACTCTCTCAAGCAGCTCCCACCTGCAGATTTTTAGAACCATCTGCCAAGTGGATTCTCACCAGCTGAAGACCCTTGTATGCCAGCCACTGTCCCCAAATGGTTGAACTGCGTATTTCTGGTTAGCCATCCCATTCCAAGTCAATACAGAAAGAATCTAACATCTCTCTTCTGAATCGTGAGAATTTCATGAAATGCACTGTGTCTACACAGGACAAAAAAGCAAAACAGATGGTGAGATTTCATCCCCCCACTTTTTTTCTGGGAAGTTAAAAATATCATCAACCATGTACTTAGAAATTGGCAGTCATTAAAATTTTATTATTTGATGAGTCGTACCAGAAAGTCTTTAATAAGGAAAAGGGTATGGATGGGTCACCTGAAGCTACACATCCTGTGTTTGATGACCCATCCTTTGTTTTCCTTGTAGCTGGCAGGTCATGTGACCTAGGTACACCTGAGACTTAGTAGCATCAAGGACCTCATCAGGTGAAGTAGCAACTTCAGAAAGGCACATGCGCTCCACTGGGGTGGCAGATGAAGCCACCAGCTTCTGCGCTGGCTACATAGTGAGGATGAACGTCTGTCCCCAGAGCAGAGCCACACTAACGGACGAACAGAGCAGCCTCTTCTCTCCTGTTCTTTTAACCTCTTCTGCTTCATAAATGGGAGGCAATTTCAGTTGCTTGAGATTAAAAATATCTCGATTGAGATAACACGTGTGACTTACGCCATGAACAACACTCATTACAAATACGTGGTTCCTACTTTGGAAGTGAATGAATACTTAGCTTCTGTCTATTCCAAATCATAAGCAAAAGTAACCAGCCAAAAGAGGTCTAAAATGCTCAAATGCAAAAGAGTAGGAAGGTTTTTGAAAACTCAGAGATCCCAGACTGGGAAAGAACCCACAGCTGATTGAGCTGGAGCCAGAGCCCCAGACACCCCACTGAGATGGCCCACAAGCTGTTGAGGGTTTACTGCTCCCGGATGTAGAGGATGGTGATCCTAGGAGATAATTTCCTTGGGTATTTGAGTTGTTTTCCATCACCTTTCGTTATATCACACTTGTAGTGCCAGTGAATCATGCATTCATTGTGTTGGTTGTTACTTCTACATTTGGTTGACGGTCTCTCATGTGTGAAGGGAATGGATGAAAGACTCGCTTTGCAAGAGATGATTGGAGATGATTTCTAAGAGTTGGCTACTTTTATTTTCTCAATTTCAAAACTGGGAAATATCACATGCAGTGTGTGTGTGTGTGTGTGTGTGTGTGTGTGTGTGTGTGTGTGTGTTGTCAAGACTTTGGCTTGTACTCAGGCCTTCATTCTCTCACTTGTTTGTGTTCAAGGCTGATGCTCTACAACTTAGGTTACACTTCCACTTCTGGTTAATTGAGATAAGAGACTGGAGGATTTTTCTGCCTGGGCTAGCTTTGATCCTCACTCAGTTCTTAGCCTGCTGGTTAGCTAGGATTCCAGGAATGATTCACCAGCATCAGACATTGTGTAGGACTTTCAAAATGAATCTCTGACTGGGAATTTGGCCTAGTGATAGAGTGCTTGCCTAGCATGCAGGAAGACCCGGGTTCGATTCCTCAGTACCATATAGAAAAAGCCAGAAGTGGTGCTGTGGCTCAAGTGGAATATATGTCCTGACATTGTAAATAAGACTAACAAGTAATGCCAATACTCCTGAATTAATTTGCTCTCCCCATTATTAGAAGTAACTATTCCTAACTTTTGAGATAACTACTTTTGCTTTGCTTCATTGTTCACCATCCACTTATATATCTTTAAAAAAACAATTTTTAATTTTTCCTGTTTTAAAGTGTTATATGTATGTACCATGAGCATTCCTTCCTGTCTTTTCTTTTGCATTGCACTTTGGCAAAAACTTTTCATGTTGTTGCAGATGGCTGCAGCTTACTCTTTCATTGCTGTGTGATATTCTATTGTATAAGCCTACAACTATTATCATGACTGTTCTGTTATAGAGGAACTTGTGAGTAGTTTCCAGCAGCTAGCCAGTGCAAATAATGCTCATATGGCTATTATGTGTGTATCTCATGATGCAGACATTTATTTATTTTTGCATGTGTAAGTGGAACAGTGGAGCTACCATGTTATGGGATGTGACTAATTTTCACTGCTTTTGAGTACTACTAAACTGCTTTTGGGAAGTTGTATTGATTTAACACACTAGCAATAGGATAAAAGAATTCCCACCTTCTGACTTACCTGTGGTGTTTTCTTCATCTCTTGCCTTCTTTATGATGTCAGGATGGTTTTCGGTTGCATTTCTCCCCTGCAAAGATCAATGAAATGTAATACATACTTTTGTTTCTGAAGTTACTTGTAGCTAGTTGGTTTAGTAATAATTTGAGGTTTCTCTAAAGTGCTTTTTCAAGTCTCTTATTTTGTTCCCCCTTGTCTTGGCGTGGGTGGCTCAGAAAGCAGAGCCAATGCAGGCCAGTTCTTACCTCCGTGAAGGAACAAGCTGGGAGATGAAGTGTTGTGAGCCAAGCAGAGTGAGGATGGGAGGAATGAGGTGTGCACCACACATGTGAGGACATATGGCTTGTTTTAAACACTCAACAGTTATAATAACTATCTTTTATAATTACATGGAAGAGTAACATAGTAGTGCTATGAGAATTCAATACTATAGTGATGCTAATTTGTCAAAAAATTAAACTTAATATTAAGAGAAATGAGAGAGAATTTATTAATTAGAAACAGAGTCTCACTATGCAGACAGGACTGGCCTGGAACTCAAGAACCTCCTGCTTCAGTTTTCCAGGTGGTAGGACTGCATGTAGGCACTGCTGCTTCCAGCAGATAGGCTATCTCTAAAGTATAATCTATGCATCCTTCTAGCCACTGAAAAAGCTAAGGCTCAAGAGCAGCCCAGGAAGAAAAGTCTGAGACTATAAGACTATTTCCATAATAACTAGCAAAAAATGCTGGAAGGATGGTTCAAGAGGTAGAGTACTGGCTGAGGAAGCAAGCCAAGTGAGACCCCGAGTTCAAACACAGATGTCAGAATTTGTTTAATCTGTATATTTTCCCAAATCTTTCCAGGTAGGAAACAGGGAACCTTTTACCTTCTAAGACAGGCTGATGGTTCACAGTGGAGTCGGGGACTGACTAGAAGAGATCTCTCAAGTCTTCCATGTCTTTTCTGCCTTCCATGTTTCTATAGAGAATACTAGGTGGGAAGAAGACATGGCACAGGACACTCAAGCACATCACTCCACCACATGTTCTATCAGCTTCTAGTTCAAGTAAACTGCCTTCCATTGCCACCCCTTCTCAATACTTCACCCCTCACGAGTCTAACTTAACAATTCCAACAAGGCTCTCCAGATTCCCCCTGCTTGGAAGTTAAATCAGAGACAACACGAAGAAGGTCACAAAGCAGTTAGAGCAAAGGTGTTTGGAGGAGACGCAGGAACTGCCATGGCTCTTGGAGAGGACTTGCTGGACAGACTTGATAGGGCTGGACTAAACTAGGAAGAAATAGACCAAGAAAATCTCTCCATTCCAATTTTCCTTGTCCAAGTGATGAAGCAAACCCTAGGCTAAGCCCAGGCTTACTTCTGCAGCTGCGGAGATCAGACTATTTGTTTCTCCAGGCTTAGGAGATGCTCAGGAAAGATTTCTTCCTGCCATGTGAGAACATGTCTGGCGGCACCTTCATTCATATGCAAGTTTTAACCTGATTAAGAAGAGGTTGGTAATGAGCTGGGAAGGGTTGGTTGAAGATATGTCAGGGGTAAAAATGGGGTTGGAGTCTCTATGATAGGATTTCTTCCTGTAAAAACTAAGAAAGCTATAAGATGAACATTTACTTTTGCCACACTGTATTTACGTCAGTGTGAGATTTTTTTAAGTTAAAATAATAGTGTAAGTAGATGAAACTTCTTGTCTTTCCCAACATCAGGGGCATGAACTTGGTCACAATGTGTCCATGGGTGCTTTCCTGGTACTTAAGGCTCCATGTGTGCCTACTTCTTTCTCTGAGTCCATTCTTTTGAAAATTGGGAAGGTCAAGGGAAGGACATCTAAGGAAACTTGCTGTTCAGTGTCCATTTTAAAGGCATGTCTTCAGCCCTAATGCATTATGGAAACCACAGCAAGAAGTTAAAAAACAGTGCACACATACCTAAGTGGGTGTGAAATTCTAAGGGACTTGTTAAAACTCCGATTTCTGGCTGATTGCATAGTTCCTGGTTGAGTATCTTATGGGGAGAAGGCAGATGTGAACACATTTCCACTTGCTATTGACACTGTTGGTGTGGGACTATTCTCTGTGAATGATTTATGTAACAGTGTCACCCTACCCCCACAAAGAAATTCATGCATGCATGCTCACACACTTCCACACACATACGTGTAGAAGAGTTCTCAAACACACACAACATGCATGTGCGTACATGTTTGCCCCTAGCACAGGTGTAGAATTTTCTCAGTGGAGGAGGCACATCATTCATCAGTATTAATGAATATAATGTTCCTAATATGGAAAATTACAGCTTTTGAGTGGGAGAACAAACTTACACCCTTTTGTTTCCCCACCGTCTTTGGATCTCAGCTTTGTACAGGAAAAGCTTAGAAATTGCTTTATTGGAGTGGCTAAGGCAATATAAAGATAACTATAGACTAGTTCTTTTAATGATGTGTTTGCAAATTGTCTTTATTGCTTTTGGACATTATACACCTTTAGGAAAAGCATAGTAAGCTTCCTTGTTATAGCTGTTAATTCATTAATTTTCCCAATAGCTGTTGTTTTATGACTCGACTAATTAACTAAACCATGTTTCACAAGCATTTCAAACAGCCATTTGCAAAAGGACCATAATGTCTACAACAGGAACATAAATGAACAGATTTATAGCCACTAGAAAAATTCTTACTTTGTTATTGGGTTCTCAGGAGCTAAAAAATACATATAGTCAATCCAGATATTTACCTGCCCTTGCTTCATAAGTTAGCTACAAAACGATTTGCTTTTTAGAACCTGACTTTCATTCTTAATTTAAAAAAATACAATGCCATATAATGAATGATTGTTGTCCTTAATGTACTATGTTATCTCTCATCTCTTTTGCTGTCCCTTGGTTATCTCATATTGTTACAGTATCTCACTTTGTTATCTGATATATTGGATTTATTTGTATTTGGTTATTTGAAATTGGATAGGGAAGGGGGGAAAACCAAGACGGGGGGGGGGTGGAGGGGAGGGTAATGGGGACCAAGACATGTGGAAGGGTATCAATATATGTGAATTAATGCACCTTCTATCTGGCAACCCTTTTATTAATTACAATAAAAAAATAAAAATACCAAAAAATACAATGCAATATTTTCTTTAAATGGATCATATAGACTATCCTTCTACCTTCCTTCAATGTTGTCTTTTTTTCCCCATGTAGTCTTCCTCAATATGCCCCATCCTGCCCCATATTGCTTTGGTTTTTCCTGTAATTTTGGATTGGAACCCCAAGCCTTATGCATGCTGCGCAGGCTGTCTACCACTGAGCTATGTCTTGAGATTCCCTAGAGTGCTTTTAAAGGCTCTTTACTTGCTATTTCCATCCTGAATGGTTTAGTTGATGTTTCACCTCTTCAGACAAGCCTTCCATGGCCTTTCTATAATATATACCCCTATTACCTGGAGTTGGTTCATGCAGACTTATTTTCTAACAGTAAAAGTATAACTACCTGTTGAAGGTCAATTTTGCATTCAGAATGGAAGGGGAGTGAGAGAAGGGATCATATTTGTTTCCTTAGTGGAACTACTCCGCTGTAGAAGTTTCTTTGGTATCCATCTTCCAACATGGAAACCCGGATCCCTATCTTCTATCAACATCATGATGAATCCCCTCCAGAAAGTAGCAAACTTCAGCTATGGAACAGTAGAATGTGGAAGAGGTGTTGACATGTTGCAGTTGAGGTTAGGCAGTTAGAAAGTATGCAGTTTCCATAGTTAAGTGCTCCACTGCTCTTTCTTTCCTAGTCAAAGCTAGCTTCTATATTATGAGAAAGTCCATGGACATGGATGAGGACAGGATGTGAAACCTCTGGTTAGTAATAAAAAGGCAGTTATATTTGTTCTTCCAGTGCTGGGGTTTGAACTCAGGGCCTGGGCACTGTCCTTGGACATTTTGTGCTCAAGGATAGTGTTCTGTCATTTAAGTCATAGTGGATTTTTCTGTGTAGGCTTTTTCTGGGGAATCGAACCCAGGGCTTCATGTATGCTAGGTGAGCATGCTACCACTCTGCCCTGCTTCCAGCCCTAGAGGTAAATTTTTGAGCCCAGTGTACTCTTGGAGATGATTACAGATCTGCCCAACTACCTTTCTGCAAACTCCTGAGAGACCTTGCGTCAGAACCACTCAACCACGATGCTTTTACATGTTGATCTTCAGAGACTGATCACAGACTTTTATTTTCAGCTGTTGTATCTGTGGGTGATTATGCATCAGTGGATGCCTAATTTAGTTCTAAATGAATAATGTGATGACAAAATGAATGAAGGTCTAACAGGCAACATGAATCACACAATAACAAGCCATTATGAATAATTGATTTCAACTCTTGGAACATTACCTTGGCTGTATGAGAACAAAGTTAGAAACAAATCTGAACCAAAAACAGGACATGGCATTCTTTCATTATCTTAGATGTTCCTTTTAAAGATGATCTTGGATTATATCTAGGTTGGTAACAAGATTCATAGGAAGGTTCCTTCTGCAACTATACTTTAAAAAATTGACATTAAAACACTATTCAAAATGAAATGTACTTATTACCTGATTATGTAACTGTAACACTTCTGTAAATCATCTTTACAATAAAAAAAACTTATGAAAGAGCACTGTCCTAACTGACCTTTTAATAATAGAATAACATTGCTTCTTACTGTATATTTCATAACTGTCTCAAATTCATGTTTGGTTAATATTTTCAAATATCTCACTCAATAAAAATTCAGTAATGCAATGGACTCCAAGCATTATTAGATGTTGTAAGCCAAAAAGCAATTGGCTATTGTTGATGTTTATGCTCCGTTTTTCATCTATTGAATTTTAAAATCAGTTTTCTATACATTTAATTATTCCAAGATCTCTGTTACAATCTATTCTGCTATCTACACTTGTGGCAGCATTGTAGTTCAGTCCATGCATTATAAGCAATCCATGCCTAGGATTGCTAATAGAAATAAAAAATTACTTATTACTGTGTAATACTTAAGCTCAGGGCCTGAGCACTCTCCTTGGGCTTTCCTCAAGGTCAGTACTCTACCACTTGAACCACCGCACCACTTCTAGCTTTTCTATGTTTGTGGCACAGAGGAATTGAACTTAGGTATTTGTGCATGCTAGGCAAGCACTCTACCACTAGGCCAAACTCCTGGCCCCTTATAGATGATTTCTTACATAGATATTATTGTATATTGTATATTTGTGTAAGATGTTAAGAAATATTCATAATTTATTAGTCAACCATATTTTCTTCTCTCAATATGCTAGGATCATTTAATTGGTATTGTGTTTTACACAATTAACTATTAATAATTTGGTTTTATTCCAACTCAAAAAATGATCAGCATCATTATAGTCTGCAATATCATGGCTGCTTTTCTACTAGAAGTTGAGTATGAAAAAGGAATCATCCCATCTTGAAATAGAGAATATCAAGATAATCTGAGTAAATAAGCCAAACATAAAAAACAAACCATTTAGAAGCCTTATACTTCTTTATCTTGAAACTGACTGCAAATTTATAGGAAACAAAACCTAGAGTATGGGAGCTTAGACAGACCATTTCTATATAAACAGAAGTCCTGGCAAAAAGCCTCATGTGTTTGGTCAATAGAAGCAATTGCTAAGAACACTAAGTGAAGAGAAGACCAATCTTTCCATCAATGGTGCTAGGAAAATGTTTTCAGTCAGAAGAATAAGGATAAACCCTTTATCCTGTTCAAATTTTAACTCAAAGAGCTTAATGTGAACAACTAAAACTATAATACTTAGAATAAAACCTAGAGGCAGTTAGAACTTCCTGTCATCCCAGTTGGCAATGGTTCCTTGGATTTGATACGAAAGTATCACGAGTTATATAGAAGTCTCAGAAGTAGATTCATTTTCACCCGTTAGAATTTGAATTTAGTAAGTTTTTGAAAACTTCAGTCTTTTGGGAAATTAAAATTTTATGCTTGAGGTAGATGATATTCTATAAGAAGTTGCTTAAATTATAATACATGTAGCTTCTATCAGCAGAAAGTGTATCAATTTTAATGGATTTTTTTCCTCTAGTTTTCATTGGAATTCATCTGTTATGATTGAGCTATTGGGCAGTAAATTTATTCCATGCTGCACCCATAAAAAAACTGATTTCTTGGCTCTACAAACATAAATGTTTAGGAAATCCCTGACAGAAATTATCCACACAAATACCTTTCTTGCTGTGCATATAATTTCCTTACTCTTTAGTCATTTTTCATTTTCTCATCCTGATTTTTCTGAAAAATGTTCTCAGAAAAAGATGTGTTGTCTTAGAACACTTTAACTTGCTTAATTGTTACAGTGATTAATTTTTATACTAATGGAATTTCCATTAAATCACAATTACTAGAATGTAATTAGTGCAGTTATGTTTATATAATGTTTATTTATGCTCTTGAAAGGTAAATGAATCTAGTTGTTACTTTAATTAAGCCATTAAACATTGTGTATGTGTGTAGATTTTATTTTGGAACTTAGCCTAGCAAATGGTTTATTGCATAAATTCATATAATATGTGCATAAATATAATTAGTTTTATATACTAAAAGTAATAAAACTTATTGACAGTATATATGTATTAATATGTTTATATCTATTTTCCTTCAAGCAATGTTTAGCATTTCACAGTAAAGTAATTATGAGAAAAGTTAAATATACTGTTCTAAATAATATGGATAATGAGGGTGTCCTGGCTGAATGTCTTACCTGATAGATCTCACAATTTTAGTCATTTTTATGCTTTAGAGATTTTATCATTAAAAAACTAATATCCTACATGTAATTATGTATATAATTAATACATTAATGTTTAAATTAACAGTGATTAAAAACCCACTCAGCTTATAAAATGACTTGTACTCTACAGAAGTCATATGCAAATACCCTGGTGCATACAGAGAAATCTATGTGAAGACTTAAAAAGAAAGATTGGCAAAAGAAAATAGTGAAAAAGCAAATATTTAAGTTTAGGTAATGGCAGCCAAGCAGAGTGGTTCATACCTGTAATCCCAGTTACTTGGGAGGCAGAAATGGACAAGTTTGCCATTTAAGGCAAGCCAGGGCAGAAAAGTTCGAGACCCCAGGTCAAGCAGTAGCTAGGCACACTGGTACACACTTGCTATCACAGAAGGCTGAGATCAGGGAGATCCTGGTACAAGGGCAATCTGGACAATGAAGCTCAGCAGACTCCCTGTCTAGATGGAGAGAAAGCTGAATGTGGTGACCGAAACCTGTTAAGCTGGCTATGGCGGGGAGTGTCTATTCAGGTCAGCCAGGCTAAGAACTAGACCTCGTCCCCCAAGGAACAAAGGACAAAGGACATTGCTCAAGTGGGTGAGTAACTTCCTAGCAAACATGAATCTCTGAATTCACACTCTAGAACCAACCCAAAAGGAACAAAAATCCTAAGAATCCTTTCATTAAGCTTCTATCATAAAACTTCCACAAGCAATACCCTGAGAAGCAACAGATCAGCAGATGATGATGTTACAATGACTGGAACATGTAGGAATTGATTCAGGAACATTTTGAGTGGGATATAAATGGAAAATCTCACAACATATCTTGTATCTTCTCTCTATTTAAGCCCCCACTCTAGAAACTTTGAGAAAGCTGTGATAACCTCTTTCCTCCTCCTAAGCCTTTCCTGTAACTACTGCCCCTAGAAGATTTAGTCATTTTAGAATTCCATGTTAAACATGCAACGTCCTGTTCAGTTATTCTTTGGTCTTTGCCTTTAACCTTTTGTCCCCAAGCAGCCGTGAGATAACCATTCTTTTAGATTTCCCTGATTATAAATGCCCTCTTCAGAGCCCATTTTGAAGGTGAAAATCCTTGCTCTTATTGATTTGCAAGAGCTCCCTATGCTTTCTAAGTATTGATTCCTGAATGTGATTTCTGTTTCTCTAGTATCTGATACCTTTGTCCATAGGGGCTTGCCTGTAATTGAGCAGAAGTTGTAAATTCTGATAAAATAAAATCAATTTTTTGGCACCTTTTAATTTTTATTTTTAGTTTTGACTCTGAACTTGCTCTTAATCTCAGAAGTGACCCCCTACATTCTCTTCTATTAACATTACCATTTAAACTGCACACTACCATCGTACCCACTATATTTTTCTAAGATGGCATTGTATCTGCAAATGTTACTAACTTGTTATAGTCATTTCAAAATAGCTACACGTGTCATCAACATTCCTCTCTGTGCAGTAGCTGATTGAGTATCTTGTCCATTTTTCTGGCATGAAGAGAATCTCTAGGAAGCTACGCTGATCATTCAGGTATCTTTAAATTGAATTTAATATTTTAAAGTTTCTAATTATGATAAATGAAACTTTGGGGTTTTCAAATGATGAGCAGATGTTCCGCTTTATCAAATGCTTCTTTTTCATTTTCTGAGATAGTTTCCTGCTTCAGTTTATTAATGAATTTGATAGACATCTGAAGGAAGTCATACTTTATTCTTAGGATAGATTCTACTTGACTATAATTCTTATGAGTCAATGCATTTTTAGATTTACTAGTTTACACTTAATCCCTACATCTGTTATATGGATGAAATTATACTTTATACTACTCTAAGCAGAGCTTCCTATTTCATTTATGTTTGCCATTTGAAACATTTCCATTATGTCTTACTTTTATTTCAGCTACAAATATTATTTCTCTTTTTTTTTTTTTCTGTTTTGTAGGTTGTGGGGTTTGAACTCGGCCTGGGCGCTGCCCCTGAGCTCTTCAGCTCAAGGCTACTGCCCCACCCTTGAGCCAACCCCTACTTCTTTTTTCCTAGAGGTTAATTGGAGATAAAATTCTCAGGTCCTTTTGTGCCCAGGCTAGCTTTGAACCTTGATCCTCAGATCTCAGCCTCCTGAGTAGCTAAGATTATATGTGTGAGCCACTGTGCCTACCTTATTCCTTTTCCTATTTCTGATTTATGTTCAGGTGCCTTCATATTGTTGATCAGTTTTGACATGTCTTAATTTTTTTAAAGAAACATCGCTTTATTAATCCTTCCATTGGCTTTCTTAACAATATTCTTATTTTATCGTATTGTCTTTACTTTTTCATTATATTGTGGATTTTCTTTTGCAGTAGTTTTCTAATTACAAAATTAGAAGTCACTTGAATTAAGGTGACCATTTAGCTTGTGTGGTTTTTTTTTTCCCCTTTTTTAAAAAACTTTTTCCATTCTGGTCAGTATATTATAAGGCAATAAATTCCCTATGTTCTTTAGCTCTGCAAAATAAATTTGAACATAGAAAGTTTCATTGTCATTTTGGGTGTGAGTTATCAGTATTCAGCCTGTTCATTAAATATCTGGTGTTTTCTTATTATAGTATGCTAAAATTAAAAATAATATGATCAATATGGCATCAAATCTATGTAATATATTGAAATTACCTTTGCAGCTGAATCTGTAGTCATCTGCCCAGAAATAACATATTTGTTTTTCTATTAGGGGGGAAAAGTTTGGATTCATGCCTATCTAATGCCTTGAGGGGAAATTGCTCTGATTATTTAATAAATCTGTCAACTTCTTGTTATCTTAATCTTCAATTTTATGAGAATGACTGTAGAAATCCTCAACTGTAATTTCTGGTTAATTTATTTGTCCCCTCAAATTTGGGAAGTATTTTTATCCCTACTTGTGAGAACAAGTTGATGGAGCAATGTTCTCTCTGATGTTAACTGCCACATGCTGTTCTTGATCATGTATTATCTTTTACTTTAAATCAATTTCAGAGATGTTAAATTTCTCTTGTAGCCTTTTCTTGATTAATATTTTTTAATTGTTGGATCTGTAGTCTCTATAACCCGTTATTTTTCCATATATTTTTATTGTAATTAATAGAAGGGTTACATTACATTCGCCAGATGGAAGGTGCATTACTTCACATACATTGATACCCTTTCTCATGTCTTGGTCCACATTTCCCTCCCTCCCACCCCGCATCTTGTTTTCCCCCCTTTCCTATCCAATTTTAAATAACCAAATACGCATATATCCAATATATCAGAAAACAAAGTGAAATATTGTAACAATATGAGATAACCAAGGGACAGCAAAAGAGTTGAGAGATAACATAGTACATTAAGGACAACAATCACTCATTATATGACTTTTGTCTCTATATTCTAGAGGTCCTTTCATTTAGCGTATGACCCATAATTTTAAAAAAGATTCTCACAGGGTGTTGTTAGATCTCATGTTCTGTAAAAACCTTCCAGACAATTTACTTGTCTCCAGTGCCTGCAAATGACTGCATCATTTTTCTTTGTGTATGTGTGTGTCCTTTAAATTTTATTCAAGTTTTAGATGTTCTCAGCAGGAAGCTGAGTCTGATACTAGCTACTCTGTCATATCTGGAAACAAAGAAATGTATTTCAAATAAACAAAACCATTCAACTTTGTTCCAACTAAATGAGTTTAAAACCATATTGTCCTAAAGGAAATGTTCTTTCAAACATGCATCTTAACAAAAGATAAACACAAAGGAAAAATGAATTAGTGAATTCAGAAATCTTGAAATAAAAGTGAATAAAATGTACCACCCATTCTTATCATCCATAGTTCCTGTAACCTCAGCATCTTCTTCACATAACAATACAATATCAGATACTATTTCTGAACATTTGTATTTCAAAGGCAAAATCAAATTTTACTGCTTTCCCAGAGCCCAGGGGTGTCACAATCATGACATGAAAGTTTCTAGATGCATTAATATCAAAGATAATATGTAGTAATAATGAATCCATGCATTTATATGTAGTTGTACCTGTACTTATGGCTGATTGTTGAGCATTTCAATCTGATCAGTTCTTACCATAATCAAATGCTGATCAAGCTAGATGCATCTTCTAGTTCTGATTATGAAGCTAGTAAAGGTCATTTCAAAGTTGTCTTAATCTACTTGAAAATAACTTTTTCCTTATAAAAATTCTTTTAATGGTTTTTGTGACTTTCAACATATATTTTCTTTTTTTCATATATTTTATTGTAATTAATAGAAGGGTTATATGATATTTGTCAGATAGAAGGTGCATTAATTCACATACATTTCACATGTCTTGGGCCCCCTTTCCCCCACCCCCACCCCTCATCTTGTTTTCCCTCCTTTCCTATCCAATTTCAAATAACCAAATACAAATATATGATGAGATTGTTTCAACATCAGAAGCCAACTTTTTGGAACATATAATATAGTGCTTGGCACATACATAGATTTATCCGTGAAGGACTGTACAATCCATTCTTCATACAACTAATTTATGTATAGAGATCAAATTCCATGCAGAGTATTGGGGCAGGGGATAAGTGAAAATGTCTCAATGGCTTTGCACATTTTATCTCCCGTAAATGAATGCTGATTGTCCTAGGGCAGTTAGTATTATATTAAATATGCAAAGGAACTTGGGGAATACAAGCAAGAGTGTGAGGCCCTGAGTTCAAACACAAGTACTACCAAGATAAAGGTTTCTCTCAAGATTTTGCCAAACATTTAAAAGCATAACATACAGAATTTTAAAAGAAAACAAACAAAAAGTAATGAGAGAACTTGGTAAATACAGAGTTCTTTTTCCAACTTTTACCCATACTCTGAGAAAATGGTAAGGTAGTACAGGATTCTTTGCAAAAGACACAGGCTACAAAATTTAATAGCTAGTGCAAAGCCAACACATTTTCTTCAGAAATCCATGAACAAAACCATGAGCTTCTCATTGCAAAATCCCTTGTTTGTAGTGATGACACAGGACAAAATTGATGAGACAAAATCATTTTTGAGACTAAGTACTTGCATGAGCTGCAACAATTATGTGGGATGTATGATTGGAAACAAGAGCCAGTTTTGTCCAAAAAGTCCAATCTATCCCTTATAATAGCTTCTACCTATTGTACTAGATTTCCCCAGTGTCTTCTTCAGTGTCTGTCCCAAGAGAAGATTAGACTGCCCAATTGTACTCTGTAGCCTTTTCCTCCTATGGCATTTGTATAAAACTCTTCCCATATGAATATCATGACTTCCAGGGAAGGCATTCTTGCTATGGTAATGAGATTGGGATGATTTGTTGAGGCAATTAGTGCATGCAATTGTAATCTTTGCTGGGAACCCAGCTCTATCCAGCTGAGCTCCAACTGTGAACTTGGCTCAGGTCACACCACAAGTCACAAATGTTGAAAAATTATAAAACACGTCTCTGTCACATGTAATTTATTGATTGGGAAAGGGTTCTTTAGCTTTCTATCCAAAACATTCTATTTGTCATGATTATCTGACTTTGGCACCTGCTATATTGTATGTACATTAATTTGTTTATTTGAAATAAAGGAGGGAAGGGGGAAGACTAGATGATTGGGAGGGAGAAGGGGAGGGAAAGTGGGAGAAAAGCATGGGAAGTGGTATCAATGTTCAAGAAGTAACATACCCATTACCTGAGGAATGTAACTGTACCCCTCTATATATCAGACCAACAATAAAATAAAATAAAAAAAAATCACACACCTAAAAGGAAATCCCAAAATAAAAACAAACCGGGGGCCTAGGGAAATAAATAACCATTAAAATGCTTTATAATATCTAATAGTTAATCACATGCACGAATTAACATTTAATCCCATATGTGACTTCAATTTTTCAAAATGATTTTTGGATCAAATAAATCTAAGAAAATAAAATTCATTTTCCCTATCTACTATTTGTATGCATTGAGCTATAGTTCTTAACAAAAAACTAAAATAGATAAGGTATATAAGAATAAAGGCTTGTTGCTAAGGCTAAAGTAAAGGTGCACACACAATTACCTCACTCAGGTGGTCATCTATCTGATCTATATGATTTATGGTATAATGTATGTAATTTCTAAAATGATTAGAATAAACCTCACTATTTTGCCAGTCCTGTGGCACGAACTCAGAGCCTGGGCTTGTACACTTTTTGCTCAAGGCTAGCACTATGCCACTTGAGCCACAGCACCGGTCCTGGATTTTTCTGTGTATGTGGTTCCAAGGAATCGAACTCAGGGCTTCATGCATTCTAGGTGAGCATACTACCACTAGGTCATGCTTCTGACCCCAAACCTTACTTTTAATTAACGTAGTATAAGTCAACCCTGACCCTAAGAGCTTTACCAAAATCTGAGCTGCTTGATCTGGTGAAACATGAATTTATTCGAGCAGAAGGAAACATCACCATGCTCCAATTTAAACACAGTACAGAATATCATTTGCCTCAAATTTTAAAGAAATATACACTACTAAACTTATTGGTGCTTCAAAATAATGATAATTTAGTAATTTACATGCATTATGATATTTTGAAAATCACATCAGAAGAAAAGTTATAGCATTATAACCCTCCAGAATAGTTGCCTAATCTTGAGGTTTTCAACTAATTAAGGAAACTCCATAAAGAATAATTACCATAAGAATGACAAAGGGAGAGCAATAAAGATTTCATGAAATTCAGATTACTTGAAGAAATTATTTTTCTTACTCTAAGAAATCATTTCGCAAGAGTATGGCTTCCTAGAGTGGGTAATAATGAGATGAGCTAGAAATCTATGATTAAGGAGTTTAATTCTTGGTATCTTTTTTAGTGAAGGATTAGATCAGGAGGTTTCACTTATTGGTTTTAGGTTCTTGGACACTTCTGAAATTATATGTGAAGAGGAAAGTTTCGGGAGCAGCTCATAAGTTAATATAAGAATATAATATGCGGAGGAAGGAAGATGACGCCGAGACAATAGGGACGCTGCCTAGCTCTCTCTGACAAAAAGAGAGGACCAGGGAGTCCCACAAGCCAACTACCTTAAGAAATCCACAACAACAAACTCCAAAAGCAACGGAGAAGGACTCAAACCAGAAAAGAAATCCAGATAAAGCTCACATCCAACTTTCTCAAAGAATTCGGAATGTGAGGACCCCTCCCCCACCTCTCGCGGCTGGCTCCAAGCCACGAAAGCCGCGGAAAGCCACGAAAAGCGGCAGCTGGCGCCAGATCAAGCCGCGAAAAGCGGCTTGAGCGGGTGCCGGCTCCACGCTGGGAAAGCGACGGCGGGCGCAGGCTCTAATCCACGAAAAGCGGCCACAGTGGAGGGCGCCAGGCTGGGAGCCCAACGGCTACAGAAACCAGCACAGAACCGGGCCATCGAACGGCGGAAGCAGCGGAACCCAGACGCGGAACCAGAACAGCAAGCAGCGGAACCCAGATACAGAACACAGGCGGTGGCGGAGACCCGAGGGGAGTGAAAGACTCCCCACCACCGTGGAGCACCCGCGGACGGATGCAGAGGCGTGAGTAATACAGTGCGTCCCCAAACACATCAGGAAAGCGGAGCGGGTGCCAAGTAATAGAACTTAACTCAGACCCCAACACCCCGCCCGAGAAAGACTGGCGGGAGCAGGGGGGCAAGGAATTTAGAATCCTGTCCCTTCCCTCAACAGCCCCCTCCCTCAGGCCATTGACTGGAGATTGACAGGCGGGCTACCTAAGACCCATCACCCCACCAAGGGAGGCGGGGCTGTCCCAACTCCCACCCGCCCAATGGGCTCAATCCCCAGCCCTCTGACTGGAGATTGACAAGCGGGTGGACCCTAAGACTCAGCACCCCACCAGGGGAGGCGGGGCTGTCCCAGCTCCCACCCGCCCACCAGGCTCCTCTCCCAGGCCACTGGATCTGGAGAGTGGAGGGCATTGGGACCCTGCCTTACAACAGTGGGTAGGGGGTGCGGGTAAATAGGAGCCAGCATCTTCCCCCCCTCAATTCTCGAGCGGGGCATCCTCCAGCTGGGAATCCTGAGCAAGACACCACCTAGGGCCCCCCACAGTCATAGACTCTGACAAAGCAGTGGAAACACGGCAGGGATCTGAAGGGCCGACCAGCAGCCAAGCTCCCCTTCTAAGAAGCAAAAAGGCGCAACTCCGCCCTTGGAGCCCATGACCCCAGCTGGGCCCCGCCCCTGGGAACAGAGGGGTCTCCTGCTGGTCCTGCTGAGAGCCCCTGAAACTCTCAATCCCCAGACCCTTGGCTTGGGGCCCCCCCTGGAAGCAGCACAGGAAAACGTCCGCCAACCGCGCTCAGACGGAAGCTCGCAGATCCATCCCATGGTCCACAGTGAGGCCACTGGATGGGCTAAGAGCTACTCGTGCAGCAACACATAAGTTTTATTCTAATACTTTCCAAACTTTGTACTCAAATACGCTACCTACTTACTCCCTGACCTCTCTCATTCTATTTTTCTATCTCTGGACCTCTGCTCGTCTTTCAACCCTTATACTGCATGGATCTACACTTGATGGCTGTTGAGCAACACTGTATATCTATGTGTTTAATTATTCTCTAGGCTCAGAGGAACTTAAAGACAATAGAGATTGGATTGAGAGGCTTATTGTTTTGAGTATAAATCGCTTATCAGTGGATTATTAGACTGGTCGGTAACTGCACAAAAAGAAAGAGGGATAACACCAATCAAAACTTGTGAACATCTAGAGTCTGCCAGCTACAGAGGTCTAGGTTGGTTATATCTGAAAAACTATAATTGTGTTTAGTATTAATCTTGCTCCCATTTTCAAATGGGCAGAAGAAGAAATTCAAGAAAAAGTCAAATCAAGAAACAACATCCCCCACCCCCCTCACCCAATGTAAACAGCCAATGGAACAGTCACTGGCAAACCTAGAGGAGAGTCTTCCAAGTGCTGTACAAATGCAATTGATAAACATCATTAATGAAAAATGTGAAAATATAAAGAAAGAGATAAGGGAGGAAGCCATAGCTGAACAAGAGGAAACCATAAACAAGGTGATAAGTGAAAAAGAAGAAGCCATAAAGGAGGCCATAATAAAGGTTTTTCAAAGAAAGATGGATGAATTCATAGAATCCACAAATAAAATGGTGACCGAACTCCAGCAAATGTTCAAAGAAAATAAAGCTACTGAGCTAACCACTCAAATGGAAATCAAGGAGCTAAAGAAATCCATACATGATCTAAAAGAAGAGATGCAAGGCATCAAAAATGAGCAATTAGAAGCAAGGGAGATGAAAAATAAAGGAGATAGCTTTGATAGCAGGTTAGACAATGCAGAGGAGAGAATTTCCGGGGCTGAAGATAATTAAGTTATTATAGAGAAAGAACAGAAAATGAGTCAATCCAAATCTAGGAAAAATGAGAGAGCGCTTCAGGAGGTCCAAGATACAATTAGGAAGCCTAATTTAAGGCTAATTGGTATTGAGGGCGTGGAGAAAGAGGTCAATGGTATTGGAAATATACTTCAGGCAATCATCTCAGAGAATTTCCCAAATATCCAGAAGGGCAGGCCCATCCAGATACAAGAAGCTTTTAGAACCCCAAACAGACCTGACCAGAAAAGAATATCCTACCGCCACATTGTAACCCGAACTGGATCAATAGAAACCAAAAAAAGGATCCTAAAGGCAGCCAAGGAAAAGGGTTCAGTAACCTATAAAGGAAAACCAATCAGAATAACCCCAGGTTTCTCAGCAGAGACCATGCAAGCAAGAAGTGACTGGAAGCATATATGTCATGCCCTTAAGTCAAATAACTACCAACCAAGAATACTGTACCCAGCTAAGCTCTCATTCATAACTGAGGGAACAATAAAAACATTCCATTCCAGGGAAAAGCTGCAACAATATGTCGCAACAAAACCAACACTACAGAGAATTCTGAAAGATGTTCTATACATAGAAAACCAAAATAAATGCAATTTAGGGAAAGAAATGGCACCTAAACAGCATACCATCTAAGGACCACAAGAACTGTCAAGACACTGGCCCAAATAAAAGCTTTTAAAAATGGTAGGACCTAATAAATATCTCTCAATCCTAACTCTCAATATCAATGGACTTAACTCTCCAATTAAACGGCATAGGCTGTCTAGTTGGATCAAAAAGCAAGAACCATCCTTCTGCTGTCATCAAGAGACACATCTTACCCAAAAAAACAATCATCTTTTGAAAGTGAGAGGTTGGAATAAACTCTATCAAGCTAACGGCCCCCATAAACAGGCTGGAGTTGCCATCCTCATATCAGATAAAATAGACTTCAAACCAAAATTAGTAAGAAAAGACAAAGAAGGTTACTACATACTACTAAAAGGATCTTTCCTCCAGGAAGACATAACGATCCTAAATATTTACACACCCAATCCCGGAGCTCCAAACTTCATCAAGCAAACTTACTTACATTGAAACCATATATAGATCGAAACACAGTGATTGTCGGTGACTTTAACACACCACTCTCACCTATGGACAGATCAAAAAGGCAAAAACTCAACAGAGAAGCCTTAGAACTGAACAACTATATAGACCAACTAGATCTAACAGACATCTGCAGAATATTCCACCCAGCAACAACACAATATACATTTTTCTCAGCAGCACATGGAACATTTTCCAAAATAGATCACATGTTAGGCCATAAAACAAACCTTGACAGATTCAGAAACACAGAAATTATTCCATGCACACTCTCAGACCACAAAGGCATCAAACTGGAACTGAACACACATCTCCACCAACGAAAACCCTGTAAATAATGGAGACTGAACAACACATTGTTGAATCACCAATGGGTCATTAAAGAGATCAGAACAGAAATCCAACAGTTTGTGAAATTTAACAGTAAGGAGCACACAAAATACCAACTCCTTTGGGACACAGCAAAGGCAGTATTCAGAGGAAAATTTATAGCGATGAGTGCCTACAACAAGTTGAAAAAATTGGAAACCAACAAGTTAATGTCTCACCTTAAGCTCCTGTAAAAGAGCAACAAACCAACCCTAATCCCAGTACAAGAAAGCAAATTATTAAAATCAAAGCAGAATTAAATGATTTGGAATCCAAAAAAACTATAGACAGAATCAACAAAACAAGGAGTTGGTTCTTTGAAAGAATTAACAAAATTGACAAGCTCTTAGCAAATCTTACCAAAAAAAGAAGAGAGCATATCAAAATAAACAAAATCGCAGATGAAAATGGTAATATCACGACAAATTACCAAGATCCAGAATATCATGAGGGAATACTTCTCAAACCTTATGCCAACAAATTTGAGAATCTAGATGAAATGGATGAATTCCTAGCCAATATTAACATACCCACACTGAACCAAGAAGAACTAAGCCAACTCAACAGGCCTATTTCAAGCTCTGAAATAGAAATGGCAATTAGAGAACTTCCACCTAAGAAAAGCCCAGGGCCAGATGGATTCACAGCTGAATTCTAGAAGGTCTTCAAAGCAGAGCTCACACCAATACTCCTCAAGCTCTTCAACGAAATTGAAAATGAAGGTTCCTTACCAAACTCATTCTATGAAGCCAGTATAACCCTCATCCCCAAACCAGACAGAGATTCATCAAAGAAAGAGAACTATAGACCTATATCTTTGATGAATCGATGCAAAACTTCTCAACAAAATACTGGCCACCTGTCTACAACAACTCGTCAAAAAAATTACACACTATGATCAAACTGGATTCATCACGGGGAGGCAAAGCTGGTTCAACATACGCAAATCAATTAATATAATTCAACACATCAACAGGAGCAAGGACAAAAATCACATGATTGTCTCAATAGACGCGGAAAATGCATTTGACAAGATCCAACACCCCTTTATGTTAAAAGCTCTGGAGAAACTAGGAATCCATGGAACATTCCTCAATGTAATAAAGGCTGTGTATGAGAAACCTACTGCTAGTATTACACTTAATGGTGAAAATCTAAAGCCATTCCATCTAAAATCAGGAACGAGACAAGGATGCCCACTCTCTCCACTCCTCTTTAACATAGTACTAGAATTCCTAGCCAGTGCAATAAGGCAAGAAGCAAGCATAAAGGGGATCCAAGTAGGTAAAGAGGAAATAAAACTATCCCTCTTTGCAGATGACATGATTCTGTATTTAAAGAATCCTATAGACTCTACTCCCAAGCTCCTTGAGCTGATTCAAAACTTTGGAAGAGTAGCAGGCTATAAAATCAACCCTCAAAAATCAACTGCCTTCCTGTACGCCAACAGTGAGAGGAACGAGGCAATAATCAGGAAAGAAACTCCTTTCACAATAGCCTCAAAGAAAATAAAGTACCTAGGAATTGGCTTAACTAAGAATGTAAAGGACCTTTTTGACGAAAACTTTAAAACCCTAAAAAAGGAAATTAAAGCAGAACTAAGGAAATGGAAAAACCTCCCATGCTCCTGGATTGGAAGAATCAACATTGTGAAAATGACAATCTTGCCAAGAGCTATCTACAAATTCAACGCAATACCCATCAATATCCCAATGTCATTCTTTAAAGAAATAGAAGAGGCAATCCAAAATTTCATATGGAATAATAAAAGACCCCGTATAGCAAAAACACTTTTTAGCAAAATGAACTGCGCTGGAGGAATTTCAATTCCAAACTTTAGACTCTATTACAGAGCTCTAATTATCAAAACAGCTTGGTACTGGCACAGGAACAGGCCTGAAGACCAATGGAATAGAACTGAGGACCCAGATATTAAACCACAGACCTATGGCCACCTAATCTTTGACAAGGGAGCCAAAAAAATAGAATGGAAGAAAGACAGCCTCTTCAACAAGTTGTGCTGGCAGAACTGGTTAAGCACCTGCAGAAAACTAAAGTTGGATCCTTCTTTGTCACCTTGCAGTAGAATTAACTCCAAATGGATCAAAGACCTGAAGGTAAAAGCTGACACACTGAAAACTTTACAGGACGGAATAGGAGATACACTAGGCCTCCTTGGCA
Source organism: Megascapheus bottae (assembly GCF_031878675.1). Taxonomy (NCBI): domain Eukaryota; kingdom Metazoa; phylum Chordata; class Mammalia; order Rodentia; family Geomyidae; genus Megascapheus; species Megascapheus bottae. The sequence goes on from NC_143510.1 coordinate 24,724,139, forward strand.
CAGGTCGAAACTTTCTTAATCAGGACCAAGAATCACAACAAATCAGAGAAAGGCTGGATAAGTGGGACTGCATTAAACTGCAGAGCTTTTGTATGGCAAAGGACATAGGTAGTAAATTAATTAGGAAGCCTACAGAGTGGGAGAAGATCTTCACCAACGAAACAACGGACAAAGGCCTCATATCTAAAATATATTAACAACTCAAAAAATTGAATCACTCCAAAACTAACCTCCAAAGTAACAACCATCCCATTAAAAAATGGGCCAAAGACTTAAAGAGAGTCTTCTCTGAAGAAGAAACAAAAATGGCCTATAGACACATGAAGAAATGCTCAACATCTCTGGTCATAAAAGAAATGCAAATCAAAACAACTCTAAGATTCCACCTCACTGCAGTTAGAATGGCCAGAATCAGGAAAATGAATAATAACAGATGCTGGAGGGGATGTGGCCAGGAGGGATCACTACTACACCGTTGGTGGGAGTGCAAACTCATTCAACCACTATGGAAAGCAGTGTGGCAGTGCCTCAAAAGGCTAAACATTGAACTCCCCTATGACCCAGCAATTCCACTACTTGGCATTTACCCAACCATCCAGAAATAAGGACATACTAAATCCACTAGCACAACAATGTTCATTGCAGCACTATTCACCATAGCAAAGATATGGAACCAACCTAGATGTCCCTCAGTTGATGAGTGGATCAACAAGTTGTGGTATTTGTACACAATGGAATTCTATGCTGTTGTCAGAAAGAATGACATCGCCCCATTTGTTAGGAAATGGAAAGACTTAGAAAAAATCATATTAAGTGAAGTAAGCCAGACTCAAAGGAACTTGGGCTCAATGGTTTCCCTCATTTGTCATAATCAGTAGAAACCTTGGGCTCTACTAGCAGAGATCTGCAATAGAGCAAAATCTTGATACATAAGGCCATATAATGTGAAGCTAATTGAAAGGACCTCCAGGATATTGAAACAAAAGCCATATAATGAATGATTGTTGTCCTTAATGTACTATGTTGTCTCTCATCTCCTTTGCTGTCCCTTGGTTATCTCATATTTGTATAGTATCTCACTTTGTTATCTGATATATTGAATTTATTTGTATATGGATATTTGAAATTTGACAGGGAAGCGGGGAAAACCAAGATGGGTGGGGAGATTGGGGGGGGGGTAATGGGTACCAAGACATGTGAAAGGGTATCAATGTATGTGAATTAATGCACCTTCTATCTGGCAAATATCGTGTAACCCTTTTACTAATTACAATAAAAAAGAAATGCAAAAAAAATTATATAATATGCAGCATTGAGAGTGAGAGATGTACAGATAATTCCTCCTGTACAGAGAACAGAAAATCCATAGAAATTGATACCAATATATTGCAAACCAAGATCTCCATTGTTCCCTTTCTAAGTATTTATACATAAATAAGGTGCTACTTTTAGATCTTCACCAATAAGTGTCCTATATAAGAATGGGACACATATCCAAAAAATTACTGATCTTTCTATATATTCAGAAGTAGTACATTTTATTTTTTTAAGGATTATCCTAATTTTAAACCAATAAGCAAGAGAAAATTTCATTTCTCATAGTACAAATTCAAAGCCTCAAACAGAATTAATGTAACAAGTGTTACTTACAACTAAATTTTCTTTGTGTTGCCAAAGCACTATCATGACACTTCTAGTATTATTTTATTCCAATCAGGTTATTGAAAGAAGACTCAGAATTGGATCTTATTCTAAGAAAAACTGAAGCTATTATTGCAGCTCAGTTTCTCTGTTCCAATGTTTTGATTAAAGATATGTAGGCCATAAATGAGGAAAAAATGAGTCAGACTTCAGTGTCTGCCGGTAATCTCTTTTAAATCCAAAACATTCTGCTGTCAATTCAGGTTTTGCAATGATCCTAAATCAACATGTCTAATGTCTACAGAGCAATCCTTGGCCGGGTCCAAGATTGTAAATCATGATTTATTATGGCCAAAGCTACATGGCTGTTGGTAATTTTTGATCATCTACCCGGGAGTTGCATTGCAAATCTGCATTCTAGCAGTGCTGATGAAATCTTAGTCAGGTCTTTGCTGGTGATGGTGATGGTGATGATGGTGGTGAGCATTCTCTAATCTTATGATTAAATCTCATGACTTTAGTAAGATGATGTCCATGAAATATTACCTTTTCAAGGGTTTTTCAGGTATATTTTTTTTCTTGTTTAGATGAGTTGGGCTACAAGAAAATGAGATCCAGGAAATTCATCCCCTCAGGAGGAGATAAAACCCCAATGGTATTTCTCCTCCTGAAGAATAGGACTCTGGTTTTCGAGAATTCTCTTGTAGATTTTATAATGATTACTATATTTCCCTTCCTCTATCCAGGGTCATGAAGAACCTTACCAAATTCCTGGATGTGAACCTTAACTAAAGCCGGTGATTTATTAGACCTTCACCTTCTTAAGCTAGTCTACCCTTAGCCTCCAGGATTTATCATGGAGTTCATCACAGAACATGGAATTCATCACAGAACATGTCATAAGTTCCATGTTTCTACTGATTTGGGGCTCCAGGAGCCTCTGTTACAAGTAATTTGATCTGTCCAGTGGCGCTATAGATTCACCAGTCTCTCCTATTTCAATGTGACTTGCCTTGCAATTTCTCTTCTCAGAGATCTAAGGTAAGTCATTGGGGTTTATTAGTATTTTTCATTGTTCTTTTTTTCTTGTTGCTTGGTGACATGTGAGCTCTTTGCATGTTAGAACTGAAAACAAAAATCTATTCTTTTCTTTGTTACCAAATTTGAGCAACTTGCTTTGTTTTAGACTAGCTTTATGCAGGAGGATCTCTGTTGTGTGGTTTGTGGGAACAGATGAATCTTTAGGGGTTATTTTCTTCATCAAGGAAGAGGGAGAGATGAGTTCTTGGTAATACTGCTTCATAGCTATGCTTCCTTTCATGCTATCATGGCCTAAAGTATTTCCAGAGACTCTTATTTAATAATCCTGAACTCTTTAAAAAGCTTTAGTGGTTGCTGCCACAGGTTACAGTTATTGTCTTATATGACCTTCCTCTTCTTTCAAAAGGCAGTTGAGTTTTGCTATTTCTGGGTCCACTTTGGCTTTCTTCACCTCCTTCATGTGTCTTATGCCCTGTTCAGTTTAACTTCTGTTAAAACAGTTCTCACTCTGAGATACTTGTTGATTTTTGGAGAGTTATTGGCCAAAGGTCTCCTCAGTGCTCTCCATAATGCTGTGGTAGCTTCTTGCAAAATGCTTGCTGTTCTCAGTTGCTTTTGGCCACATTGACACATAATTTGGAGTTTGTGGATTTTTCTGTCTCCTACTTTCACCAAAAGATGTATTTCATGGCTTAATTTCATTCCCCTTCTTGCTATATTTGCTTTCCAGAAGAAGTGGGAAGATTCAAAACTAAGTAACCTCGGTTCCAAAACTGGAAAAAATAATAAAGAGTAAAAAAGAAGTTAAATCTCGAGTCAGTGCATTGCCTGGTACAGACTGCAGCATGAACACTTCTGAATGGGCACAGACCCGAGCCTTCCCATTCTTTGTCCTTGCCCCAGAAATGAAAAAATATATATAGTGTACACTTTCTTCTTGATGTCATATGCTTCATTTGAATCTTGAGAAAGAACCAGTTAGTGATGTAAATATAAAATAATTTACTCAATCTTTGTTGAGATAAGAAGCGAGAAAGGTGATTCAACTGTTTACTCCTCTGCATTTGCAAACCATCAGGATATATCATGGAAGGATTCTGAAGATCCAGCCATCTACCTGGGCATACACACACTCACGAGACAGAATTGCTTATTTTGTGGACACAAGTCCTTCAATGAAGTCTTTAGAGAGGAGTATCCCTTCAGTCATCTTGCCAGGTTCCTTCTGCATGGCAGACCATTTCAAAACAAAATGACTATCAGCCAATATGGTTTTCACATTGCTTCTGACTAATTGCTTTCACAGTAATATCAAAAAATCTTAAATATATTTGCATTTACATAAACTTAGCCACATCCATGTATCTTGTGTTTAAAAAGAAATCTGGCTACTTATTTAGGGAACTGAAAGAAATAACAGAATCTGTTCTTAATAATAAACATTTTTATTGAGTTTTAAAAGCATGTTTGTTGGAAGAGAAACGGAATCTATTTGGTGTCAGTAATACTTTATTACAAACTTAGGCATGAACGGTGTACTTCTCAATGGTTCATTAACCACTGTCCAGGACCAGCTTATTCTGTCCTCCACTGTTCTATTTTACAGTAGTGTATTAGCTCTGGGCTGAAAATTTGCTTAAAGTCTTTCCAAAGGGCCCAGGAGTGTGTCCTAGTGGTAGAGTGCTTAACTAGCATGCATGAAGCCCTGGATTTGATTCATTGGTACCACATACAGAGAAAAAGCTGGTATGTTGTGGCTTAAGTGATAGAATGTTATCCTTGAGAAAGCCCAAGGACAGTGCCCAGACCCTCAGTTCAAACCCCAGGACTGGAAAAAAAAAGACATTTCCAGAGCCTCTCTGCAGTTGGAGGATTTCACACAACCTTTCTAGTGTCATGAAGTTGGGGCCTAAGGGATGACTTTGTTACTGGTAACAAAATGGTCAGAACCATAAACTCCAGGGAGGAAAGAGCCAACTTAGGTCAGATGTCCTTCATCAGTCATCAAATGTTACAACCACACATGGAATGCCAAATAAGGAGAGTGAGGATCTTGTAAACCCAGGGACAGTAACCAGAAAGCCTCACAGTAGCTTATCATGGAAATCCTAAGAAATGAGCAGCAGGGACAAGAAGAAAAAAGTCTGCGTGTTTTTGCGGGCTATGCAAATAGCTGGGGCAAGGATGACTCTAGTTATCATGAAAATGTTTAGAAAATAGAGAGACAACGTTTATTCTCACTCTCCAAACTAGATAAAGATTCTCTTGGACATGGGTAATAGAGATAGGAAGTAATGAAGAAAGAGGATCTTGTTCCCCAAGCATCTGGGCAGGAGGTAAGGTAAGGAGATTGATTTACTGCTTTTTTTCTGCTACCTTCTTGAAGAGCTTAATGATCACATCAGTGTGTGACTTGTGTTTTGTAATTGAGAAAATGGAAGGTGAGGGAGCCAGTGGACCAAGCATGAAAACTTTCATATGTCACTGAGGAAAAGGCACATGCACAGCTTCAAGAGTGCATACTTCCTTCTGGACCTGGGTAAGAAACACAAATGACCGAAGCCAAGGAACTCTTCTCAGCTCTCCGTATCTACGTTATGGTCCTGTAATCGCCAGGCACCTTGAATACAATAATGCTGTGGAAGCCAATGGAGAACAGGCAGTTCCCAGTTCCTTTTCCTTTCAGTATTTTTTACTCATCTGTAACCCAAATGGAAGTGTGACAGAACACTCACATATCCAGAAGAGAAACAGACAAGGGAAGTTTTGTACAGTTTTTCTATTTAGCTGAACCTGAAATACATATTCATGTTCTCTCTGCAAAAGACAAATGGGCAATGTCAGTGTGTCCATGTAACATGTCCCAGGCTCCTGTGTTTGTGCTTCAGACTTGCGCTGCACCATGCTGATGTTTTATTTGCTAGTTAATGTTCTAAAAGAAAAGGAACAAGGACAGAAAAAAAGAGGCAGTGATTTGTACTTAGCACATTTAATGACACTTTGTTCACTGCTTTTCAGGCAAATTATGAAGCTGTCTGTGAAGTAGCAGATTCGATTTCCAAGTAGTTCCATCCATGTTTTGTGCTCTGAAGTGGCAGCGTGGCTCATATGCATAAAGGCTAGGGCTGTTAGCTTCTCAGCCCCCCATTCTTCAGATGGATAACTGAGGCCCAGATGGGCTTCTATCCCAGCATCCAGCACAACAGATGTCCAGCACTTTGACAAATACCTGCAGATGACAAAATAGCCCTAATGAGACAGGGTGTAGGTATTTCATCGATATCCTCTTAGTGATATAACGAACTCCACATTCTTGTGAGTTAAAGCAATGCAAGTTTATTATTTTACACTTCCAGTGACCTGAAGTCTTCAGTGGGTCTGCAGAGCCAGGCTCCTTCCAAGGATCAAGGAGGTGAATCAAATTCCTTGGCTTTTTTAGTTTCTAGACACTACACTTCCTGGCAGAAGGTTTCCCTTTATCATCAAAGCCAGCCAAGTAGCGCCTTCTCTTGGCTTCCATCGTCAGATTGTCCCTGTATCACAATGATAGGGATTACCACGAGGACACTTTTGAGGAGCCATTTACAGCAGTTTGAGTACTGCACACAGAAATTAAGGTTAATTATAATAAAATTTACTTGCTTCGTAAACTTGCAGGATGAGACTCATACCTCTACACCAAATTTCACACTAAGAAAATTTTTACTATTAAAACAGCTACTAAATAGTAGTAGCTAAAAGGCTTTGGTACTAAAGGGGAATTATATTAAGGTGCATAATAATTGTGTATGGTATTTCAAAACATTAAATCCATCAAATATAAATGCACATTATATATCACACATACAGATATATGTGTATACATATATACTATATATAGAGAGAGAGTGAGAAAGAGAGTATATATACCTGAACTTGAACTTGGGAGACCTGAGTGCTATCCCTGAGCTTTTTTCCTCATCCAGTATTCTTCCATTTGAGCCACAGCTCCACTTTTGGCATTTGGTGGTTAACTGGAGATGAGTCTTGTACAGACTGGCTTTAACTGTGATTCTTAGGTCTCAGCCTCATGAGTAGCTAGAATTATAGTTATACATCACCAGCGCCTGGAAAAAAGTATGTTTTTACTACTTTTAGAAACACAGTTTTCCTGCAGTTTACTTATTATCCATTATAAGACTTTTTTAGAGGTTCATTACGGTTAATCATATTTAATAGTAATAATAACCACAACACATAATAACATTAAATTCAGTGCCAGAAGCTCAAAGAAGATGTTTATCAAGAGAGCATAATGACAAAGAGATAAACAATTTATGTTCTTGCTCCTCTATTTAATACATTCCAAAGTTTATGGATAAAGACTTTTTTTTCAAATACTTACTTATGACTGATACCTTGCACATCTAGAAAGTTTCCCTGCACACTTAGAAATATCCTGTTTTGCTCTTAGATTAACTATGGTTGAATGTGATTTGAATAGTCTTCCAGTGATGTGTGTATAGTTAATATGCAGAAGAGAATAATGTCAATATTATTCTTAGACATTTTAAGACAAAAAATTTTAACCTGGCACAATCAACTAAATATGAGTAGTACACATTTATTTATATGAAAATATCCATGCTTTAGGAACACTAAAGTTTTAGTTGTCTTTATAAATAATCCTTAGATTAAAATTATTAGTTTAGGATCTACAATATTACACTTCCAAACCTTTGGGACAATATTAAATATTCCTCATGTTGTCAAGGAATATGTAAATAGCCATAATTGCCTTAAGTGGGATGCTTTGTGAAGCTACATTGTTGGAATTTGATAAAGCATAAACTCTCATTTGAACTGCTGGTCACCTGTCTCCTGGAATATACCACGTATCATGGAATGGAGCAGGCAGCTGAAGCGTCTGTCCCTCTGCTTCTGCCTGACACCCACATACTGTCCTTGCCAATCTGTTGATGCCTTTTCTAAGCAATCTGCCAGTATTGCCTTTGTTGGTAAATTATCCTCCAAAAATAACATCTTCTGGCTTCTCAATTAGAGCTGCTAAAGAATATCTGAATGGATTGTATAAGGCATCTCATGAGTAATAAATGGAGTTCTTTCCTTCCCTCTGGGAAACCAAATTATACTGGCCTGTTTCTCATCATAAACAATGTTATAAGTCTTATAGGAAGCACATAAAATCTGCTTGGGAGGGTGGATTTTTATATCCTCAGTGAGGGCTGAAGTATGTATTTATGGACTTTAGTTAGCTTGAATTCTATGTTGTAGGTCAAAGTTTGAAAACAATGACAGATAAAAGAAAATGGAGGATAGTTTTACTATATGATTTCTCAGGGTCATGGTAGGAATATACTAATCAGAAAGGGCAAGTATAAAAATGAGAACTATTACTATTATTTCAAGCATTATGGAAACAAATTATAAATACTGGAAGCTACACATGATAGAACTGGTTAACAGAAATGACAAATGGGACATTAGCACAGAATTAATTTATAAAACAAGGAAGATAATTTGAGAATTTAAAATGATAGTCAGCTTACAATGGGAATAAACTATTTAGCTTCCTTTAGAAAGTGAGGGCTTAATATAGTTGGCAAATTGCTCCCATAATGAAGCCATTTGTAACATACATAAGTTGCTGTTCTATTTTCACAATGAATGAGGTTTTAATGAATCATACTTACTTTAAGATCCTGCAGAAATAGAGCACAGTTGAAATATTCCTGATGACAGAATTAAATTGTCATTTACTATTGTCATTTTAGCTATGTTATGTGGGTCTTGGTAAATTTTATCTTAAAATTATTCTTTAAAAGAAAAGGAGAAAGGAACATTTTAAATGGATACAGTTTTGAAAAATAGGCCAATTAAATAAATCATAAATTCCTAGCAAAATGAGTACACTTCAGAAAACCACTTTTTCTTTAATTTCCATATGCCACTTTGGAGTTGGTCTCTTTAGCCCAAACAAAGGATGAAGTAAGCATACATTTTATTTTATTGATGAAATGATCATACTTGATAGTGTAGCTTAGTCATAAGTCATTAATTTGTTCAGGCAATTTGTAAGCATTCATTGACATCATAGGTACAAGCTATTAACCTCAAGCTCTTCCTTTTTATTATTATAGAGGTGATACACAGAGGGATTACAAGTACATGAATCCAGTAATGAGTACAATTCCTTTTGAACAAGGTTTTCAGCCTTATCTTTGCTTCCTTCCACATAGATGTTCATACATTTTGGAAAACATTTAATTCAATAGCTTTGTGGAAGAAGTAAACTACAAACTATCATCATCATGGCCCATAATTGGGCACAGTGTTATATATCTGTTATTCCAAGGCAGATATTAGCCTGTTGAGATTGAGATGAATGCAGCATCAGACTAGGCCTGGACGAATAATCTACGAGACTCTGTCTCCAAGGAAGGAAGCTAGATATGGCAGTGCATGTATGTCCATGACCCTGGAAAGGTGATAGGAGCCTAAAAAGTAGGTAGATCAAGGCTCAGGAGCATGCCGGTGTGGAAGGAAGCAAGATCTTGCCCTGAAAATGACCAGTGAAAGACGGGACTGGAGATGTGCTTTAGTGATATCATGACTGCAAACCAAATGTTCAAAATTTTATAAAATAATTATATTGGTAGGATTTTTTCTCTTTGATACCTCAAAATCTCTTTTTAATAAATTCAATGGAATTATAGTATGCAATTATTCCTTCTTCCTAAGAACATGCTTAGCAACATTTCTAATGTACTTCATGACTATTACTGATCATCAACCATTGTAAGACTCTGAAGCTATAAGAGGTTCCATCAGGTGGAGTTTTCCACAAGTTAATTGTAAGTACTTCCAATTTAAATTCTAATGTAGAAAAGATGATGGCTAATATTACCTCTCACATTTATACAAAGATGATTTGTTCTCATTAGATTGTCTAAGAATCTGAGATGCTTTCCTCAATGAAACCTCCACTCCAAGCTTGTGTAGAAGAGGAATACAGTGATTGTGGCATTTAGGTTCATGCACACACATGCAAAATATGTATATACCCATAAACACATTTACACATACACAGACATGCCTATATGCATGCATGTTCCCCATATGAGTGATGGTAAGAATGACCTACATCAAAGAAAGAATAAGTACCCTTTCCTTCCCTCTCAAAGATAAGCTGAAGAAGGACTGACCCTTCTTACCATGTTATTGGCTGGAGCAGGTATTTATTTTATAGAATAAATCAAAAGAACATAAAAAATGATATTTTTGCCAAGGGCTAAGCTAAATGAAAAGGAAAAAATAACTGTTTACTCATTTTTCTCTGCAAAGCATTGGCTCAGTTCTTATTTCATACGCAGCACAACTGATTATAGACAACTCCCAGTAAATTTTCATGTACTTTTTTGCCTCTGTTTCATATATTGTAAATAACAATTACATTAAATGATTTCTAATATTTGTGTAGAATTTTTTAAATTCTCAGAGTAGGTACTCTTATTCATTTCAGTATAAGAAGAAATTCATCATAAAGTTGGCCAATCAACAAAATTTTAGTAACAAAGTCCTATAAGAAATTTTTGTGCATGGACATTAAAACTTTCCTAGATACCACCATGCTGTCATTAATTTTTCAAGTCTCCAGCATGTCATAGACCATATTAAGTGAGTAAGCCAGACTCAAAGGAACACAGGCTTAATGGTTTTCCTCATTTGTCATAATCAATAGAAACCTTGGGCTCTCCTAGCAGAGATTTACAATAGAACATAGATTCATAAGGCCATATAGAATGATGCTAAATGAAAGGACCTCCAGGATATAGAAACAAATGCCATATAATGAGTGATTGTTGTCTTAATGTACTATGTTATCTCTCACCTCTTTTGCTGTTCCTTTGTTATTTCATATTGTTACAGTATTTCACCTGGTTATGTTATATTGTATATATGCGTATTTGGTTATTTGAAGTCAGTTAGGGAAGGGAGGAAAACAAGATGAGGGAGGGGGCAGGGTGAAGGAAGGGAAATGGGGACCAAGACATGAGAAAGGATATCAATGTATGTGAAGTAATGTACCTTCTATCTGGTGAATATAATGTAATCCTTCTATTAATTACAATAAAAATATATGAAGAAAAGGATTCAGTTTAATTTTATTTATAAAATAAGAGATAATTTCATTGGAAACTCATTTATATAACAATCTTATAAATATAGCTAATGATCACTTCTGCCTTTTTCCATTTGCAGTGAATTCTCCACTGCAATCATTGTTTCTCTCTTAAAAATGATTTATTTTTGCTGGTCCTGTGGCTTGAACTCAGTGTCTGGGTGCTGTCCCTGAGCTATTTTGCCCAAGGCTAGCACTTTACCACTTGAGCCACAGCTCCACTTCTGACATTTTGGTGTTTAACTGGAGATAAGAACGTCATGGATTTTTATTGGCCAGACTGGTTTTGAACCTTGAGCCTCAGATATCAGATTCTAAGTAGCTAGGATTGCAGGCATGAGCCCACATGTCCAGCCTCTTTTAAACTTTAAGAAGTTGTACAAAAGGGTTTCAGTTTAATCTGTTTGTGAGTATATTCTGAGAAGAATTCCAGTGGTGAAATACTTTGAACAACTAACTTACAGTTTAACAACATAAATACCAAGAAGCTAGAACACATGTTGTAGGAGCAGTGAGGTCTGCGGGAGGGGTAGAGATAAGTTGAAAAAAGAAGGGTGGCGATTGCAAACATAATAATCAATGAACATGTGTGAGTAAAGGATCAGGTAAACTGAGAAGGATGGGCAGGATTGAGAGTGATTATGACTACAGGAAAATAAAACTTTAAGTGACAATGATGTTCATGAATCTAAGTGAAGATAAGAATATTAATAAATTTTGGGCCAGGAGTGTGGCCTAGTGGTAGAATGCTTGCCTTGCATGCATGAAGCCCTGGCTTCGATTCCAAAGTATCACATAAACAGAAAAGGCCAGAAGTGGTGCTGTGGCTCAAGTGATAGAGTACTGGCCTTGAGAAAGCCTAAGGATATTGCCCAGCTCAAGACCCAGGACTGGCAAAAAAAGAATCTTAATATATTTTACCTTTATGGTTGAAAAGCCAAAGGCTGTGCCCCTCAATAATAATGTAGGGGGAAAAACAATTTGAATAAATAAGTATCTTTTTGTAGGCTTTGATAATAGAAAGAAATCATCAATGTTGTACTGATAATATTAAAATTTAAAACCTTTTATTCTGATATATGTACTATGAAATTCAAAATGGTAAGGTAAAAATTACTAGATTGCAAAAAATATTTGTATTTGGTTATTTGAAATTGGGTAGGGAAGGGGGGAAAACAAGATGTGGGCTGGGGGTGGAGGGTAGGGAAATGGGGACCAAGACATGAGAAAGGGTATCACTGTATGTGAAGTAATGCACCTTCTATCTGGCAAATATAATGTAACCCTTCTATTAATTACAATAAAAATATAAAAAATATCTCTTCTACAAGCTATGTCTAAATACAGAAAATCTGGTGGGCTTTTCTTTTTCCCTAGTAACTCTAATAAACTAGTAAATTGTGTTCATATCAGAAGAGCTGACGGAGAAGAGTCACTCGAATTGGTTCAGCCATTCAACATTGCTCTTAGGGATCCAATAGACACAGCAGCCTTCCTTGATAAGGCTTAGTCCTTTCATTTAGATGAGAATCCCTCTGTCCTCTAAAACTTTTGTTTTACATTTTTTTGGCAAAAAAAGAGCCAAATGTCCATTCCTAGGCACATTATTGACAGTAGAACGGGACCAGCTGGTTTAATGTCACGGGGTTGGGAGAGGGTTCCTTGGCTTGTGATCAGGAGACTCCTATCCACTCCAATTCTACAAAACCAATAGCGTGCCAGTCATAACAGCATCACCAAGCACAGAAATACTTTGGGGGACATAAAATAATCATGGCATTTGAATTTAAGGCATGGTTTTCCTATCAAAATAGCCTGAGATGAATACTTGCCAAAATCTTAGTTTAAAACAGAGATGTGCACATTTCTTGCATGCAAGCAGCCTAAATGAGGATGTAGAATCATATCAAGCTACTATGGAAGAGGATAGATCATCACATCTTTAACCTCTATCATCCAAGAAAGTCTGATCTCAAATCTAAATAAAGCTAAGACAGCTAAAATGATCAGTTTTCTTATCAAAATGCTGGAATAAACCCCTGGTGATTTTCTATCTTGTAGTATCAGACACTATTTTAAAAGTAAGATTGAATCTCATCACATTGCATAACAACACAAAAGGGTGTTTTTCGAAATGTACCAGAATATTCCCTAATCACATCCTTAGCATTGCAAGAGTCTGAAATTGAAAGATTTGAGATTGAGGGGTTTTTTTTACCCTAATTGCAGACAAATGAATCTCCTAGTTTTATATACATATGTTAACAGAAGACATCAGAGATCTATGTCAGTTATCCATGCTTGGTTTCTTTTGACAGGATGCTACAGGAGTTCAGTGCCCATCTGGAGAAAACAAGCCCCAAATCAGAAAACCCTGGGCCTCTTCAGGTTGCTGGTAGTTGGGCCTGCATCTCAAGAGGCTGCTGATTATGTTGAATGTAAGTAGTCTCTTCAGGGAGGCAAAGAGCACTTCAGCTTTACCATCTTAAGATGTCTCCACATGTATCCAGAAGAAAATACTGTGTTGCTCTCAAGGCTATATTTTGTACAAACAGCTTATTTGTTTAGAGGATCAGAAACAGTAGAAGGTAGGAAATTACTAAAGGAAAGTCTAATAAGGTTGGCTAGACACTCTGGAATCTTAGTCTTAACAGAGCTCAATATTTTTTTCACAGACCAATGGGACTTATTATTGAAATAATAAAATGTACATAATTTGAGTGTTTTCTTAAGTCTACAGGGAATTACCTTCTACTTTGCTGCCAGTGCCCATCAACACCACTGGGCAAAATTCAAAGAGAGGAAGGGGAAGAAAATGCAAAGTTTGAATTCAGGCTAATCTTCCCTAATAGATTTAAAGACTTTAACATAATGGCTCTTGAAAAATGATACTGCTTTCATTAGTCAGTTTGGGCCACTATAATAACTGGTATTATAGCACTATTTGTGGTGTAAACAACACACATTGATTTCCCCCAGTTCTGGAGGCTGAGAAGTTAAAAATCCTTGTGCCTCTTGATTAGATATGTGGAAAGGGCTTGTTTTCTGGATTCCTGTTCTGCTCTTACTTCTCCCCTCCCCTCCTTTCCCCTTCCCTCCCCTCTTCTCCCCTTGCCCCTCTCTTCTATTCCCCTCATCCCTCTTCTCCCCCCTCCCCTTGCCTCTCCCCTCTTTTCCCCTCCTCCCTCCTCTCCCATTCCCCCTCCCCTCCTTTCCCCTCCCCTCTCCTGTCCTTTTCCTCCTGCTCCTCTTCCTTTTTCTCCTCCTCCTCCTCCTCCTCCTTCTTTCTTTTCTTTCCTTCTTTCTTTTCTTTCTTTCTTTTCTGCCAGCTCTGAGGTTTGAACTCAGGGACTGGGCACTGCCACTGAGCTTCTGTTTTTCTCAAGACTAGCACTCTACCACGTGAGCCATAATGCTATTTCTGTTTTTTTATGTGTATGTGACACTGAGGTATCAAACCCAGAGCTTCATGCATGCTACACATGCATTCTCCTACTAAGCAACATTTCCCAGCCCCTGAATTCTTAAAATGTACTAACTTCATTACAGTAACTCTGTCATTATGACCACATCTACATCTAATCACTACCACACATCTCACTTTCAAATATCACCATATTGGGGATTAAGAGTTCAATGTGTGAACTTTGGATAAACACAAGCATTCATTCCATAGTGCTTGGAAATTCATTTTTTAAATAAATTATCACCCCAACACTAAAGAGAATATAAGAAAGAAAAGGACTCAATTTATTTAAAGTACACTATATGAATTTATTCAATGATTACAATAAAACACTCTTGTACTGCTCATGAGCAAACAATAAAAAAAAGAGAAAACGAAAAGATATAATACTTCAACCTTACAGATTCGTGTAAAGACAGTCTGAACAATTTTCTTCATTTAAGAATTTTAAGTCAATCAAACTAAAATTAGTAAGAAAAGACAAAGAAGGTTACTACATACTACTAAAAGGATTTTTCCTCCAGGAAGACATAACGATCCTAAATATTTACACACCCAATCCCGGAGCTCTGAACTTCATCAAGCAAACTTTACTTACACTGAAACCATACATAGATCGAAACACAGTGATTATTGGTGACTTTAACACACCACTCTCACCTATGGACAGATCAACAAGGCAAAAACTCAACAGAGAAACCTTAGAATTGAACAACTGTACAGAACAACTAAATCTAACAGACATCTGCAGATTATTTCACTCAGCAACATCACAATTTATGTTTTTTTTTCAGCAGCACATGGAACATTTTCCAAAATAGACCACAGTTTAGGTCATAAAACAAATCTGGGCAGATTCAGAAACACTGAAATGATTCCCTGCACTCTCTCAGACCACAAGGGCATCAAATTGGAACTGAACACCCATCTCCACCAACGAAAACCCTGTATCTCATGGAGATTGAACAACACATTGTTGAATCACCAATGGGTCATTGAGGAAATCAGAACAGAAATCCAACAGTTTATGAAACTTAACAATAAGGAGCACACAAAAT
Source organism: Megascapheus bottae (assembly GCF_031878675.1). NCBI lineage: Eukaryota > Metazoa > Chordata > Mammalia > Rodentia > Geomyidae > Megascapheus > Megascapheus bottae. The sequence continues at coordinate 24,739,527 of NC_143510.1, forward strand.
ACCACTCCTTTGGGACACAGCAAAGGTAGTACTCAGAGGAAAATTTACAGTGCTGAGTGCCTACAACAAGTTGGAAAAATTGCAAACCAACAAGTTAATGTCTCACCTTAAGCTCCTGGAAAAAGAGCAACAAACCAACCCTAATTCCAGTAGAAGAAAGAAAATTATTAAAAATCAAAGCAGAATTAAATGATTTGGAATCCAAAAAAACTATAGAAAGAATCAACAAAACAAGCAGTTGGTTCTTTGAAAGAATTAACAAAATTGACAAGCCCTTAGCAAATCTTACCAAAAAAAGAAGAGAGCATATCAAAATAAACAAAATCGCAGATGAAAATGGTAATATCACAACAGCAATTACCAAGATCCAGAATATCATGAGGGAATACTTCTCAAACCTAACGCCAACAAATTTGAGAATCTAGATGAAATGGATGAATTCCTAGCCAATATTAACTTACCCACACTGAACCAAGAAGAACTAAGCCAACTCAACAGGCCTATTTCAAGCTCTGAAATAGAAATGGCAATTAGAGAACTTCCACCTAAGAAAACCCCAGGGCCAGATGGATTCACAGCTGAATTCTAGAAGGTCTTCAAAGCAGAGCTCACACCAATACTCCTCAAGCTCTTCAACGAAATTGAAAATGAAGGTTCCTTACCAAACTCATTCTATGAAGCCAGTATAACCCTCATCCCCAAACCAGACAGAGATTCATCAAAGAAAGAGAACTATAGACCTATATCTTTGATGAACATCGATGCAAAATTTCTCAACAAAATACTGGCCAACCATCTAAAACAACTCATCAAAAAATTATACACTATGATCAAACTTGATTCTTCACGGGGAGGCAAAGGTGGTTCAAATACACAAATCGATTACTTCAACACATCAACAGGAGCAAGGACAAAAATCACATGATTGTCTCAATAGACGCGGAAAAGGCATTTGACAAGATCCAACACCCCTTTATGTTAAAAGCTCTGGAGGAACTTGGAATCCACGGAACATTCCTCAATGTAATAAAGACTGTGTATGAGAAACCCACTGCAAGTATTACACTTAATGGTGAAAATCTAAAGCATTCCCTCTAAAATCAGGAACGAGACAAGGATGCCCACTCTCTCCACTCCTCTTTAACATAGTACTAGAATTCCTAGCCAGTGCAATAAGGCAAGAAGCAAGCATAAAGGGGATCCAAGTAGGGAAAGAGGAGATAAAACTATCCCTCTTTGCAGATGACATGATTCTGTATTTAAAGAATCCTATAGACTCTACTCCCAAGCTCCTTGAGCAGATTCAAAACTTTGGAAGAGTAGCAGGCTATAAAATCAACCCTCAAAAATCAACTGCCTTCCTGTACGCCAACAGTGAGAGGAACGAGGCAATAATCAGGAAAGAAACTCCTTTCACAATAGCCTCAAAGAAAATAAAGTACCTAGGAATTAGCTTAACTAAGAATGTAAAGGACCTTTTTGATGAAAACTTTAAAACCCTAAAAAAGGAAATTAAAGCAGAACTAAGGAAATGGAAAAACCTCCCATGCTCCTGGATAGGAAGAATCAACATTGTGAAAATGACAATCTTGCCAAGAGCTATCTACAAATTCAACGCAATACCCATCAATATCCCAATGTCATTCTTTAAAGAAATAGAAGAGGCAATTCAAAATTTCATATGGAATAATAAAAGACCCCGTATAGCAAAAACACTTCTTAGCAGAAAGAACAGCGCCGGAGGAATTTCAATTCCAAACTTTAGACTCTATTACAGAGCTCTAATTATCAAAACAGCTTGGTACTGGCACAAGAACAGGCCTGAAGACCAATGGAATAGAACTGAGGACCCAGATACTAAACCACAGACCTATGGCCACCTAATCTTTGACAAGGGAGCCAAAAAAATAGAATGGAAGAAAGACAGCCTCTTCAACAAGTTGTGCTGGCAGAACTGGTTAAGCACCTGCAGAAAACTAAAGTTGGATCCTTCTTTGTCACCTTGCAGTAGAATTAACTCCAAATGGATCAAAGACCTGGAGGTAAAAGCTGACACACTGAAAACTTTACAGGAAGGAATAGGAGATACACTAGGCCTCCTTGGCACAGGTCAAAACTTTCTTAATCAGGACCAAGAATCACAACAAATCAGAGAAAGGCTGGATAAGTGGGACTGCATTAAACTGCAGAGCTTTTGTATGGCAAAGGACATAGCTAGTAAATTATTTATTTTTTTAAATTTTTTATTGTAATTAGTAAAAGGGTTACATGATATTTGCCAGATAGAAGGTGCATTAATTCACATACATTGATACCCTTTCACATGTCTTGGTACCCATTACCCACCCCCCTCACCCCCCCACCCATCTTGGTTTTCCCCCCTTCCCTATCAAATTTCAAATAACCAAATACAAATAAATTCAATATATCAGATAACAAAGTGAGATACTGTAACAATATGAGATAACCAAGGGACAGCAAAGGAGATGAGAGACAACATAGTACATTAAGGACAACAATCATTCATTATATGGCTTTTGTTTCAATATCCTGGAGATCCTTTCAATTAGCTTCATACTATATGGCCTTATGTATCAAGATTTCTAAGTCTTTCCATTTCCTAACAAATGGGGCGATGTCGTTCTTTCTGACAGCAGCATAGAATTCCATTGTGTACAAATACCATATCTTGTTGATCCATTCATCAACTGAGGGACATCTAGGTTGGTTCCATATCTTTGCTATGGTGAATGGTGCTGTAATGAACATTGTTGTGCTAGTGGATTTAGTATGTCCTTATTTCTGGATGGTTGGGTAAATGCCAAGTAGTGGAATTGCTGGGTCATAGGGGAGTTCTATGTTTAGCCTTTTGAGGCACTGCCACACTGCTTTCCATAGTGGTTGAATGAGTTTGCACTCCCACCAACAGTGTAGTAGTGATCCCTCCTGGCCACATCCCCTCCAGCATCTGTTATTATTCGTTTTCCTGATCCTGGCCATTCTAACTGGAGTGAGGTGGAATCTTAGAGTTGTTTTGATTTGCATTTCTTGTATGACCAGAGATGTTGAACATTTCTTCATGTGTCTATAGGCCATTTTTGTTTCTTCTTCAGGGAAGACTCTCTTTAAGTCTTTGGCCCCTTTTTTAATGGGATGGTTGTTACTTTGGAGATTAGTTTTGGAGTGATTCAATTTTTTGAGTTGTTGATATATTTTAGATATGAGGCCTTTGTCCGATTTTTGGTTGGTGAAGATCTTCTCCCACTCTGTAGGCTTCCTAATTAATTTACTAGCTATGTCCTTTGCCATACAAAAGCTCCGCAGTTTAATGCAATCCCACTTATCCAGCCTTTCTCTGATTTGTTGTGATTCTTGGTCCTGATTAAGAAAGTTTTGACCTGTGCCAAGGAGGCCTAGTGTATCTCCTATTCCTTCCTGTAAAGTTTTCAGTGTGTCAGCTTTTACCTCCAGGTCTTTGATCCATTTGAAGTTAATTCTAGTGCAAGGTGACAAAGAAGGATCCAACTTTAGTTTTCTGCAGGTGCTTAACCAGTTCTGCCAGCACAACTTGTTGAAGAGGCTGTCTTTCTTCCATTCTATTTTTTTGGCGCCCTTGTCAAAGATTAGGTGGCCATAGGTCTGTGGTTTAGTATCTGGGTCCTCAGTTCTATTCCATTGGTCTTCAGGCCTGTTCTTGTGCCAGTACCAAGCTGTTTTGATAATTAGAGCTCTGTAATAGAGTCTAAAGTTTGGAATTGAAATTCCTCCGGCGCTGTTCTTTCTGCTAAGAAGTGTTTTTGCTATACGGGGTCTTTTATTATTCCATATGAAATTTTGAATTGCCTCTTCTATTTCTTTAAAGAATGACATTGGGATATTGATGGGTATTGCGTTGAATTTGTAGATAGCTCTTGGCAAGATTGTCATTTTCACAATGTTGATTCTTCCTATCCAGGAGCATGGGAGGTTTTTCCATTTCCTTAGTTCTGCTTTAATTTCCTTTTTTAGGGTTTTAAAGTTTTCGTCAAAAAGGTCCTTTACATTCTTAGTTAAGCTAATTCCTAGGTACTTTATTTTCTTTGAGGCTATTGTGAAAGGAGTTTCTTTCCTGATTATTGCCTCGTTCCTCTCACTGTTGGCGTAAAGGAAGGCAGTTGATTTTTGAGGGTTGATTTTATAGCCTGCTACTCTTCCAAAGTTTTGAATCTGCTCAAGGAGCTTGGGAGTAGAGTCTATAGGATTCTTTAAATACAGAATCATGTCATCTGCAAAGAGGGATACAAACTAGAATTTATTGTAGATAAGATATTTGTGTTTCATTTTCAGTCAAAGTATATTCACTCATTTAGAAATCTTGGATCCCTGGGCAAATGGTTAATTTTGATACCTAACTAGCAAACTTATATTCCTTATTTGTTCAACTTTTATTAAATAATACAGGAAAGAAAGAGTCCATGTGGTTATCTTCTTTGTGTCTTCTGTTAGCCCAACCAATTCAGTTTTGGCCTCATATTTGCCCCTTCAACTCAACAAAGTACAAATTGTACTGGTCATCAGAATTGAACTGGAGCCTCAAACACCTGTGTGCTTACCAAAACCACTTGTCCATTTGCCTAAGTGCTTCTGAGCCTGGTGAATGAGATCTTCATTGGTTATGTTTTGAGCACCTTCTACAGATGGGCTTTCATACTCTCTTTACTGCTCAAGGTCAGGCATTGTACAAGATATTGGAATATAGCTAGGACCTGTCACTGCCCAGAGCTTTAACTCAGATAAGAAAGGCACATGGCCAAGCAGGCTCAGGCACCAGATATGTTGGGCACCAGGATGTGATGAGAACAGTTGACTGTGATCAGTTAGGCAGGGTCCAACTTGCCAGAGAAGATGAGAACCATCTAAAGAGATAAGATAGGGGAGGAAAAGATTGAGATTAAGATGAGACACTATCTGGAAAATGAACCACAAAGCTTATGGATGGGGACAGGAGGGAAAAACTAGGAGTGAGAGAGTGGGGGAAGGGATGACATTGTCTAAAAAGAAATGTATTCATTACCTGACTTGTATAATCATAACCCTGTCATACATCATCTTTAGAATAACACATTCTTTTTTCATATATTTTTATTGTAATTAATAGAAGAGTTACATTATATTTGCCAGATAGAAGGTACATTAATTCACATTCATTGATACCCTTTCTCATGTCTTGGTCCCCATTTCCCTGACCTCCACCCCCACCCTTCATCTTGTTTTCCCCCTTTCCCTATCCAATTTCAAATAACCAAATACAAATATATCCAATATATCAGATAACAAAGTAAGATACTGTAAGAATATGAGATAATCAGGGGATAGCAAAAGAGATGAGAGATAACATAATACATTAAAGACAACCATCACTCATTATATGGCTTTTGTTTCTATATCCTAGAGGTCCTCTCATTGAGCATCATACTATATGGCCTTATGTATCTAGGTTTTGCTCTGTTGCAAATCTCTGCTAGGAGAGACCCAGGTTTCTACTGATTATGACAAATGAGGGAAACCATTGAGCCTAAGTTCCTTTGAGTCTGGCTTACTTCACTTAATATGATCTTTTCTTTTTTTTTTTTTTGCCAGTCCCGGGCTTGAGCTCAGGGCCTGAGCACTGTCCTTGGACTTTCTCAAGGCTAGAGCTCTACCACTTGAGCCTCAGCACCACTTCCAGCTTTTTTCTATATATGTGGTACCGAGGAATCGAACCCAGGTCTTCATGCATGCTAGGCAAGCACTTTAACCACTAGGCCAAACTCCCAGCCCCTAATATGATCTTTTCTAAGTCTTTCCATTGCCTAACAAATGGGGCAATGTCATTCTTTCTGACAGCAACATAGAATTCCATTGTGTACAAATACCACATCTTGTTGATCCACTCATCAACTGAGGGACATCTGGGTTGGTTCCATATCTTTGCTATGGTAAATAGTGCTGCAATGAACATCATTGTGCTAGTGGATTTAGTCTGTCCTTGTTTCTGGACAATTGGGTAAATGCCTAGTACTGGAATTGCTGGGTCATAGGGGAGTTCTATGTTTAGTCTTTTGAGGAACTGCCATACTGCTTTCCATAGTGGTTGAACAAGTTTGCACTCAAAAGTTTGAAAGTATAATAGTATTACACAGGGTATTCAAACAACTGAAGAAATGCTAATGGGGAAGGGGTTATGGGTAGAAAGATGATGGAAGTGTGTGTATAACAAGACCATAAGGGAATGAATGAACCATATAAGCTGTCAGGATGCTTCCTGGTAACAACGGTGTGTTCCAGAGAGGTCTGCAGCAGAGCAGTGTGACAAGCAGACTTACATTCTGGCAGGATTGCTCTTGTTAGAGTGAAGAGGGGACAGTGAAGGGGAATTATGCAAGCCCTTTGTCTGCCTTCGATCCCTTCAGTAGCAAGGCATGGAGGTGATTTTTGTAGAAATGCATAAGGAAGTTTTGCCTCAGGGAAGTGGAAAAAGCAAGAAAGCAAAGGAAGGAGAACAAGTAAGGGTCCAGTGTGAGGCAGAATCCAGTGTGTCCCTTAGGGAAAACCATTGAGAAAATAGAATCACGTGTCAGGGAAAGGAGCTGGGCTTTTCTCTCCTGCCTGTCAATCATGAGTCACGGGCTCTGCCTAGGGAAATGTGAATTTCTGGAAATGCTTCTAGGTCCCTTCATCCGTGGCCACAAGTACACCAAAGATAGTTCTCTGAAGCTACCTCTAAAGTACAACTTGTAACAATAGAAACACAGAGGAGATGCAAAATAGCACACAGACCCCAGAAAGGGCCCTAGATGGCCTGAGTAGGGCTATTACACTGTCCCATGCTTTCCTTGTGAAGGGGAGCTTTGGCAATCCAGAAGCCAGGGAAGATGGATTTGGATCTGAATCTGGTTCTGAAGTTGGCACTGGAGGAGGTGATGATGCTTGACATGAAGATGGAGACGGAGAAAGAGGAAGAGGGTGTGTGTGTGTACAAAGAATGATGGCTATGCTGATACAGCTTATATAATTTTATGTTTAACAAGTATTAATATATGATTCTAGAATACAGAATAAACAATCTAAAGCCAGTGATTAAAAACAGTATTTTAGGAGAGGGACGGTGAGGAACACTGTGACAAAATGGGGGAAGAGTTGTTCAAAAACATATGTACTTATTACCTGATTTATATAACTGCAACTTCTTTGTACCTCACCTTTAGAATAACAATAGAAACAGAGAAGGGATAGCTGCAGCAAATAGATAATCAGAGACATCTTTATAAAATCCATACTAACAGTAGTAACATCCACCAGTGGACAGGCTGGAAAGAGTTAACAATTAGAAAGGGGACAGCCCAGAAATGGAATCCTTCACTGAGAACAAATCAGTGCTATGTTAAGCATGAAATTCTATTCCCCAGCCCTTTCATATGGATGTTAATCAGACTGCTACTTTTTCCATAAGCCCCAAAGAATGGATTTTGTCTCGTCTCTGTCTCTCTGTCTCCTCTCTCTCTCTCTCTCTCTCTCTCTCTCTCTCTCTCTCTCTCTCTCTCTCTCTCTCTCTCATCATGCTTTTGGCTAATCTCTCAGTGTTGATTTAATAAATAGGAAGACAAAATATTAATTTTTCCTAAAGCTTGTTTGGTTGGATGCCCTTGAAAAAAGCAAATAGATAACTCAAGAAATTAGCTGATATTAAAATTCTGCTATCTCATTGAAGTAGTTCATCGGCTGTTCAAGTTGATTTTGCTAATGGAGAGACCAGCTAGAAAAACATGTACGAAAACACAGTGTACCGATGGGATTCAATTATTTCCTCTATAGCTCCTTGGAGAAATCCTTTCTGAAAATGGAGTTTTTATTTAACATTCTCAAAATAGTACTTGAATAACTTAGAAATGGAGTCTTTGTCCAATATGTATGTTGCCAACCATAAAGGACTTAAATATGGAAGAGAATGCTCTTCCTCAGGAACCCAAAGCTTTTCTCTAGAAGAACAGCACATTCTAGAAGGCTCTAGAACAGTGTGCAGGTCTACAAGAGGAAGTGGTCTATACATAACCTAACCTTCTCTTAATCTTGTTTTCATTTGGGAAACAAACAAAATCTAACATTATCAACTTCACTTAAGGTTGCTTATAAGTAGGAAGATGCCTTCTGCTAGTGTATGATGTACTGGCTTCTGATAGTACAGGGTTTCTTGATGGGCCATTAAAGACAGTTTTTCCAATCCTCTATGGCATGTAGTTTTTCTCACTCCATAGGTAAATCCTAAAATTTGGTACCTGGTAGTCAGCCAACATCTGGAGCCAGGTGGTATGAAGTGGTTGGGGCTTGAGGTTCATAAGAGACCTTTGAAGTGAATTTCAAATGGAGGGGAGAGCAAGGAAAAGGTGGGTGAAGAGTTGTTAATAACAATCTTAGCTTGTGTCACAGACTTTTTCCAGCTTTCTGATTCATGTAAGCAGATCCATTAGTGGAAGATTAATTTGTTCTGTTCAATGTGGGCTATTGAGACTCTTCAGTTTTACCAGAAGTATTATCTCTGAAGTAATCTGACAGTTATGCAATAACTTTTGTATCAACCAACCCTGCTTAAAAATGTATGACTATTTTTATGAACAGAAGAGCCCTGTCACCTGTATATTATTAAGTCATCTCTGCTACTCATTCCATTTCTGTTATTTCTCAGAATAAAAACCCTGAATGTCATCAATTAGGAAGTTTCTCCCTTCTGGCCCTGGTGCCTTATGGGATTTTGTATCTTTACACCAGTCTTTCCTTAGTAAGCTTGCATTATTATCCAGTATCAACACTGCATTGAAGAATATGTAATCAGAAATTCTTACTTAGAATTTCTACTAAGTATCATATGCTGATAAACCACTCCATTTTAAGTGCTGCTATTCTCTAAGTAAATCAAAATATTCCTTGACTATTATTGAAGACACTAAGAATTATTTGAACACTCAGTTTTCTATGTTTCCATTTCTTCATTGACCATTCTGAAGATTTTTTTTCACTTGTATTTTCTCCAGTTTTATCCATGTTTATGACTAATGTACATTTGTTGTATTTAATGGAAAAGTTTCCTGGAGTTATAGAAGATCACAGAAGTCTATTAATCTCCTGAATGTTAAATTTTTCTCAAGGCCAGGCCAAGGGTCTGTGCTCCTCAGATTCCTGTTTCAAAGAACATCTCAATCATATTTACCGACTTGGGTACACGCTGTGTGCACTCTGCCCACAGATTTTTATCTGTGGTCTCATATGCTCCTCTGAATTCTGTACAAATATGCACACACACACATATTCACACTGTTTAGTTGACGTGTTTTACAGCCCATAAGTATTTGCTGAACAAGTAAACACATTTAGTTACATGCTTCTAAATCTCATTCTCATGCAAAACATTAAGCTCTCTCTCCCGAACTCCAGGACCCAGCTCTTTTTGTTTGAAGCTCTACATATTTAGCTTTCATTTCAAGGTTATCTTGTGCAAAACATACTTGGATTTAGGGATCTAACAAGAACTGTGCAAGAAGTTTTGTCATGAGTAAGCCCTGTCTATGTTCCTGCCGGCTTATTTCTGTGTGGTTTATGGACCTCTGGAGGGTCTGTGTGTTATGACCAACTCCATGATTCTCCCAAATGAGGGGGTAGCTTACAGCAGAGGAAATAGGACAGTAGCTCCCAGGATTCTCTGGTCTGGTCCTGTGCTCTGCTCTATGTTTTGAAAAGAAAATGGTGGATGGTCTGCTGAATGTTTTGTTATGGGCCAGACCAGCTAACTGTGCACATTATGAGAATGGAAGCCCTCTTGTAAAGTGTGTATACAGTTAGAATGAATCACCTGTATGCAATACAGTTTGAATCCCTCCCCCCACATAATGTATCTAGAACTGAAGAAACAAGTGATGACAATATTCCTACCACTATGTTTTAAGTAAATAATTCTGGGGGAAAATATGTTTTTTTCTATGACTCTGAAGGCTTCTGTTTTATATGTTTATGAATTCATACTCTTGATCCATTGTCTTTTCCTTTCCTTTATGGCACTATGTTATCAATGTGTTAGACATGACAAAAACAATCTAGTTGAGTTCTGGAGGGAAGGACACTGGCACTCCATTATCTAGCACAACTGGCATATGAGAATCAGATGTCTGGCTAATCACATTCTCATGGCTTGGATTTGGTTTGTGTCAATTGGTAGAAATTCAAACACTATAGTCAGTAAGGGATATTTTGTACAACTGAGCACGATCTAGCCATTCAGTGGTAGCTTTACAAGTGCTCATTCCTGACCAAATTTGTGCTACAATGTGGAATGACTTGGTTCAGTTTCCTTGGTTTTCTGCTGGCTTCTGAGTCTAATTCCCAATTCTCTGGCTATCAAGGTAATTCTGGAAGTTATTATTTTTGTTTATGGCATCCAGATTTCATTTCTATTTCTCCCATCTAAGAATCTTGAGTAATAAAGTGAAGCACCCACAGGGAATACACTAAATCTTCTCTGAGGGAGAGATGGCTCTTCTTAGCCCACAATCATGTGGGATGCAGGCTGAGCTTCCAAAGGAACCCCAGGACCCTGATTTCTTCTCAGGCCTCCAGAAAACCCTGCTTGGTTGTGCAGAAGAAATGTCTATGTACAGATGTTTATCCTCAGCAGCCAGGGAGTGAGATTAGTCCTGTGGTTACCTCAACTACATGATTCACAGAGACAGTCTCAATTTTCTGAGTCATAAGGAAACCTCAGGTGGGCTGTGTAGCCCCAGGAAACCTTTGTGGTATTTTCATCCTGGTGTTGCAACAGGAATATGATCTATAAATCCTACTTGCTGGCCTCAAAATGCCAACAAGGCATTAACATAAACGTTTTGAAAAACAAATGAGTAAACCAAAGAAGGGCAAGTAGAAGGAAGTGGGTTCCAAAAATGCGTGGTTGCTATTTCACTCACAGTGGTAAAAATGATCGAAGGGTGGGAAGCTTTTTGATGGTTTAGAGTGGAAATCAACTAGGAATAGATTCTTTAAAATGGAGAAAAAGGCAAGTTTTTAAATTAGCAACAAATAGATGAATCCTTTTTGGAACTTATGAGATCACTAGTTAATCACCAGGCCTAGCCCAAAGTAGCAATTTGAATTATCTTGCTGTTTACTGGAGAAAAAAAGTTAGCTAGAATATGGTTGTTTTTTTAATATGAAAAATATGTGTTTATTTAGAGTTCTCAAGAACAGAGAACTACTGAAAACGTATCCATGGTAGCCAAATCAGATAAGAGAGGGCGAAAATGGGGCATGTTGACGATCTTTGGAAGATGAATAAAAACAATTTTAGATTAAATTGAACCAGAAGAGCACTGAAGTTGAAGCCCTCGAATGGAAAAAGCCAGCCTGTAAAAATATTTTCTATCAAGATATATTAAGGTTCTATGTATAAAGGTAGTTTCTCTGAAGGAAGAAAGATTTGGACTTTTGTAATGCAAAAACTGATTAAATAAAAGGTGAAACTAAGGACAAATTACTATGGATGAGTATATTTAAGATCATGTTATCACTGATCTTGGCCTACATCTGATTTCTAATTCCAAGGAAGAGCGCTTGAGTATGAGAAACCAGAGCCTTTACATTAGCAGTTTAAATTAGCAGATCTTGGCTCTGCTATGCTAGGTAGGTAGTACTGAACTTTCAAAGTGCCACAGATGTGATGGCTTTAACATTGTAGATTCATTTTTGGACAACCCTGATAGCCAGAAGGTCAAGGTCAAGGTGAAGACTGTGGTAGGTTTGTTCCTTCAGAGAACCCTCAGAAAGGATCTGTTCCCAGTAGCTCTTCTGGCAGTTTTTTCCTTGTCTCTACATAATCTGTTTTCTATTTGTGTGCAAATTTTCTCTTAAAGCCTCTAATCATATGGGATTAGAGTCTACCCCTAATGATTTTATGTTAGGTCAACTAATTCCCAGTGATAAACTAATACAGTCCCCTATAGAGCCACTGGGGGTTAGGATTTTGACATGAGAATTTTGAGGTAGAACCAATGTAGCTCAATTTAGCACAATTTAACTATAGGAAGCACTCATTATAGTTTCCGTGAGCATGTCACTTAGTTCTTCTGAGACATTTCCATTATAGATAATACTCTCCATTTTAAAATAGGGGCAAAAGTTGTTGCAAGGTGAGAGAGAAACCATTCAAAACTGTCACTAATAGATACAGTAAAAACTAAAAACCTCAAAATTTATTATTATTGGGATAAAACATGAGTTAGAGTTAAAAGGCAGGAACTCCCTAAACTTTTTGAAATTATACTACTGTCAGAAAGCTTATGAAGATGTGTCCCACATAAAATATCTTTGACCATCACAATAGGGGATGTCTTTAATTAGATGCCATTATTATTCCTGGCTCAACTGGATAGTCAATATTGTTTATTCATCCAGGGAAATAGACATCTGGGTAGAGAAAATAGTCTGATATTTCTCATTCTCAGATACTGTTGTATGGGGGTAAGAGCCCCAGAATCTAAAAACATTCGAGTATTTTATATTTCTTAGATTTGGGCAAAGTCCTTCTCTTCTTACTTTTATTTTTCATATGTTTCTGTATTTATTCAGTTTTATAAAAGTAACTGCTGCATTGCCTTAGAATATGAGACAATTTCATATGTGCTTTAAAAAAAAAGTTGGTTACTCATATTTTTACAAAGCTAAAACCATTATATGAGCAGCTCTACTGAGAGTTACCAGGAGATGGCAGCAAAGTGCCAGGCAGCTGAGCCCACATGGATGTGTTTATGATGAGGGTTTCCATTGTACTGCAATCCAAGAATGCCTGATGTCCAATCTGCATAATTAATGACAGTTGACAACAATTAAGTAGCTCTTTTTTTCATATTAACTGGTCAGATTATGCCTATACTATGTCTTGATCATTGTCACCCTTTCATTGTTTTTCTCCACCTCTTTCAATTTCCCCGTTCATGTGTTAGTTTAAAATAGATTGTTATCTTGCAACAGGAAGATGTTATACCGAGGAGTTTAAAATAGATTGTTACCTTGAAACAGGAAGATGTTATACCGAGGGAGAGAGGAATTTTGTGGCATATGCACAAAGCCACTAGAAGCCACCAAAAGGAACTAGCTTGGGACTTGGAGAAGGACTGAGGCAGAAATAATAATGGATAAGAGCGGAATATTGGCAGCTCATGCTTACAATCCTAGCTACATATAAGGCTGGGATCTGAGGATCTCAGCTTGAAGCCAGTCTAGGCAGAAAAGTCCATGAGATTCTTATTTCTAATTAACTAGTCGGGGAGGGGAGTAGTGGTTGGACTCATCTCCAATTAACCACCCAAACAGCCCTATGTAAAGCTGTGGCTCAAATGGTACAGGACCAGCCTTGAGCAACATAGACAAGAGTGGAAGGTGGATCTAAGTTGAATCCATCTAGCTGCCCTTGATTGTTATTTCTTTTTGTGCCTATTCTAGGGCTTCATCTAGCCCGATTCATAGCTACCACCTTAGAGAAGAAGGCTTTGAAATTTTTAAAGGGTGTCCAGATTACAAGAATTTATTATTAGTTTGCCCAGACTGATAATAAAAGAGATGGTATTCAACGGGCGTACTTGTTGAGATATGGCAGGTACAAATAAGATTGGACAGATTTGGTAATAGTAAGAATGAAAAGAGAGCTGAATAGTACCTACCAAACTATGACAGGCAGGAAACCATGCATAGTACCTACTCAGCACTTTATGAAATTAGCCAAGGCAGCATATCAGCTCACAGAGCCAAGGTAGGGCCTAAATTGTTCTTAGGCAGGAGGAAGGTGATGAGAAAAAGGTCCAAGGAAGTACTTAGGATCCCTGACATGTAAGAACTGAGAGAAGCTTTTAGTGTGCAGCAGGAGAGTTTGGAGAATTAAGAGATCAGAGAGACATTCTGGATTTTGTTTACCATGCCTGAGGCGGGGGGAATAGAATAAGAACCCTGTGAATTTGCATATATGTGAGAAAGAATTGTTGGCAACGAAATGCGTTTACTAAGAATGTGGCTCAGAGTAAAGAATGGTTACTTCTCTGGCTATCTTGCAATTTCAGCTTTGGACACTGGAATTACCTAGAGAACATTCAAAGTGCAAGTGTCCTGGTCCCAGCACTAGAGAGTCAACTGTGAGGTTGCCTGGACAAGTGGTTTGATACCAGACTATCTTAAGTCAGCAGATAACTTGAAGATGTAACCAGAATTAAAAGCCATTCCCTAAATGACCTGCATTCTGGTTCTGATTAGACTTTTCTTGTTTTAGGAGAGCCTCAGAAATTGTGGTGATGACTCAGCTCAGCTTAGCTCACATTTGTTGAATGCGTTTTCATGGATTAGCTCTGTGTAAAGCACTTCATATGTATTAGTTCATTAAATGTTACAAGAGAAATGTTTTGTCTATTACCACCTCAGGTATACTATTGAAGGCCTATCACTCTGCAGCAAAATATAAAAATACTCTGCAGAATTGTAAGAAGAGGATGTTCTTAGGAGATGAACACAAAGGAAGAGTACCTGATCATACAAAATATTTATCAAATGAACTCCAGGAAATGGAAATGAGGGGTTTTTTTTCTTGTTTGCTCTTTTCATTTTATCTTCCTTTGGTTTTGTTTATGTATTTTGGGAGCATAAAGAGAGACAGAAATGGCGATACAAAGGGTAAACAAATGTATCAATGGTACTCACTAGACACTATGTTGAGAATACATTATACA